>NC_056749.1:116334571-116652071 GCF_019279795.1 Protopterus annectens
AGAAAAGCTCCACTGATACAATGCAAATTAACACATGCAAATTAAATGTCGGAGTCATCTTTGACAGAGCAATATTAGAGAATTATAAACAGCACTCTCCAAGTAACAGAAAATATTAAAAAATTAACATGTAACCAAGTTAAATGAGAACCTTCAATTTCAGCTTGATTAGAGCCAGTAGATTTCCCGTTCTGATATATATATATATATATATATATATATATATATATATATATATATTTTCCTTCTCTAATTGAATTTAAATGTTATAAAGTGATAGGGGGTTGATAAGAAATTACAGCTGTGTGAATAAACTTATAACAGTAGCTGTTCCTTTGATAACTGTGGCAGTAGACTTAGATATATGGGTTATATTCTGTCAAAGATATGAGTCAGCCAGCTTCCAAAGATTCAGGGCACCTCACTGAAAGCCATTAGGCAGCTTGAGCTGAGCTGCCCACAAAACAGGTTTAAGCATAAAGCCCTTCAAAGCTTTCATGTCAACTGAGAGATGGTGACTGAGTCCTGAAGGGACACAGCTATGAATCAAAATATATAAACATATATACACACCCTGCATAATCAAAAAACAAAAAGGGGGAGGGAACAGCTACTACAGTAGTGATCATTTGAATATCTATTGTTATAGTAAGTTTACTTACACAACTGTTCTATTTTCATCAAATTGATCACTGTTGCAGTGGCCTTAGCTATATGGGTAGATTATCTTGGCTTACATTTGTGAGGTGGACAGACAAGGATCCAGCAGCCCCTGAAAATGGTCTTAGCAAAGCCTGATCTACACTTAGAGAAGAAATGAAGCTTGCAATGTTTTGTAAAAGTATGTACAGTGGACTAATGTACTGCTTCTAGACTACTTCTAGAATCCAGCCCTTTCTAAAAAGCCAGAGATGAAACCAATGCACTGGTAGACTGGGCCTTGACTCTGTCTGGAATAGTTTTGTTATGTTGAGAGTAACAAATAGTAACAGCCTAAGACAACCATTTCCAAACTGTTGTCTTGAGTAGCAGATGGAGATAGCCATTTTTAAATGGTTGTCTTGGGTAACAGCCTGAGACAACCATTAGGAAATAGTCTGTTGTGACATAGGTTGCCCCTTCTTCTTACCTTCACAAGGAATAAGCAACTGATCCAAAGATATGAAAGGTTTTATTCTGAAATGATAGTACCTGAATTGTCTGTGGAAATTTAAGGTATGGTGTATCCTTTCTCCCTCATTTTTCAATAGGTGGCATAGTATCTTTTATATCCACCTGAGCTACCAGCAAGGTTCAGTAAAGAAAATGGAGAGATGGATAGTTTGGCTTAAAGTAAATTCAGATACCACTTTAGGCATAAAAGAAGAATTAGTTCTCAATGAAGCCCTGTCTATGAAATAGGAGTTTGCAACTCAGATACTATTCTTGTAGAGGTCAGAGCAATTGGTAAAACAGTTTTCCATATTCAGAACCTCAAGTCAGCCAGATGAACTGGTTCAAATAGAGCAAGTGTTAGCACCTCTAACACAAAATTAACAGCCCGAGGAGAAGACACCATTTTTCTTGGAGGCCTTTTAGGAAAAAAAAAACATTTTCATAAGAGGTGTCCAAGAAAACAGTTGGCTCATCCTTTCAAAAAAATCTTGAAATGAGGATGCATTGAAATGGGTAGACATGCTGAATTGGCCAGTAAATGAACCTTGATGGAGGAATACTGAAGGCCATAGGATAGCAACTCACACAAATATTGTGAAAACCAGAGAAGCAACAGCCCCGAATGGGTGCATACTACACTGCTGGCATGAGCTAGAAACCCTTTCCACTAACTAATGTATGATTTACTAGTACCAGGCTTCATGAACTAGAAACCCTTTCCACTTACTAATGTATGATTTACTAGTACCAGGCTTCATGAACTAGAAACCCTTTCCACTAACTAATAAATGATTTACTAGTACCAGGCTTCATGAACTAGAAACCCTTTCCACTAACTAATAAATGATTTACTAGTACCAGGCTTCATGAACTAGAAACCCTTTCCACTTACTAATAAATGATTTACTAGTACCAGGCTTCATGAACTAGAAACCCTTTCCACTTACTAATGTATGATTTACTAGTACCAGGCTTCATGAAATAGAAACCCTTTCCACTTACTAATGTATGATTTACTAGTACCAGGCTTCATGAACTAGAAACCCTTTCCACTAACTAATGTATGATTTACTAGTACCAGGCTTCATGAACTAGAAACACTTTCCACTAACTAATAAATGATTTACTAGTACCAGGCTTCATGAACTAGAAACCCTTTCCACTTACTAATGTATGATTTACTAGTACCAGGCTTCATGAACTAGAAACTTTTTCCACTAACTAATAAATGATTTACTAGTACCAGGCTTCATGAACTAGAAACCCTTTCCACTTACTAATGTATGATTTACTAGTACCAGGCTTCATGAACTAGAAACCCTTTCCACTTACTAATGTATGATTTACTAGTACCAGGCTTCATGAACTAGAAACCCTTTCCACTTACTAATGTATGATTTACTAGTACCAGGCTTCATGAACTAGAAACCCTTTCCACTTACTAATGTATGATTTACTGGTACCAGGCTTCATGAACTAGAAACCCTTTCCACTAACTAATGTATGATTTACTAGTACCAGGCTTCATGAACTAGAAACCCTTTCCACTTACTAATGTATGATTTACTGGTACCAGGCTTCATGAACTAGAAACCCTTTCCACTTACTAATGTATGATTTACTGGTACCAGGCTTCATGAACTAGAAACCCTTTCCACTTACTAATAAATGATTTACTAGTACCAGGCTTCATGAACTAGAAACCCTTTCCACTAACTAATAAATGATTTACTAGTACCAGGCTTCATGAACTAGAAACCCTTTCCACTTACTAATAAATGATTTACTAGTACCAGGCTTCATGAACTAGAAACCCTTTCCACTTACTAATGTATGATTTACTAGTACCAGGCTTCATGAACTAGAAACCCTTTCCACTTACTAATGTATGATTTACTAGTACCAGGCTTCATGAACTAGAAACCTTTTCCACTAACTAATAAATGATTTACTAGTACCAGGCTTCATGAACTAGAAACCCTTTCCACTTACTAATGTATGATTTACTGGTACCAGGCTTCATGAACTAGAAACCCTTTCCACTTACTAATGTATGATTTACTAGTACCAGGCTTCATGAACTAGAAACCCTTTCCACTTACTAATGTATGATTTACTAGTACCAGGCTTCATGAACTAGAAACCCTTTCCACTTACTAATGTATGATTTACTAGTACCAGGCTTCATGAACTAGAAACCTTTTCCACTAACTAATAAACGATTTACTAGTACCAGGCTTCATGAACTAGAAACCCTTTCCACTTACTAATGTATGATTTACTGGTACCAGGCTTCATGAACTAGAAACCCTTTCCACTTACTAATGTATGATTTACTAGTACCAGGCTTCATGAACTAGAAACCCTTTCCACTTACTAATGTATGATTTACTAGTACCAGGCTTCATGAACTAGAAACCCTTTCCACTTACTAATGTATGATTTACTGGTACCAGGCTTCATGAACTAGAAACCCTTTCCACTAACTAATGTATGATTTACTAGTACCAGGCTTCATGAACTAGAAACCCTTTCCACTTACTAATGTATGATTTACTGGTACCAGGCTTCATGAACTAGAAACCCTTTCCACTAACTAATGTATGATTTACTGGTACCAGGCTTCATGAACTAGAAACCCTTTCCACTAACTAATAAATGATTTACTAGTACCAGGCTTCATGAACTAGAAACCTTTTCCACTAACTAATAAATGATTTACTAGTACCAGGCTTCATGAACTAGAAACCCTTTCCACTTACTAATGTATGATTTACTGGTACCAGGCTTCATGAACTAGAAACCCTTTCCACTTACTAATGTATGATTTACTAGTACCAGGCTTCATGAACTAGAAACCCTTTCCACTTACTAATGTATGATTTACTAGTACCAGGCTTCATGAACTAGAAACCCTTTCCACTTACTAATGTATGATTTACTGGTACCAGGTTTCATGAACTAGAAACCCTTTCCACTAACTAATGTATGATTTACTAGTACCAGGCTTCATGAACTAGAAACCCTTTCCACTTACTAATGTATGATTTACTGGTACCAGGCTTCATGAACTAGAAACCCTTTCCACTAACTAATGTATGATTTACTGGTACCAGGCTTCATGAACTAGAAACCCTTTCCACTAACTAATAAATGATTTACTAGTACCAGGCTTCATGAACTAGAAACCCTTTCCACTAACTAATAAATGATTTACTAGTACCAGGCTTCATGAACTAGAAACCCTTTCCACTAACTAATGTATGATTTACTGGTACCAGGCTTCATGAACTAGAAACCCTTTCCACTTACTAATGTATGATTTCCTGGTACCAGGGTTCATGAACTAGAAACCCTTTCCACTAACTAATAAAATGATTTACTAGTACCAGGCTTCATGAACTAGAAACCCTTTCCACTTACTAATGTATGATTTCCTGGTACCAGGCTTCATGAACTAGAAACCCTTTCCACTAACTAATAAATGATTTACTAGTACCAGGCTTCATGAACTAGAAACCCTTTCCACTTACTAATGTATGATTTACTGGTACCAGGCTTCATGAACTAGAAACACTTTCCACTTACTAATGTATGATTTACTGGTACCAGGCTTCATGAACTAGAAACCCTTTCCACTAACTAATAAATGATTTACTAGTACCAGGCTTCATGAACTAGAAACCCTTTCCACTTACTAATGTATGATTTACTGGTACCAGGCTTCATGAACTAGAAACCCTTTCCACTTACTAATGTATGATTTCCTGGTACCAGGGTTCATGAACTAGAAACCCTTTCCACTAACTAATAAATGATTTACTAGTACCAGGCTTCATGAACTAGAAACACTTTCCACTTACTAATGTATGATTTACTGGTACCAGGCTTCATGAACTAGAAACCCTTTCCACTAACTAATAAATGATTTACTAGTACCAGGCTTCATGAACTAGAAACACTTTCCAGTTACTAATGTATGATTTACTGGTACCAGGCTTCATGAACTAGAAACCCTTTCCACTTACTAATGTATGATTTACTGGTACCAGGCTTCATGAACTAGAAACACTTTCCACTTACTAATGTATGATTTACTGGTACCAGGCTTCATGAACTAGAAACCCTTTCCACTAACTAATAAATGATTTACTAGTACCAGGCTTCATGAACTAGAAACCCTTTCCACTTACTAATATATGATTTTTTAGTACCAGGCTTCATGAACTAGAAACACTTTCCACTAACTAATAAATGATTTACTAGTACCAGGCTTCATGAACTAGAAACCCTTTCCACTTACTAATATATGATTTTCTAGTACCAGGCTTCATGAACTAGAAACCCTTTCCACTAACTAATAAATGATTTACTAGTACCAGGCTTCATGAACTAGAAACCCTTTCCACTTACTAATATATGGTTTTCTAGTACCAGGCTTCATGAACTAGAAACACTTTCCACTAACTAATGTATGATTTACTGGTACCAGGCTTCATGAACTAGAAACCCTTTCCACTTACTAATGTATGGTTTACTAGTACCAGGCTTCATGAACTAGAAACCCTTTCCACTAACTAATGTATGATTTACTAGTACCAGGCTTCATGAACTAGAAACCCTTTCCACTTACTAATGTATGATTTACTAGTACCAGGCTTTATGAACTAGAAACCCTTTCCACTTACTAATATATGATTTTCTAGTACCAGGCTTCATGAACTAGAAACCCTTTCCACTAACTAATAAATGATTTACTAGTACCAGGCTTCATGAACTAGAAACACTTTCCACTAACTAATAAATGATTTACTAGTACCAGGCTTCATGAACTAGAAACCCTTTCCACTTACTAATATATGATTTTCTAGTACCAGGCTTCATGAACTAGAAACCCTTTCCACTAACTAATAAATGATTTACTAGTACCAGGCTTCATGAACTAGAAACCCTTTCCACTAACTAATAAATGATTTACTAGTACCAGGCTTCATGAACTAGAAAACCCTTTCCATTAACTAATAAATGATTTACTGGTACCAGGCTTCATGAACTAGAAACCCTTTCCACTAACTAATAAATGATTTACTAGTACCAGGCTTCATGAACTAGAAACCCTTTCCATTAACTAATAAATGATTTACTAGTACCAGGCTTCATGAACTAGAAAACCCTTCCCACTTACTAATATATGATTTACTGGTACCAGGCTTCATGAACTAGAAACCCTTTCCATTAACTAATAAATGATTTACTAGTACCAGGCTTCATGAACTAGAAACCCTTTCCACTAACTAATAAATGATTTACTAGTACCAGGCTTCATGAACTAGAAACCCTTTCCATTAACTAATAAATGATTTACTAGTACCAGGCTTCATGAACTAGAAACCCTTTCCATTAACTAATAAATGATTTACTGGTACCAGGCTTCATGAACTAGAAACACTTTCCACTTACTAATGTATGATTTACTAGTACCAGGCTTCATGAACTAGAAACCCTTTCCACTTATTAATATATGATTTACTGGTACCAGGCTTCATGAACTAGAAACCCTTTCCATTAACTAATAAATGATTTACTAGTACCAGGCTTCATGAACTAGAAACCCTTTCCATTAACTAATAAATGATTTACTGGTACCAGGCTTCATGAACTAGAAACCCTTTCCACTAACTAATAAATGATTTACTAGTACCAGGCTTCATGAACTAGAAACCCTTTCCATTAACTAATAAATGATTTACTAGTACCAGGCTTCATGAACTAGAAACCCTTTCCACTAACTAATAAATGATTTACTAGTACCAGGCTTCATGAACTAGAAACCCTTTCCACTTACTAATGTATGATTTACTGGTACCAGGCTTCATGAACTAGAAACACTTTCCACTAACTAATAAATGATTTACTAGTACCAGGCTTCATGAACTAGAAACCCTTTCCATTAACTAATAAATGATTTACTGGTACCAGGCTTCATGAACTAGAAACCCTTTCCACTAACTAATAAATGATTTACTAGTACCAGGCTTCATGAACTAGAAACCCTTTCCATTAACTAATAAATGATTTACTAGTACCAGGCTTCATGAACTAGAAACCCTTTCCACTAACTAATAAATGATTTACTAGTACCAGGCTTCATGAACTAGAACCCCTTTCCACTTACTAATGTATGATTTACTGGTACCAGGCTTCATGAACTAGAAACCCTTTCCACTAACTAATAAATGATTTACTAGTACCAGGCTTCATGAACTAGAAACCCTTTCCATTAACTAATAAATGATTTACTAGTACCAGGCTTCATGAACTAGAAACCCTTTCCATTAACTAATAAATGATTTACTGGTACCAGGCTTCATGAACTAGAAACCCTTTCCACTAACTAATAAATGATTTACTAGTACCAGGCTTCATGAACTAGAAACCCTTTCCATTAACTAATAAATGATTTACTAGTACCAGGCTTCATGAACTAGAAACCCTTTCCACTAACTAATAAATGATTTACTAGTACCAGGCTTCATGAACTAGAAACCCTTTCCACTTACTAATGTATGATTTACTGGTACCAGGCTTCATGAACTAGAAACACTTTCCACTAACTAATAAATGATTTACTAGTACCAGGCTTCATGAACTAGAAACCCTTTCCATTAACTAATAAATGATTTACTGGTACCAGGCTTCATGAACTAGAAACCCTTTCCACTAACTAATAAATGATTTACTAGTACCAGGCTTCATGAACTAGAAACCCTTTCCATTAACTAATAAATGATTTACTAGTACCAGGCTTCATGAACTAGAAACCCTTTCCACTAACTAATAAATGATTTACTAGTACCAGGCTTCATGAACTAGAAACCCTTTCCACTTACTAATGTATGATTTACTGGTACCAGGCTTCATGAACTAGAAACCCTTTCCACTAACTAATAAATGATTTACTAGTACCAGGCTTCATGAACTAGAAACCATTTCCACTTACTAATGTATGATTTACTGGTACCAGGCTTCATGAACTAGAAAACCCTTTCCACTAACTAATAAATGATTTACTAGTACCAGGCTTCATGAACTAGAAACCCTTTCCATTAACTAATAAATGATTTACTAGTACCAGGCTTCATGAACTAGAAACCCTTTCCATTAACTAATAAATGATTTACTAGTACCAGGCTTTCTTGCCTCCATTAGTACCTGCTGCACATCCTCACGAAGCAGGTGCCTAAAAAGCAGGCAGTACGTTGAAGTTGACTCGGCTCAGGGTATATCAAACACCCCTGTTCTTGTGTGAGTAGATCCATTGTTTAAGGAAGCTTACGGAAATTCCCCATGACCATTTCCAAAAAAGAAAGGAGGACCACTGTTGTCTGGTCCAGAAGGAAGTCAACACAATGATCTATGGGGATTCCTTCTGAATCTGCAGAAGTACTTTGGATATCAGTGGAAAGTGTGGAAAAGCATACAGGAACATTCCTGTCCATGAAAAGGAAAAGGCATCTGTCTGCCAGGCCTTCTTGCATTGAGTCCTGGAGGCAGAATTTTGTTAGATGATCATTCAGAGAGGAGCCAAAAAGGTCTACTTGAGGAACTCCCCACAGACGGATCAGCTTGTCTGCCACACAGTTTTGCTCTGATGGGATGCTGAATGCCTTTAGAATGAGATTGTGCTGTGAAGCTATGTCCCAAGCTAACATGGCTAGTCTGATATAAAACAATGTATTAACAATAATAATGATTAATAATAGTAATCAATCAGACGAGGTTAGAAAAGATTGGGAAGAGAGACTGGATAAGCAATTTGCAAAGAAACAATGGGAGGACATATTTATGGCTCCCAAATATGCAACAAAGTCTAGAAGATGTACGATTTTTGCTTGGAACTATTTGCATAAGTATTTTTATACATCAAGAAGATTCCAAAAAAAATTTCCTCAGGTAGATTGCAAATGTTATTGTGTGATGGGGAAGAAACAGGTAATTGGAAACATATTTTTGGGGAGTGCAATGAGTTGTCAGACTAAACATTCCTTAGAGACTATTCTGTCAGAAATACCGGATAAGCAAATTAGTGTAACCAAGGAGATTTTTGAGCTGGTATAAAGGATCTGAAGTGCCTAGATATAGTAAGGCCTTGCTAAGTTTAATTCTAGTGGATGCCACAAAGGCAATTACTAGAAAATGGAAAACAAAGTCTAAATCAACAGAATTTGAAGTAGTGGATATAGTAACAGAGATAAAAGTGGAATCTTCAGAGAAGGGTAGTAGCAACTGCAGAATAATGTTTTGGAGGTGGAATGAAGTTTAAGAGAAAGCAGAAATTGAGTGATCTACATAATTCTGGACTGACAGTGACTGTACAGAAAATTATACGTGCTGTATAATGTTTGGAACTGAGAATATATCAATATGGTTTGTTTTTAATTATATAAACATATGATTGCCTGTGTCATAACTGAGAATTCAGTAAAGATGTTTAAAAAACATGGCTAGTCTGCAAAAGGGCTAAGACCTAGGTTCCCCTTGCTTTTTGATGTACCACATGACTCTGGTATTATCTGTAACAAATTGAATAGGTACAGGATACCAAAGATGACTCAGGGAGTTGAGTGCCTTCATCAGTGTAAGCATCTCTTTTCTATTTATGCGCTTGCAGCTGTCTTGGTGTTCCAAACACCTTAGACTTTTATCCTTCTTGAAACTGCTCCCCAGGTAACAGGGAGGGAGAAGGCAAGACCTGGATTTAAGGAAATTTGCTGACTCCACAAAGTGATTTCTCTTCAGGCAAACCCCAAAACTCAAATTTGAAAAGATAATGGGTGTTGATGCTGGCACCAAAGAGACTTCAGATACCACTGTATCATTCTCATGTGGAGTCTTAACAGGGGAATTATGACAATCATAGATGCCATGAGACCCAATATCCTAAGGTATTCCCTGGCAGTGACTAAAGTATGAGTTGAATACCCTTCCTTTGAAAGAAATGCTCTTTGAACTAAGGTGTTTAGCAGACACCCCAGGAACACAATCCTGTGTGAAGGAGGCAAAAAGACCTTTGAATGATCTCTTGGAATCCCAGCTTGTGTAAGAGATCTCTCACCCAAGTTCTTGACAATTTGAAAAAGCCTTAGCAAACATAAGCAATTCTAAATATGGAAACATGTGGATGTCCTGTGACTTGCAATGTACTATACCTGATCTAGACACTTTGTGAACACTCTTTGTGCAGTGGATAGTCCACAGGGAAAGGCAGAGAACTGATAATATGATACAGACATTGAAAACCTTAAGAAAAACCTGAAGACTGGATGAACTGGGTTGTGAAGATAAGTATCTTTTAAATCTGGTATTACCTAGAAACTTAAATGAGGAAGAAGGAGTTACTGGTTGTGAAGTGACAGCACTTTGAACTTGATGACTATCACAAATTGGATTGTGAAAGAAAGATCCAGAACTGGTCTCCAAATATTTTCTTTCTATGGCACCAAAACGTCCTTGAATAAAAACCTTTCCCAACCTGGGAAGGAGGAACTGACATTATCACTCTCTAAGACAACATGTGTTGAAGGTGATGGGAAAAGAGGAGCCTGGTGGGTAAGAAATTAACCCATGGAAAAGAGAAATTTTCTCCCACTGCCATCTGTAACTTGATGAGTAATTTCTAGAACCCATTTGTCTGAAACAATCTGTTTCCAAAGAAAAAAGAGGAGATTCAGACTTTCAAGAAGGGAAAAGGAACTGTCTATGGGGGGCAATGCTCCTTAAATAGTCATTCTGACTTGTTGGAGTATCTTTGGTATTGGGGGTTTCATTATACTTTTTGGATTCCTCTTGCCATTTCTTCTTAAATGTCTGTTTACTGAAATTTTGCTGAGACTGTTAATTTTGATTCTTGATAAAATTGGATGAGGGTACCTCTCTCTCAGAAAATTTGGAAAAGAAGGTCTAAAAATATTTGAGATTCCCTGTTTCAGCTTATCCCACTCATCACACTTTTTGATAACCACAGAGGAACCAAAAACTAAATCTTTATCCAAAGTAGAATTTCAAATCTCACTTTTCATATCCTCTGGGAGATTCTGAGAATGCAGCCAGGCAAACCTCTTCAAAATAGTACCAGTAGGCATAGCCCTGGAAGAAGTATCAAAAGAGTTATACACACACTTTAATCAGTGATTTGGGACCTGTTAAAATGGAAGAAATTAATCCATATAAATCAGATTTTTTTTCCTCACAAGAAAAACTGTAAACAAAACAATGATCTTGCCAATTCAAAATTCTGAAAATCAAAGTCACACAAGCATACATTTTTCCCCCATACTTATCAATTATTTTCCCATCCTTGTCAAAAATTATAGGTTTGGAATTAATGTTTGCTACACCACACAATAGAAAGACCAAAATTTGAACAAAACAACGGACTAGTATTGCAACACTGAATGTTTAATAAAACAGACACTCTGACGTCTCGGCAATGGAAGATAACGTGTCAAATTTTAAAATACAAGTTGACTCATTTGCCAACAATCTACTTTTTAAATCATTCTCATCACTGTATATTTTAATTTGTTCTAAAATAGTGCCCTGAAGGCCCTTACTATTGCCATCATGTTTTTTTTTTATTAAAATGTGTAGCTATAGCACTTTCCTTTTTATTTCTAGCTATATCTCTGACATGTTCTAGTAATCTTGTTTTAAAAGGTCTTTTGGTTTCACCTATGTAGAATTTTTTACATGAACAACTGAGGGCATAAATAATGCCCTCAGTATTAGAACAAAACCTGTCCTTAACCTCAAAAACATGGCCATTAATGTGTCTAAAATTTTGAATAATAAAATTACATGCTTTGCATTTCCCACAAGCAATAGTACCTAATTCACTTAAGCTTCTCTGTATATTAAACAAGGGAACTGTTATTTTTGACTTTACCAGTAGATCTCTCAGGTTCCTACCTCTCCTGTAAAACATAATAGGAACCCCTAATTTGTCCACAAATATATCATTTAGACTTATAATATATTCCCAATATCAATCCAACAATGTTTTAAGTATAGTGCTAAAACTACTAAATGTTGTAGTAAAATATATATCATTTTTTGCCAAGTCTTTTTGTTTAAATGTGATCTTCCTACTATCTGTTTTTCTGTTGTGTTGAAAATATATATTTTTTAAAAATGCTTTCCAACACCCTTTCAACAATTCCTGATCAAAACCTCTCCTTTTAAACATGTTTATGGTATTAATCATTTCTCTCTTGTAATCAATTTCATTATTGCACAATCTATATATATATATATATATATATATATATATATATATGTATGTATAAATTCTCCAAAAGGTATAAAACTAATAGTATAGGGAGAATGACAACTTTCAGCCATTACAAACTGTACTCAATTTCAAATTCCCTATGTACTGTGGTATAGATTCTGTTATTATCACTACCATCCAAGAACAAGTCTAGAAAAGGGACAGTTTTGCCCACCTTCAATCCATCAAATTCAAGTCCAAATCTGTTGTTTCCTAACATATTGATAAACCCTTCTACTTCATTCTCACCACCCTCACACAAAAAAATCAAGTCATCTATGAATCTGTAATATGAAATTACATGTTTATGAAAAAAAATCACTTCTGTAAACATATTAATTTTCAAAGAAACCCATACTTAGGTTGGCATAAGAGGGGGGCAAAGGACGCCCTCATTGCTGTTCCTTTTTTTTGTCTAAATAAGTCCCCCCCAAGACAAAAACAATTATTTTTGAGACAAAAATCCAATAATTCTATGACAAATTCAGTTGCTGGACTTTCTTCTAAAAAGAATCTAACAGCTTCTAACCCAAACTGATGACTGATATTCGTGTACAGACTTTTTACGTCTAATATTAGCCAGTACATATTTTGTCCCCATTGTACTGTTTTTATTTTATTCAAAAAGTCAAATACATCTTGGATATAAGCAGGTAGAAGTTGAACTTTGGGCAACAGATAAAAATGCAAAAATTGACCTATCTTATACAAAATATATTCCCTCCCTGACACAATGGGGCACCCAGGGGGGTTATTTACTGATTTGTGGATCTTGGGGAGACAATAAAAATGGGCCATTTTACTTCCTGATACTCCAAACTTTTTTTTCACATCTTTATCAGAAAAATAACCCAATCTCCCACCTTTTTCCATTAAATTCACATATTTTTCAACTGCTTCTGTGTACATAGTCATCTCTACTCTTTCATATATACTTTCATCCTCCAAGTGCTTGTTGCACATATTTAAATATTGATCATAGTTCATAATAACTAACTTATTGCCTTTATTGGCAGGCTTAAAAATGATATCATGTTTAGCACTCAACCCTTTTAACACTTTTCATTCTTCTTTTGTTAAATTAAACTCACCATTTCTAAATTCCATAAACTTTTTTTCTATTGCAAACTATAACATGGTGTAAAAGTGTTGAATCCCTTCATATAAGAAGGGCAGAAGAAAATCACTCTTATATGTTATACTTGTGTCACACAATGTATATGCATTCACTTCCATGTCAAAGTAGCATGAATAAAAACTGTCATTTTGTGATTCATTTGAACTCAGACTACAATCTATAACTGGTTCAACAGCAAAATCTGTATTCCCAAAAAAACATTTAAGATGTAGTTTTCTGATGAATCTAAACAAGTCAATTTTGATCTCATGTAATCTAGGTATAATCGTAGGTACAAATTTGAGGCCACAGTTTAGTACAGCATATTCTATATTATTTAAATCATAGCCAGACAGGTTAACAACATAACTGTCAAAGTCATTTGTAAATGGTACATCACCATTTACCTTTTTTAAAATGCTGTTGTTGCGATCCATCTCTTGTTCGTTTGTTTTATGTTTCTCTCGGACATTTTCCTCCCTGGGGACCTCCTCATGAGCCATATTGGTTTCCCTGAAAAGTCAGTTCAAATTGCTCTTTCTGTTGTACATTTGGTAAACACAGAAAATCTTCATTTTGTTTGTAAATGACTTCCCCTGATGAACTGGCACCTTCTGAGTTAGAAAACGAAGTACTGGGTTGCCGACCGTCTTCTCGTTCACTATCCTGGAAGTGAACACATCTCACAGTTCTCTTCCGGTTGGCTCGAGACAAAAAGGCTCTTCCCCTATCATAATCCCAGATGTCACACATCAGTTTGACTTTCTTTCTGTTTATAAACCAAAAACTAAATCTTTATCCAAAGTAGAATTTCAAATCTCACTTTTCACATTCTCTGGGAGATTCTGAGAATGCAGCCAGGCAAACCTCTTCAAAACAGTACCAGTAGGCATAGCCCTGGAAGAAGTATCAAAAGAGTCATGCACACACTTTAATCAATGAGTTGGGACCTGTTACAATGGAAGAAATTAAACCATATAAATCAGATTTTTTTCCTCACAAGAAAAAACTGTAAACAAAACAATGATCCTGACAATTCAAAATTCTGAAAATCAAAGCCACACAAGCATACATTTTTCCCCCATACTTATCAATTATTCTCTCATCCTTGTCAGAAATTGTAGGTTTGGAATTAATGTCTGGCAGCAGTTTGGGATGAGAGTGTAAAAACTCAAAAGATTCAGGAACATACATGTCAATATCTTAGTGCAAAAAATCTGGACAAAGCCATACGTAATGGAGGGGAACAAAGTCCCAAAAATATGGAACATTTTTAAATACTGGTCTTATAAACTTACAAAATGTATAGAATAACAGGCTTTACATTAGTATGAATTTTCTGAAGGGTATGCAGTCTGAAACTCAAATGTCTCATTACATTCTGACTTCAATCCACAATGATGTGCCAGAAAAGGAAGCAGACCAAAACATTAAGCAGAAATCCGACCATTCTGTGAAAATCTGAACAGCCGGCAAGTATTTTGAGGAGCCTTATACAATCTATCTGCCTTTTTTGGACAGCAGGCTGGCTGTCAGGAAAATTACAGAAAATTACAGGCAGTCATACATACACATCCTCCAACACTGACAGCATTGTAGGCATGTATGAAGGTTCTGGAAATTCCATCTGTAACAGCTTGTAGTATTTATCAGTGTTCTTCTTATGAAAACACTGGCACATTCTGGAAATAGTCTCAGAGAAAGAGAAACCCCCACAGGGAGAATCAGATACTGTGGTATCCTCCGAGTCTGAATCAAAAATCTGAGGAGAAAAAAACAGCATCTGTACCTTTATCGTCTTGTACAGATTCAGAATATTAACTCCCTTTAAGAAAAGAGGCATCCCTCTTTCTTTTACCAGAAACATCCTTATAAAAAGGATCAATAGCCTGAATTAAACTAAAGAGTCAGTGATACCCAATCCACCCTCTTCCCCACTCTTCAAGTGATAACAAAAATATAAAAAAAAGGCTGCTCCTTCTCTTAACACACCAACCAGATAGCCAGATACACAACACCCCTCCTCCTCAATCCTGCCACAACCATTCAGGCTCTTTTTCAGTACTCTGACTTGACCCTCCTTCTTCTCATTTAAAAAAATATTTTAAATGGTAGCAAAACAGTTGCTACAGTTTATACCCAGTATAAAGCACTACAGTGCTCAGGTTTCAGTTAAAAAAATTAAAAAAATGATTTTTTTCACTTTTAAACTGTAGCAAATTGCCTGCTACTATAGCCTACAGAGACCACTAGAGTGCTCAGGTTTCTGATAAAAAAAAAATTATGGACTTACCATAATGTTACATCTGTGTTGTCCATTTTCATTCTTCCTCAACCATTGGGTTTGGATCTGAACCTCGGATTTGACTCGGCCAATACTACAGCTCATGGCCAATTGAATCTCTTGAGCTCCTCCCTATCCATAATGCACCAGCCCCTAACATACCTCAGATCTTGTTTGCTAAGTGACATAAGTAGTAACTATCTGAGTACGGGAGCTCCTGAGAAGAGAAAGTGGTGTCTTAAAGGCATATCATTCCAAACTTTGTCATCTTATACTTCTGTAATAGAGGTTGGTGGTTGGTGGTAGGAAGATGAGGAAGAATGAAAATGGACAACACAGATGGGAAGTACATAACTTCTTTAACTGATGTTGTCAATTTGCATTCATTCCTCAACCATTGGGACAGAGTCCTCAGCTACCTTATATCCTGGGTGGACTCTAAGGAAGGATATTCCAGAGCATGGTTGAACTAAAGGCTGCGCTTCCATTAGAGATAAGAACCAATTTGTAATGAGTAATAAAAGTATGAGGATTAGCCCAAGTAGTAGCTGCACACATGTCATCCATGGAATGGCTGGATAAGAATAAAGATGAGGTTGCCATGGATCTTGTAGAGTGAACTTTTAGAGGTTTTGGTAAGGAATGCCTAATTTTTTATAGACAAAGACTATGCAATCTGTTATGTATCTTGTCAATGTCACTTTTGTGACAGACTTGCCCAATTTATTATCTGCAAAAGTTATAAATAAATGATCAAATTTTCTAATGTCTTTTGATCTGTATAATTCGAAACAACTTTCAATGAATGTCTAATAAATGCAATATGATTCACCCTTGTTTTTGAATTTGGGGAAGAAAATGGGCAAGTTAATAGATTGACTGGCAATGAATTCTGACACCACCTTAGAAAGGAGGGAAGGGTTGGTTCTTAATGTCACCATATCTTTATGGAAAATCAAGTAAGGACATTTAGAGGATAAGGCAGGAGTTCTGAAATTCTCCTGGCAGAGGTAATAGCCACTAGAAATAAGGTTTTCCAGATCAAAAATTTAAGATCGCATTTTCCAGCTGGTTCAAAGAGGGAATGGATTAAGGCCTGCAGAAGAAGGTTCAAATACAATTGAGAGGGTAGGATCTTTATAAGGTGGTCTAGGGGATGAAAAGGGATCAATACTTTTTTGATGTCCCCAACAAACAAGCCTTTTCCACTTACTCTTGTAGAATTTTCTAGTGGAAGATTTATGGGAAGACAAAAGTATATGATGGACGGGACGAGAGCATAGCTTGTCTGGCTGTTAACTGAAGTGGAGAAACCATGCTGTCAGCTTTAGGTTTGAGATAGGCAGGTAAACCGTGTCTGTTGGGTGAGACAGGAGGTCTAACTTTGGATCCAGAATCCAATGTGGGTAAACTAGATGAGACCAAAACGAAGGGGAACTAAACCTGCCGAGGCCAGTAAGGAGCAATGAGGATGACTTTGCTGTTCAACCTTGCGGCTTTCTGTAGTAATTTGGGAATCAATGGTGTTGGTGGATAAGCAGAGAGAAGACCTGAGGGCCAGTCATGGAAAAAACATTCTTTGGAGATTTCCCTGTTGGCAGGATTAGGGCAAAGAAGCTGTTACACTTGTTGTTCAGGGGTGATGCAAAAAGGTCACAGCAAGGTTGGCTCCATTGATGGAAAATCACCAGCATCACTTTTTTGTTGAGAGACCACTCATGAGGTAGAAGAATGGGCCTGCTCAATTTGTCTGCTATCACATTGGACTTCCACGGAATGTGCATTGCTATCAGAAAGCAGTTGGATAAGCTCACCCATTGCCATACTCTTAGGGCTTTTAAACACAGGGATATGACCTAGTTCCTCTGTGCTTGTTGATGTACCAAACTATCGACATATTGTCTGTTTGGATTGCAATTGTTCCCAGAGGTAGAGCATCCTGAAAAGCTTACAACACTAAGAGCACTGCTCTTATCTCCAAAACATTTATATGCAAATTGGCCTCTTCGGGACCTTGGACTGAATTCCTCAGGAAGTGCCTCCCCAAACTGGAAAGCATACATGGTCACTATGGCTATGGCCTGAGGAAGAATGAAAGGACAGCCTTGTAAAATGTGGTCTGACCTTATCCATCACCAAAGGTACTTCTTGCATGTCTGAGTAAACCCTATTTGAACTGACATCTTTTGCTAAAGACTTGACCATTGGGATGCTAGCATCCACTGAAGAATTCTCATATGATATCTTGCCAGGGGAACGAGAATTATGGCTACTGACATTGACCCCAAGGCTTGAAGTATATGTCAAACTGAAATGTTGGTTTTGGGAATAACTTTTGTGACTTGGAATCTCAAAGTCTGAACTCTGTTTAGGGGAAGTGAAGCTGTTGAAAATACTGTATTGAAATGTGCTGCTATGAATTCCACTGCCTGTGATGGAAGTAACTGAAATTTGTTGTAGTTTATTGTGATTCCCAGAAGGGAGCAAGTTTGGAATACCTAATCTCTCACTATAATGATAAGATGCCTGGTCAGAGTCATAATGAGACAGTTGCCTAAATACAGGAATACCTGGAATCCCTGCAGTCTCAAGTGAGCTGCTACCATTGCCATGCATTTAGTGAACACCATGGGGGCTGTGGTGAGACCAAAGGGCAGCTCTCTGAATTTGTAATGACTGACTTCCAGCTGGAAGCATAAGAACCTTCTGGAACTAATGTTCATTTTTATGTAATAGTACACATCTTGAAGGTCTCTCAAGCACATCCAATCATCCCTGCCTAGAAAAGGCAGTATGGACTGAACTGTGACCATCTGAATCTTTGAGTGTCAAACTGATTTGTTCCAGTTGCTGAGATCTAGAATTGGTCTCCAATCCTCTGTTTTCTTTGGCACAAAAAAGAATCTTGAGTAAGTTTTGGATCCTTTCTTGTCTGGTGGGACCTCTTGGATGACTCTTTTTTGTAGTAGTTTTTGTACCTCTAGTGCTGCTTCTTTCCTCTGATTGAGTGGAAAGTCAGGAAACTATTGAGAGGATGGAGATGGAAGGGAAAATGGAATTATAGGGCCATAGGATCATAGGAGGTTACTAGGCTATTGGCCCTGAGGCCCTTATAAGCCTAGTCAAGAGTTTAGCCCATGTTTAGACAAGTCAGCACCCAAAGCCCCTGTCCAACAGGGACACAAATGAAATCCCAGAGGTGTATTTTCTGTTTCCCATCCAGTTATCCAGGTTGCTTTTAAAAAGGGGTAATGAGGTACTTTGCTTGACGTGGCAAGGGAGTCTATTCCACAGATGGGGGAGTCTCTGCAATACAAATCTGTCCCACCAACAAGTCCTATTGATATTACAGACCAGGTTGAGGTTGCATGTATGGGTTGCTTGAGTGGACCTTGACTTGCGGATATGCAGCAGTCCCATCAAGGCATGGTCTGAGATTGCTTTGTATGCCAGGCAGAGGTCACCTCTGAGGAGTCTGTATGAAACTGAGTAGTGGAACAGGGATTTTAGCCTATCTGTGTAGGGTAGATGTTTGAGGCCCTAGATTTTTGTGGTGAGGAACCCCTGTGGTCTGTCCAGCTGCTGCATGTGCTTTGCAAGGTGCATGCCATAGGGGGCATTATACTCAATAATTGGCCTTATAAGGGAAGAATACAGGGATGTTATGACATCTTTGTCCCTGGATGAGATACCCTTACTTATGAGGTGGGCCATGTAGAAAACTTTCCGTACAATGGAAGCAATATGGTGGTCAAAAGTCAGGTTGCTATCAACCTGGGTGCCCAAATCCCTCACTACTGATTGTGTAATTAGGACATTATTAATGTGATAATATGTGGGGACGTCATTCTCCCAAAAGGGGATGATGATGCCGTTTTTGGCATTCAGCTTGAAGCCATGTTTCTGGCACTGGTCATTTGTTTGGGTGAGACCCTCTTGGAGGACGTCCACATCACTTGGGGAATTGATGACTGCACCCAGCTTGCAGTCATCTGCATGGTCAGCCATAGCCCACTGGTTTTGCCTGCACCTCATGGAAGTATATCCCGAATAACAGAGGCCCCAAGACCGATCCCTGGGGCACACCACAAGTTACGGGTCTACTGCCTGAGGTGGCTTCCACTATTCTGATTAAGTGGGTTCTATCAGTGAGCCAGTTTGCTACCCATCTGGTAACATATGGATTGATGACTGGTTCAGAGAGTTTATCTACTATGCCCGAGTGTGGAATAGTGTTGAAGGCTTTGGGCAGGTCAAGTTAGGCGTTGTGCACTGTTGTCCTCTCATCCATGGCTTTGGTGTCTGTCTCAAAGAAGTCAAACATATTTAATAGGCATGACCTCCCCTTGTCAAAGCCAAACTGTGTGGGGTCAAGTGTTTGGAGGTTGCCAAAATCCCTGTTAATGAGGTCCATGATAATGTGTTCCATGACCTTGCAGATCAGACTAGTTAGGCTGATAGGTCTATAATTTCCCGGATTGGTGGACACTCCACCTTTGTGTAAAGGGATGACAGAGGCTGTCCTCCACTCAGCTTGGACAAAGCCGGTACTCAGGCTTTGGTTGAATAGGGTGCCTAATGGTGCTGCAAGTTCATGCCTTAGTTCATGTAGGATGCAGCCTGGGATGTTATCAGGTCCCATGAAGGCTGTATTGTTTGCCTTTGACAGGGCAGTGATGACCTGTTTCCTAGAGATAAGGGGTGGGGGGAAAGTACTGGGGATGTCCTGATTTACTGATGGGAGGAGACAGAGGGGAGAAGTTTTTGATTGGCTATATCAACTGCATTTATGTATCTGGTGTCCTGAACAGATCTGGTTGCTTTCTTTGAGATTGCGGACATATGTGAAGAAGGCCTCATGATTGTCTTTAGTAGATGTGGCCAATTTGGACTCGAAGTTAACTTTAGAGGATTTCACTAGTGCTCTTATTTGCGTGTTCAGGCTATGGAGAGATTACTTCCAATTGGGCACTTGCTCCTTCTTGGTCCTGGACAGCAATTTCTTCCTTTTGTTATATAGTTTATTTATTGCAGATGCCCACCAGACAGGTTTACTCTTCCTTGCAGAGTATGATTTTGTCCTGTCAGGTATTCCTGAATCCATGCATCTATATAAATGCTTGTATAGTACTTTGGTGTAGATTTGGACATTGGTGCCATTTCCTATAGTGGGGGAGGGGACTGTGAAGCTGTTTATACCATCACTCAGGCAGTTGTAATCAGCTTTGGAGAAGTTTTTTGTTTGACCCTAGCTAGAGGGGGGTGTCAGGGGAGATGGTGACTTCAAAAGTGACCTCTTTATGATCGGATCATTCCAGGGAGGATGATACTATAGGGTTGCTGCAGTGGTTACTCATGTTGGTTAATACCAAGTCCAAGATATTATCACCTCTTGTGGGAGTATTGACTAGCTAATCCAAGGCATTTGCAGTGATAAAATCAAGGAATCTCGGGGCATTTGTATTCTGGCATGAGTAATTTTTCCAGTCTATGGTTGGGTAATTAAAGTCACCCATGATCAGGGTAAAGTTAGAGACTCTTGGCATTTTTTGAGCAAGTTAAATACATTTCTGTTAAGTGGAGACTTTGACTATCAGAAACACATTATGTTAACAATTGATGTAGTATCTTTGTATACTTGTATACCTCATTTTGAAGGTGTTGAAGCTGTACGCTGTCTTTTATCCAAAAAGAATTATGGATTCACTACAGGTCTCATATCCACCATTTGTGGTTTCTTGGATATTATTTTAGAGAATAATTATTTCATTTTTGATAAGACCTACTACAGGCAAAAGAGGGGAGTTGCAATGGGGTCTCCTGCTGCTCCAGCGTTTGCCAATTTAGTTATGGCTTGGTGGGAGTATGAATTTTTACCCCATTTAAAGAAGAAATTTCACATTTCCTTTTTTTGCCATTATGTTGATGATTTGTTTTTCATCATTGAAGGCAATTCACACACTGCTAATTTATTTCTTTCAGAAATCAATTCATTCTCTACTTATCTTAAATTTACTAAAGACTGCGTTGGTTTAGAAGTTAATTTTCTAGATGTGTTTCTTTGGTGGGACTTAGAAGATCATAGAATACACAGTCGCATTTTTCGCAAAGAGACATTTAACAATAGTTATCTACATTATACAAGCAACCACCCTAGACATATTGTCAAAAATATTCCTAGAGGGCAATTTATAAGAGCAAGCCGCATGACTTCTAAGTACAAGGTTTTTATTTACGAGTTAGAATTTATTATCAAGTTGTTTGTTGACGGGATATTTCAAACCTGATTTGTTAAAAGTCAGTGATGAAATTAAAAACAAATATACAAATGATTACAAGCCGTTGTTTAGATTATACTACAGTAAGAGACTTGAATTCTGATAGTGTTTCTTCTAACAATAATATGAACACTAATTTGATTTGTACCCTTGAGATGACACTGGATAGCCAGCACATTCAGCAAATACTAAGAAACAACTGGAGGATTATCAGAGGTAATTTGGAGTTATATAAGGTGTTGGGAGATAGACTTTTTTTTGTTTCGAGGAACAACAATAGTTTAAAGAAAATGTTAGAGTTTCATGACAATAATTCAGTTATTATTCCTACTAATAAAAGAGGAATGAATATTTGCCAACAATGTAACATTTGTCGTTACATTTCTGAGGGCCCCTACATTAGTATTGATACTCATCAAAAAATTATAGCTGTGCCATCCTTTGCTAATTGTAACACGAAAGGTGTTGTTTATATTAGTTTATGTTCTGGTTGTCCTGCTTTTTATGTGGGGATGACCACCAGGCACCTGAAATTGCGTATTAGGGAACACCTTTATGCTATTCGCCAGAAAGATGGCACTAATGCTTTGTATAGGCATTCAGTTAGTTGTTCTCTTTTTAAGAAATTTGTTTTTTCAGTCTTAGAAGTTGTACATCCCGATCTTAGAGGGGGGGATTTTAAAAATTATTTGGAACAACGTGAGACTTTATGGCAGATTAAATTGAAATCAGATATACCACCGGGCTTGAATGATACTATAAATGTAAAATGTTTCCTAAAATATAGAGGTTTGTCTGTTAATAAGAATGCTGACATCATTTCTGGTTTTTCTTGATTCTGTCTTTTTAAATAGTTTTTAATCATTAATTAAGTTAATTATTCAATTACTTTTTGATTATAATTGTTATATATACCTTGTTGGTAGAGATGATTTTTAATCTGATGAAGTCTGTTGACGAAAGCGGACAATAAAGGAGTGTACGCTATTTTTCTATTATCCTTGACTGTGGTTTATTTTTTTAATCAGGGTAAAGGATTGAATCTTGATAGATTTGAAGAGGTCCAGATAGGTGGAGTGGGCATCTTGAGTCAAATTTGAAGGCCTGTAGCTAGCTATAATTTGAATAGGAGTCTTGTCAATGGTTAACTGCACCTGGAGTGTCTCCTGTGCATTATATTGGTTGACCAGCCTGGAGGTGTGTGTGTATTTAATATATATTGAAACTCCTCTTCCTTTGGCTTTGCTGCCCACATTTTGGGGTCTGAATGTATGATAGGTTGAGTAATCAGGTAAGGCTGGGATGCTCTCCACAGCTTTGAACCAGGTTTGTGTGGCTGCACAAATGTCAGCATCTTCCAGGGTTAAGAATGCTTGCAATGACTGCAGTTTCATGTTTAGACTCTGGGCATTTAGCAGCATGACCTTTAGTTTGCGTTTTGTTGAAATTTTTATGTTGGTAGTTTCGAACTCATGACTTTTCCTAAAAAAGGCACTATGGGGGAGGCAAGAGCCTTTGCCAGAAGCCCAAGTGAGACAGATACAGGCCATCTCTAGCAAAGCATTATGGTCTGTCAATCATATCTTCCCAGGCTGTCAGGCACTGGATCCCTCTGGAATTACACCAGAAACTAAGCCAATTGTTAAAGTCAATAATTTTTTGTTTGTATTGAGGCATAATTCTGGGTGATGGTAGAATGTTGCTTAAGGCTAGGGACATACCTGCTTGGGACACATATTCAGCGAGCTCAATCATGACTTTCTTCATACAGTCCAGGGAGGTACATCTCAAGTCGTTCACGCCAACATGGACTATGACAAAGTCATAACAGTACCTGCTCTTGAGACTTGAATGCGTGTGTGTTATGGTGGATTCTGGCACCTGACAAACAACTAACTATGACTTTCTCCTTATCCAGCCTGGTGAGAGGCACATCTGTGTGTCTCACATTGGAGTCTCCTATGACTAATATGTTGGGTTTATGCTTAGGCCTTAGTGGTTGCGAGACACTGGTGTGTGGACTATGAGTGGTATGTTGTGTGGAGGGTTGTGGAGTTCTCATGTGTTTTTGCCTCTGAAGTCTCCTTTGTTTGGGTTTGGTTTTGTTGAGAACCTCCCCATATGCGGATGTGTGTTGTGTAGTTGTGGGTTGTGCTTGAGATGTAGTGATTGTGTTGACAACCTTCTCAGTGCCAGATATACTGGCTTGTGAGGGAGAGAGCATAAACTCTAGCTTCTTTATGTAATTGCATCTCTCACAAATTGTGTTACAAGGTGGTAGTAGTAGATGGTTGTCCGTGTACATGAGGCAGTTGCTACACTGTCTCAGGATGCCCATATCAACCAGGCTGGCAGGAGAAACCCAGGAGAGCTAAGGGGTAGGCCTAAAGCCCAAGTGCTTAAATCAAAACTAAGAGGCTTAGAATAACACTTAAAATTTAAACAGGCTAAAAACAAGAAGTAATAAATGCAGCAAAGAAGATGCAATTGAACACTTTAGAGAACTAGTAGCAGAAAAACCAAGATGAAGTAATAGAGTAGGAGGAGGAAACACAAATACTGTAAAAGCAGCTGAATATATATATATATATATATATATATATATATATATTTTTTTTTTTTTTTAGTAAAGAGGAAAGGGAGAAAGGAGCTAATTCAAGGTTAAGAAACTAAGTGGGTTGGCCTTCCCAAATGTTCTCTCTGTATTAGGCAGAATGAGCTAATAACACTGGACTGGGAGGAGTGTTCCAGATCAAATTTACAGTAGGGGCGGGCAACTGCAAAGCTGCCAATTGTAGGAGAACAGTGGACATGAGGAAGAATTTGCAGAGCCAAACAGCCCTGATCCTAAGATGTTTAAGGAGATTCAGAACTTGGATCTGGAAGGCTTCGGATCCAATCTACATTTTTTGGAAGGACGCTCCATAGATAATGGAGTGGAAGAACCAGACTTCTTTGGGGACTTTTTAGGATCATCCCAGGAAGATGTTTTTTTTGGGAGAGGGGAAGAAGTTGGAAGCAATCCCTTTAATATTAGCTTATTTCTCCTATCTGCTAACGTACGCAGATTAAAACTTACATATGTCACAGTCGACATTAAGATGATGAGGATCCAAGCAGTGTACACAAAGGTCAAGGGCATCAGAATAAGGCAGTTTATGGCCGCATTTTTTACATTTTTTAAATCCTTTGACAGACATTTTGGAAATTAAAGGGAAAGGCGGAAGAAGATAAATATACTAGTTTTTTTTTTTTATAAGGAGGAAAAAGGAGACAAATGAAAAGGAGTCCCAACAATGGTATTAAGGAATGCACAAATGTGTAAGGGCATTAGAAAGGTAGAAAAGTTTAATAGAAAAAAGAATACCAGTAATGGTAAACCAGAATAAAGTAATATACATATATATATATATTGGGACAGATCAACAAAGCTGCTGTATGCAGATGATGTGGCAGTACAGGCCGACTCTGAGCAAGAACTTCAGCAAAGGATAGGAGAATGGAATGAAAATCGGAAGGGACATGGGATGAAAGTAAGCACAGATAAGATGGTAATGGCAGCAAACTGGGGAAATCAGAAGAAGCTGAGAATAGAGATAGAAGGGAAGATAGTGGAACAGGTAAACAGCTTCAAGGATCTGGGAGGGGGGGTTGAGGAGAAGGGTAGTCTGAATAAAGAGGTCAAGGCTAGAATCAGAGGGGCTGCAGCCAACTGGCAAAATGCCAAAGAAGCTGAAAAGTAAGATGTACAAGACAGTGGTGCGACCAGTACTACTGTATGGTACAGAAACCTGGGCAGTAAAGGCAGAACAATTGAAGAAGTTAATTAGGTGATGGAAATGAAGTGCCTGAGAAAGGTGACAGGATGCACACTGTGAGACAGATGAAGAAATGAGGACATAAGAGCAGAAGCTAAAGTAACTCCAATCGCAGAAAAGACCAAAGAGAAGAGATTACAGTGGTTTGGACAAGTTTAGAAAAGCAGAAGACAATTTGATGAGGAAGATTTGGGACAGACAGGAAGAAGGTAAGAGTAAGCGAGGACATCCAGCAAAGAGAGGATGGATTGTGTGAAAGAAGATCTGAGATGAGTGTTGAAGTAGGCAGGAGTATGGCACTGAATCAAGAGATGGCGACAGTTAACACGATACTCCGACCCCATGTAGAAAAAATGGGAAAAAGGGAGTGATGATGATGATGATATATATATATATATAAATATATATATATATATATATATATATATATATATATATATATATATATATATATATTTCCCCCCTGGAAAAAAGATATTAAGAATAAACCACTTATCTCAATGAAAAAACACTGGAGAGAAAAGCTGACCACATCTATACGTGAAAGCAGCAAATAAGATCGGAGATATATTAAGGGCTGGTGCATTATGGGTAGGGAGGAGCTTTAGAGTTTCAGTTAGCCATCAGCTATAATATCGACAGAGTCAGATCTGAGGATCAGATCTGAACCCAATGGCTGAGGAATGAATGAAAACTGACGTCAGATAATATATTTCATTTTTACTTTTTGCTTGCTACAATGTGGGCACATATGAAAAAAACAGCATCTGTCCCTTTATCTTCTTGTACAGATTCAGAACTTTAACTCCCTTTAAGAAAACAGGCATCCCTCTTTCTTTTACCAAAAACCTCCTTATAAGAAGGATCAATAGCCTGAATTAAACTCGAGTCACTAGACCACATATGGAGTACTACAGAGCTCAGGTTTAAGTAGCATTATACATTAAATGGCAATCTGTATCTGCCGATGGCACTTTGCTCCTGTGCAGTTGCCCCGTTCACGCTACTCTAGCTACATTACCGCATATTTGTGAGACCTAGATTAGGGGTAGTTTGGCCATTAGTAGGTTAGTTAACTGTTTGCGAAAGAGATTTAACATTTATAATATCAAAGAAACACTGGGCAAACCAACCACTGGCAGTATAGTTCAACCAGTTTTTTGATGGACAGTTGAAGTCCCCCAGTAGAAAGGTCTTTGGTTTAAGTGGTATTCAGCTAATGTGTTAAGATAGCTTTCTTACTCAGAAGAGGACATAGAGAGCATTCTATAGCTATCTATTAAATGGTAATAGTCTTGTTTACTGCGATTTTGACTTCTAGGAGTTCAAATGTTGTATCCCAAGGAAACTGTCATGAGGTGATGATCACTGACAAATACTGATACTCCCCCACAATTGCTACTAGATCTGAAGATGAGATATGCATTATACCAAGGAATAGAGTGTTTTTATTGCTCTAAAATCATGTTTCTGTAGCTACATATATGAATGAGTTCAAGTTTCAGGGCAGCCTTGTGTTTGCGCATATTCTTTTTTATTTTGTTGTTAAAATTCCTGGCATTGAGTAGAGCCACATTAATCTGTTCCAAACTAGAAGTTTCTAGATTGGAATGCACATATGCACTCTGCCAAAAAGGCACTATGGGGGCAGGAAAAGCTTAGGCCAGAATGCATAGACCCTGGTAAGACAAGACAACCACCACTGGCAATGCAGGAAGTCTTGTCACCCATCTCATCCCAAGCTAACACATATTAGATCCCCCTAGAATGACACCGGGTACAAAGCAAATGATTAAAGCCAGTTATCTTGTCTTTGAATCTCAGCATCATTCTAAGTCTTGGCAAAATGCCATTCAAGCAACAAGCATCTCAGCATCCAAAAATATAATCCAAAGTTCAATAGAACCAATTTACTTGAAACTAAATGGTCTGACATAGACCTGATTTTGGCTAACAGCTTCCTCTATATGATCACAAAGAAAAATTATCTGTTATAAATATGCTGTCAGCAATCTGACGTCACATTATTAAAATAAACACATGTATTTATTAAATTAAATAATAGCAATATTTAAGATCATTCAGCCCCATGTGGACCCCTATCTGGCCGTAGTCATATTGGTCAGGATGAAGGGATCTCAGAGCCCTTGTTATGCCTAGGATCCTGGTTCCAGAAATCCAGCTATAACCCTACTAAATAACAGCAATATTAGGAAATTTGTATGGAAACATTCTAAGTCATTGCAAAAAATGTTTATTAAGTAACATGCGATAAAATATGTCCATATCCAATTCAATGAAATAAACCCATATCCAATTTAATAAAAGCTCTCATTTAACCCAGGCATAAAAAGCACCTAATTTGTTAGGTGTTTTAAATATAATTTTATCTATACCGAAAAAGGTAAAATATGCTTTTAGATGTCTTAGAGTATGCTTGTATAAGGCATTAGACTCCTTCCTATGTCTAAGATCAAGGAGATCTCCATAAATATCAACCTGAAATTGGCATGAAGTTTTTTCCACATAGAAAATGGCAGTACACATAACTAAATAAATCATCCACTCAGTATCACAAGTAATCAAATTTCTAATATCAACATTTTTTTACAGTATTAACATATGTAAAACTTTTTGTCTTTAAAATAACTTCACATGCTGTACAATGTCCACAAGGAAAACAATGCATTAAATGTTTACTCCACACAGTTTTTTGATTTTCAAATTTATCCCTCTCTAACTGCTTTTTATAAAAAAATTAGTTTTTCCACAATGGATTGGCCCCTTCTAAACACAAATTAACAGTGGGTTGGTATAATGTTCAAATTGTTACCATTTGACTGCAGAATATACCAATACTTTTTGTGAGTTCTTTAAAAAGACCTGCATTAAATTCATAAGTAGTTGTCAAAAACAATACATCAACATGTTTATTATTGCTCTTAAAATAAGATAACAAGACCTTTTATTCCTATCTGCCAAATGTTTGGTCTTGAGGATATCATGTTGGCTGTTACCCTATTATACTGTGACAAATATATATTTTATTCTATAGTATGGGTAAGCACATTTAGCCTCCAATATGGAATTTTTGTGATGTTTCTTTCTATGTACTGCAGTTTGTATAGTACTCTGCTTAATGACAAGACATTCAAAAAAGAAAAATGCCTCTTTTGTCAAAATTTAAACTAGACTCAAATCCCTATTTATACTCATTAAGATATTGAGCAAACTTATGTAAATAAGACAGATCTGGGGACCAAACCAACCAATAGTCGTCCAAATATCTATACCAAATATCTGTGGCATACGAAAAAGATTAAGACAGGCATCATAAATTAGTTGGTCTTCTAAATATCCCATAAGCAAATCTGCATAGATGCATGCAAAGAAACATCTATTCCTGTACCTTTCATTTGAAGAAGAAACTCCTGACTGAAATAGAAAACATTTTTAGTTAATCAGTGCTCTGTAAGACACAGTAAAAATGTATTAAAACCAGGGCTATACAAACTGCTTTTATATAGCCAATATTTTATGGACATTAAATCCTCCCAGTTTAAAATACTTGTATACAGGAATTTCACATCCAAGGTATGGGACAACCAATCCATTTCTAGTTATGCATCCTGCACAATACAAAGGAAATAGGTCATGTCCTTTAGCCTAAGAGCACCCAAAATGGGTTTAACTAATGTGTTTAATATTATGTTAAAGATTGTGTTAGAGACTATAGTCTTACCAGGTGGATAGGAAAGATCTTTATGTATTTTTGGCAATATATAAAATAACTGCATTTTTGGATTCTTAATGGTAAAGTCTAAAGCCCCCTTTTTATCCATAATCCTTTCCTTCACTACCAGAAAATAATCAATTTCAGCTTCAAATTTTAGAGTAGGATATAAAACCATTCTTTGGTAAAAATTGCCTTTAGATAACTGTGACTCTGCTTCCTTCCTATACACATCAACATTCTGAATTACCACTGCTCCCCCCTCTCAGCTTTGTTAATTACAGTGTCTGTATTAATACTTAGTGCCTGTAATTCCCTACAGGATAAGTTATGTTGTCCTTTATTTCTATAGAGAAAGTCAAAATGTAAATCTCTTAGTACAAGCTTTTCAAAAAGGATACATTTTTATTATATAATGGATTAAAACCAGATGGTATAAATTTAAAGGCAACATCACGATAATCAACTTTATCTTTAAAAAAATAACTTTAAGTTAATCTTGAGATTATTATTGATGCTTTTGCATCACTAACAATTAATTGTACCTCTGACACGGGAGATAGGAACAAAACTGAGCCTGTTATTTAACAAATACTTTTCTTCATTAGATATGCTATAGGAAGAAATATTGTGTACTAAATTATTTGTAGCTTTTGTTAATTGAGTATCGGTTGTTGCAATTTCTTTAAAACTTTCTCCGTTGTCTTTTATGTTTCCACCCTGCCCTTCTTCATTTTCTAAAGGGCCGTTACATTTTTTTAGAAACTGGTAATAATGGTGTAAAACCCACATCAGTGTCAAAAGCAGAAGTGTCCCCTGAAATGGAAGAGTGTAGACTCACAATTCTTTAACACTGAACATGTTGAAGGTTGTCTGTTATATTTCTTACGAGACCTTGATAAACTATTGATCTCAGTCCCTATTATTTGTATAATCTTGTATATCTGATTGATACTTCTTTATTATATGCTGTCTGAAATTATGAATTAAGACCATTAAACATGCAGACAAATACTGTACCTGTTCTGAAAAATCTTTATCTGGCTGGCATTTTAAAAGTGACGTATATAGTTTAGACCCTTCTGCTTGTTGTTTACCAGTTGAACTAATGTAGAAGTCAACCAAAGCTTTAACAAACAACACGAAAGCAGCCTGCTGTATTTGCTTCTATTCAGATGCAGGAATATCATCAGCTTCTGATACATTTGGTTCAATAACAACACGCAATCCCCTTGGTGACATGTCGCCCACTTGATAAATCTTAAGTAGCTTATAATGCTGGACCATTGTTTGCAGGTTTTTAGAATATGCAGTTAAACTTTTAAAACTATCAAAAATACAGTTATTTTCTGACACAGTACCTGACAATGAGCCTAGCATCCTACTTTCAATTCCATAAAATTGACTTTGTGTCATCAGGATCAGAAGTCAAACAGTTCATCAATGTGATTAAATTCATAGCATAGATGAACGGAAGTTTCAAAATGTTCCATAAAAATACCCCAGTGAGCTAAATTCACATACCACAACAATCCCCAAAGACACTTGCACATATGGTTTTGCACTAGTGAATGCACAAACACAAAAGAACACAGAACCAACAAATGTCTCAGCATCCAAATAGATAAGCCAACATTCAACAGAACCAATTTGTTTGAAAAAATAATTGGACATAGACTGATTTCAGCTAAACGCCTTCCTCAGTATAATCAAAAAGAGCACATCAACAGTTATAAATATACTGTCAGCAATCTGATGTCACATTATTAAAATAAATACATTAATAAATTAAATAGTAACATTCAAGGTCATTCATCCCCATGTGGACCACTCTCAGGTCATAGTCATATTTGTCAGCATGGAGGGAGCTTAGATCCCTTGTTATGTTCTGGATCCTAGCTCCAGAAGTCCAGCTGTCACCCTATTCTTAACCAGCTTGGTGAGGGTGGTGTCCATTTACCTTACGATACATTTGCCTATTACTAAAACATTGCCATGGTTTGATGCAGTTTCAGCGGGGCATAAGATCTTAAAGTCTGCACCCTTGTGGCTCAGAGGAGGTGGTGCTGGTATGAAGGGTGATTTACTGTGTGAACTGATGCTTGAGGTTTCTTCATCTTAAGTCTGGGAGGCTTAGGCAGTATTCACTAAACCTCTGTTTAAGTTGGTTTAGTGAAAGTGCTCTGTGCTGGGCATGTATATCTGTTGTGCTTACTGGTGTGTTCTGAGGTGAGAAGGTAGCCACCAAGTTAAGTAAATACTTACATATTTCACATACTGAATTATTGTAAGGTAGCAATAAAGCGTTGTCAGTAAGTATGAGGCATTTACAACACTTCCTCAGAATACTTAATGGTATCAGGCAGGCTACAGCTGATGGAAATTCCATACTGTCCAGTTTAGATCAAGGGGTATAGGATAAGTTAAAAATGAAAGTTATGTACTTACAATAATAATAGAACTGTGTTGTCCCATTTTCATCCACTTCATGTCTGAGTTGTTGGATCTGACCAGATCTGACCTCTGTGCCGCCAACAGCTCTGATCTCTACCCACAATTCCCTTCTCCTAGCTGATTTACCTCACACTGAATTTGCTGGCTGTTGTAATCATATCCCAAACAACCACAGAGTGGAAGAAAAAGGGAAGTTCACAAACATTCTCCACTATGGAAGGCGATGTCAAACAGTCAGGGTCTTAGTCGAGGTCTGAAAATGCAGAATGGCAGTTTGGAAGGGGGAACAAGGAGGGATGTTGAACTGGATAAAAACGGAACAACAAGGCTCTATCGTTATAGTTAAATACATAACTTTCTTATCAGATGTTGTAAATTTTCATCTGATTTATTGTTTGCTACAGACTCCCAAGCTGCCTAAAAAGGGCCTGAGTGGATTCAAGGAAGGACATTCCATGGAATGGCAGTGAAAAATGATGCGCGATCGAACTGGAGAACCTCTTGCTGTGAGGTGGCAATGCTAACCACTGCACCACCGTGGCCGCCTGTATGGCTCCCAAATATGCAACATAGTCTAGAAGATTTAGAAATTTTGCTTGGAAGTGTTTGCATAGGTATTTTATACCCCAAGGAGACTTGAAAGAATCTTTTCTTAGGTAGACTGCAAATGTTGGAGGTGTGACGGGAAGAAAGAAGAAATTCGGAACATATTTTTTGGGAGTGTAATGAGTTAGCAGACTTTAAAAATTTTCTGCAGACTACTCTGGAAGAAATACTGGGTGAGCACATTGGTGTAACTAAGGAAATGCTTTTATTTTGACCTGTGATACAGGATATGAATTGCTTAGACACAGTAAGACCTTGCCGAGTTTAATTCTGATGGCTGCCAAAAAACAGTTACTAGAAAAGTGAGATCAAAGTCTACACCAAACATACTACATGTAGTGAATATAGTAACAGAAATAAAAGAAATGGAAGTGGAATTCTTAGAAAAGGGTTGGAGCAAATTACATAAAAAAATGGGAAATGTGGGAAAATACATGCAGAATAATATTTTGGAGTAGGAATGAGGTTTAAGAGAAAGCATGAATTGAATGAGCTATGTAATGTTCAACTGCAATGACTGTATAGAGTATATGTGATGTATAATGTTTGCAACTGAAAATACATCAATATGATTTATTTTCATTTATATAAATGTATGATTGCCTACGTCATAAGTGATGATTCAATAAAGATGCTTTTTGTTTAAAAAAAAGAATCCAGTACTTTCTGGGGGAATAAAAACCTTTTTCTTTTTTATGGATGGCCTGCCCAAGGTGGAAGGTAAGAAACTGGCCTGCTGCTAGCTGTGACATGCAGACACTAGCTTTACAGCCAGCTTCATAAAATCTTGCAAGGAAAGGCCTTACTGGGAAACTGGAGTTCCATGTACTGGAATAATACAGGCCCGTTAGGCCTGTGCAGATGTATGTTGTTTGAGCATCTCAGCCACTGGGTTGCTGATTTATCCATATTAGCCCTTGTGGACGTCCAAGCATGATCTATTGATTTGTCCTTCGCATGGTTTTAATGTACACCAACAGTCAGAAGAGGTAATTCTTTTATTAGGTAGCACTACAATTTCTATTTGTGGCGCTGGTGCCAGTCACATTTCAAAGCTGCCTCCATGCATGGCATACCAGTGACATGGAATATGCTGGAAGCTGCTAATATGTTTACCTCCATAGGGGAGGTCAGATAAAAGCCAGCAGATAAGACAGATGCCATGCCTTGGGGGCCTGGGAATTTACCTTTCAAGTTACAGACTCCTTGGGTCAGGGGTAACAGCCTTATGTTTCTTGGTTATGTCTTTCTCAAGGGTAGTCTCACCATCATTCCTGCTGGCAGTGTCCTGGGACACTTCTTTAATGACTGAGGCATCCTTTGTGTTAGTGTATGGTAGATGCAGCTCTGAAATCGATTCCTTCACTACAGTTTCCAGCTCTTTCCTGCACCAGACAAGGTGCAGTGACATGTTTTTCCTACTTCTGCAGATCATTATTATGAAATTCACCCAAACCTGACAGTCTAGCATGATGTGGGCCTCTTCTAAGCAAAAGAGAAACTTGTCATGTACATTGTTATACAGGATCTGACAACTGTAATGGTTTTTCTGGGCTACATGAGGCATGTCTTGGGAAATGAAAACAAAAAAGTTAGTTTCCCTTAAAAACTGCGGTCAGGTCTAGACAGTGCGACCACAAACTTTCTTGCCAAAATGCACCCTTTAATAATTTTCCTACTTGTATGTAACTAAATATTGTACACTGAATGCATATTATATATTTCATGTACTGTGGAACATTTCTACCAGTAAATCCTATCGCTTAAGGGACTACTAAGCTCAGACTGACCATTCTGAAAAATAAATAAATAAATAAAATATGCTTGTGGCAAAAAAAAAACTGAATAGCTTGGTCTGAATGCCATTTTTCCAGCATGAAGGCAGGTAACAGCCTGCACTAGAACATCCAGAGTTCCAGGATATGGGCTAAGTGGATGTCTTTCTGTACCAAATTCCCCATAGGTTTATGACTGACCATGTTTACAAACTGAAAGCTTGACTCATAGGTGAATACTAGGCTAACTGCCGTGAATGGCCATTTTAAGCCTAGCCAATAACCCAAGGTCAGAGTCAAACCCTGTAGCTTGCTTCTATGCGGTGACAACTTAAAACACTAGGCCAAACCCACCTCACTCTGCCATCACAAACTCTACAAAGGAAACCAAAATCCTCCAAGAGGCCCTTCCCAAACAAGGGACCCTGGACTAAAACTGAATGCCAAGAAACGTTTAATTGTACCCTTTGGCAAGCATAACTTCTGTTATAACCATCACAACAACACACCCCTGAAAGTTGATCCTGTAGTCAGGGAACCTATGTCAACAATGATCTGTCTTTTGATCACTATGTATCTACAATAGTATAGGAAGACCTGTTCCATAGCACAGTCACAGCTTATATTTAAAGGTATGATGTCCAGGTTCAGATATCTAAGTATCCCCCTGCATTCGGCTCTCATCAGGACGATTACTAAATATGATGCCCCGTTCAGTATGCCCCTGACTGACCACAACTCTTTCTCATAAAAGAAACAAACAAACAAACAAAAAGGATCTAAAACACAAAATCTGTGCAGACTATCTCAAAACCTTGTCCCTCTTCTCGCCATCATACCAGCTACTAAAAAGTGACCTCTGCCTTACATATAGAGCCTCAAAAGACCATATATTGTCAACCCTACACAAGTCCACTGGTAGAGTACACACCCATTCAAGGGATCTCAGTCTGTTTTGCAACATAGCTAGAATATGTTGAAGGGACATATATATATATATATATATATATATATATATATATATATATATATATATATATATATATATATATCACAGCAATTACTTTTTCTATGTGAGCGTGTTACACTTAACATAAAATGAAATGCTTCTTTTACTCTGTTCAAATGTAATTTGAAGGAATGGATGGAGAAATCACAAATTCACCCACCCAGTTAAATGGCCATGCCCCTCATGGACAAGGATAAGTAGAAAATGCCCCAGCACATCCTTGTTCTGTCTGTCTCTGGATTATTCATATGTAAAATGTAAGGGCTAAAAACTAAAATTGAATGTATGGCTAGGCTTCTTGAGATACTCACAAATCAATAACCTAGGAATTACATATAATTTTACAAAACTCCTTATATCAAATTTACTCATGTATAGTGAATTTAATGTCACAGTGATACAAAGACCAAAGGTCTTCCATCCTTTTACTAGTCACTGTCCAAGCTCTTTTACCCAATGTTGAGATTATTAATTTATAATACGCTAGAAAGCACAGAAAAAAAAAGTGTAGCAAGTTGTACTTGCTCATAACAGTAGACCTTCGAATTCCTTACTGCTGCAGCAGCCCTTAGGCTACAAGCGTTGTTTCCTGCCAAAGAAAGAATCAGACAGCTTCAGAAATCTCTGCCCCCTTCCCCCTTTACTACAACTGCTGACTGGCTTATCCTGTGGAGCAGCAGTCTGAGTGAAGCTTTCTTCAGGACGTTCTTGCCTATACAATGAAAAAAGAGCCCAACATCCTAAAATACCTAGCCAATATTAACAGTAGAAAATATAAAGTAGAACTAGCAAATGTAAAGTAGACAGCAAACACAACCCTACTTTTTATCCCAACTGCAACTATATACAAGAGGTGGGGATGGAGGGTGGGTGTGGCTACAGTGAGGAGTTTGAACGTCTACTGTTACTGGTAAGTGCAACAACTATACTGTATTCATCATTCCCACTACTGCAGTAATCCTTAGCTACATGGGTTATTACCACAGCCTGGGAGGATGACTAATGTGGATCCAGGAGCCCCTGAAGAATGGTTCTGTCAAAGTTTGACCTGGACCTAGTAAAGTCATCCAGCTTGTAATTCTTTGTAAAAGTATGTACAAAGGACCATGCAGCTGTTTCCAGAATGCTTCTACAGTCCACCCCTTTCCAGTATGCCATCAAAGACAAGACTCTATGTGGACTGTAGCTTGATACTCCTGGAATGGATCTGCAATAGTAGGAATAACCAAAAAAAAAACAATAGCTAAAGACAACCACTTGGAAATTGTCTGTTTAGACACAAGGTGTCCCTTTTTTGCCCCTTGATAACAAAAAGCTGACCAGCTTTTCTAAAGGCCTTAGTTCTCTTGAGATAGTACTTGAGTTGCTTGTGCATGTCCAGGGTCTGCAGAATCTATTCTCAAAGTAAACTCTGAAACCACTTTGAGCATGAATGAGTTTGTTCTTAAAGATACCCCATTCCAATCCAAATCAGACATGGTTCACTCACCATGAGAGTTTGCATCTCATACTCTTCTTGCAGATATCAAAATGATGAGTACAGTTTCCAAGTCAAGAACCTTAATCTAGCACATTGTTCAGATCTCACGAAAGAGCAATCTGTTCCCTGAGAGGTCTTAGGTGTAAACCCCCTTTCAGGAACTGTTTGATAATGAACAGAGAAGAGAAAGGAGGATTCATGGGCAGACATGCTGAAATGTCTGCAAGATGAACCTTTAGAGGAAAAAATGAGGCCAGAGGAAAGTAACACACAAATATTGGAGCACTACTGATAAAAAATACCTAATGGAGCCATGGTTATTGGCAAGACACCAACTAGAAAAATGACTCCAGTTAACAGCATAGGACTTTTTACTAGCAGGCTTTCTTGTCTAGTGCCTGCTGCACGTCTTCATAAAAGACACGCCTAAAAGCTATTAAAACTGAATCATCCAGGCAGCCAGTTGAAGCTGATTGACACTGAGGTCTAAAACTTCACCATTTCTTCTCCGAGTAGATCCAGTCTGTGAGGAAGCTTGTGGTAATTGCCCTTTGCCAGTTTGGTAAGTAGGGAGAATCAGTGTTGCCTGGGCAAAAAGGGGGTCACCACAGTTACTTTTGGGTAATCCTTTTGAATCTTCAGAATTACTCAGGAAGTCATTGGGAAGGATGGAAATGCATAAAGGAACATTCCCTTCCAAGGGAATAAAATGCATCTGTTTTCTATGCTTGCTTGCAGGGAGCCCTGGAAGAAAACTTGTCAAGTAGTATGTTTTGAATGGAGGTGAACAGATCTATCTGAAGTGTTTACCACAGTGGCATCAATTTCTAGAAGAACCCTCATTTAATACGATTTGTGAGACTTTGTCCTGCCATTGCTCAGCTTGTCTGTCCCTATATTCTGCTTTAACGGAATGTAAGATGCTTGGAGGGTTAAGGAACGTTGAGGAGGTAACTTACAAGATATCATTGGCATCCTACGTAGGGGGGTATGATCTCATACCTCCCTGCTTGTTTATGTGCCACGTGACTGTGGTATTATATGTAATAACTTAAAAATGTTCTGGGGACCAAAGGTGAGGGATAGACCTCAAGATATGCATCATAGCCAACATCTCTTTTAAGCTGATGTTATTTTGTCTCTCTGAAATATTCCATAGGTTTTACACTTCTATCCCACTGGAAACTGCTTACCAAGCAAAATCTGGTGCATCTGTGCTGACAGACTAGGCTGGGGTCTGAGGAGAGAAGGAGTTGAATTTGTTATCTCCATAAAAAGGCCTTTTGGAGAGAAAAATCTGTAAGACATTCATTCATTTACTCATTCACTCGATTTATTTATTGATCACTTGGAAAGTCTGACTGGGTAGAAGGCCATTTTCAGCAGAGGCCCAGGGAGAAAACTTCCAAATTATTACAAAACATTTTAAGAGTGCCAAATAGTGGAATAATTCCCTTTAGCAATTAGGACCACAAGTAATGCTTCTTCTTTGAAAAAGTCTCTACGGCACCACCTCTCTACCCTATGGCAGAGCACATGCTCCAATTTTCAACCTCCAAAAACCTGCTTCCCCAGACTCATAACTACTTTCACTTTTATTGACCTCCTCCTTTCAGTTTTATCTTTTCTACCTACTAATATGAAAGTCATAAGAAGGAACATCTAGCCTACCTTATTGATGTACTTACCTGATAACGATATTGACTCTATGTACTTGACATGCACTCCTAAGTTGTACTACTGACTTATATGATTGACATACTCTTATGCCTTATTTTTGTAATACATCCTGCAGAACATTTCTTTATCAATGTTAATTTCTAGTAATGTGGTAAGAATGTTATCAACATGTTTTCTTAGTATACCTAACTGTGACATTTTGTATGCACATTTAACTCTCTCTTATATTATGCTGTAATTAATGCAGTTGCTAATGTTTAGCTTCTACCTTTGCTTAACTGTATCTGCATACCTTTTATGTACTCTACGTAATGTACTGAAACAATACTTTAAGTGTGGCTGTGAATTTTCTATTGTTTTTATGTGTTGATGTGAAACTTTTCTCACTGGGCCTCAACTGAAAATGGCCTCACTTTGGTCCAGTGGACTTTCCTGGTAAAAAAAAAAAATGCAAATAAATAAATAAGATCAATAATTATACAATCTTCAAAAATAAAACACAAAAATCTGCAGATTAAATAATTAGAACAAATTAGATATAATATAAAAACATTGCTTAAGAATTGATACAAGGTATATGACAATAATTTAATATTAGAGAAATTTTAGACAGTTTGTAGAGAAATTAAATGTATTTAGTCTATTACAAGCAGGAATTGCAATATGAAATGAGGGAAAAACAGGCTTATGGTATATTTAGAAAGTCAGGGAAGAGAATTTAGATAGCAGTGAGGAAGCGAGTAAGGAGGTACAAGGAATAAAAATGTACTTGTTCACAGTTAGGGATATAGTTTATTGGGTCTATATTAAAATCGCGAAGAGGCGTTACATCAAACACCTCTTCAGCGACACATAAAGTTTGAAGTCTGCAAATAGCGAAGGCTCAGGCCAGCAATTTTTTTCCCAGGGAAAGAAATTGCATGGCCTGTGCTGTAGCATGGTCCTTTACTCCACTGTAGTGCAATCTCAGAGTTGGTATATTTAGGTGTGTGTGTGTGTAGGTGTAGGTGTGTGTGTGTAGGTGTAGGTGTAGGTTTGTCTGTGTGTGTGTAGGTGTAGGTGTGGGTGTAGGTGTAGGTGTGTGTGTAGGTGTAGGTGTAGGTGTGTGTGTGTGTGTGTGAGACTAGTGAGTTCTTTCCCTGGGAAATAAATCGCTGTTTTGACCATTCACGGTTTACTGCATTCGGTCTTTGTGTGTCACTGAAGAGGAATTCGATTTAACACCTCTTCACAATTTTAATATAAACCCAGTTTATCTTGGTTTTGAGCAAGAACAAGCCAGATTTTAGCTAGGAAGTCTTTCAGAGTGGTTTTGAAAGATGGGAGGGAGAGTATAGACCTGCTGGATGCAGGTAAGGAATTCCAGGCCTTAGCAACCTTTTACAAGTACAGACAATGTCCAGCAGATTTTCTACGTTTGTAGATAGACAGAAGTTTTTGGTCACTGGATCACAATGACCAACTGGCAACATAGTTGTGCAGAATGTTTTTCAGTGCTGGACAGGCCGATGGATTCCGGATAATTTTACAGCTGGTAAGAAGTTATATATATGTTAGTTGATGTAGCAGTTCTAACCAATTTATTACACTTTTCAGTGCTATACAGTGGTGCGTTCTGAAAGGTGTATGTGCTGTAAAGTTACCAACTTTGTTATAGCATTTTTCAAGTTTGCTCCACAGGATAAGCCAGTCAGCAGTTGTAGTAAAGGGGGAAGGGGGCAGAGATTTCTGAAGCAGTCTGATTGTTTCTTTGGCAGGAAACAACGCTTGTAGCCTAAGGGCTGCTGCAGCAGTAAGGAATTCGAAGGTCTACTGTTATGAGCAAGTACAACTTGCTACACTTTTTTTTTCTGTGCTTTCTAGCGTATTATAAATTAATAATCTCAACGTTGGGTAAAAGAGCTTGGACAGTGACTAGTAAAAGGATGGAAGACCTTTGGTCTTTGTATCACTGTGACATTAAATTCACTATACATGAGTAAATTTGATATAAGGAGTTTTGTAAAATTATATGTACTTCCTAGGTTATTGATTTGTGAGTATCTCAAGAAGCCTAGCCATACATTCAGTTTTAGTTTTTAGCCCTTACATTTTACATATGAATAATCCAGAGACAGACAGAACAAGGACAAGGGCAAGTAGAAAATGCCCCAGCATATCCTTGTTCTGTCTGTCTCTGGATTATTCTTGAGATACTCACAAATCAATAACCTAGGAAGTACATATAATTTTACAAAACTCCTTATATCAAATTCTTCAGGACATTCTTGCCTATACAATGAAAAAAGAGCTCAACATCCTAAAATACCTAGCCAATATTAACAGTAGAAAATATAAAGTAGAACTAGCAAATATAAAGTAGACAGCAAACACAACCCTACTTTTTATCCCAACTGCAACTATATACAAGAGGTGGGGATGGAGGGTGGGTGTGGCTACAGTGAGGAGTTTGAACATCTACTGTTACTGGTAAGTGCAACAACTATACTGTATTCATCATTCCCACTACTGCAGTAATCCTTAGCTACATGGGTTGATTACCACAGCCTGGGAGGATGACTAATGTGGATCCAGGAGCCCCTGAAGAATGGTTCTGTCAAAGTTTGACCTGGACCTAGTGAAGTCATCCAGCTTGTAATGCTTTGTAAAAGTATGTACAAAGGACCATGCAGCTGTTTCCAGAATGCATCTAGAGTCCACCCCTTTCCAGTATGCCATCAAAGACAAAACTCTATGTGAACTGTAGCATGATACTCCTGGAATGGATCTGCAATAGTAGGAATAACCAAAAAAAAAACAATAGCTAAAGACAACCACTTGGAAATTGTCTGTTTAGACACAAGGTGTCCCTTTTTTGCCCCTTGATAACAAAAAGCTGACCAGCTTTTCTAAAGGCCTTAGTTCTCTTGAGATAGTACTTGAGTTGCTTGTGCATGTCCAGGGTCTGCACAATCTATTCTCAAAGTAAACTCTGAAACCACTTTGGGCATGAATGTGGAGTTTGTTCTTAAAGATACCCCATTCCAATCCAAATCAGACATGGTTCACTCACCATGAGAGTTCGCATCTCATACTCTTCTTGCAGATATCAAAATGATGAGTACAGTTTCCAAGTCAAGAACCTTAATCTAGCACATTGTTCATATCTCACGAAAGAGCAACCTGTACGCTGAGAGGTCTTAGGTGTAAACCCCCTTTCAGGAACTGTTTGATAATGAACAGAGAACAGAAAGGAGGATTCATGGGCAGACATGCTGAAATGTCTGCAAGATGAACCTTTAGAGGAAAAAAATGAGGCCAGAGGAAAGTAACTCACACAAATATTGGAGCACTACTGATACAAAATACCTACTGGAGCCATGGTTATTGGCAAGACACCTACTAGAAAAATGACTCCAGTTAACAGCATAGGACTTTTTACTAGCAGGCTTTCTTGTCTAGTGCCTGCTGCACGTCTTCATAAAAGACACGCCTAAAAGCTATTAAAACGGAATCATCCAGGCAGCCAGTTGAAGCTGATTGACACTGAGGTCTAAAAATCCACCATTTCTTCTCTGAGTAGATCCAGTCTGTGAGGAAGCTTGTGGTAATTGCCCTTTGCCAGTTTGGTAAGTAGGGAGAATCAGTGTTGCCTGGGCGAAAAGGGGGTCACCACACTTACTTTTGGGTAATCCTTTTGAATCTTCAGAATTACTCAGGAAGTGATTGGGAAGGATGGAAATGCATAAAGGAACATTCCCTTCCAAGGGAATAAAATGCATCTGTTTTCTATGCTTGCTTGCAGGGAGCCCTGGAAGAAAACTTGTCAAGTAGTATGTTTTGAATGGAGGTGAACAGATCTATCTGAAGTGTTTACCACAGTTGCATCAATTTCTAGAAGAACCCTCATTCAATACGATTTGTGAGACTTTGTCCTGCTATTGCTCAGCTTGTCTGCCCCTATATTCTGCTGTAACGGAATGTAAGATGCTTGGAGGGTTAGGGAACGTTGAGGAGGTAACGTACAAGATATCATTGGCATCCTACGTAGGGGGGTATGATCTCATACCTCCCTGCTTGTTTATGTGCCACGTGACTGTGGTATTATATGTAATAACTTAAAAATGTTCTGGGGACTAAAGGTGAGGGATAGACCTCAAGATATGCATCATAGCCAACATCTCTTTTAAACTGATGTTATTTTGTCTCTCTGAAATATTCCATAGGTTTTACACTTCTATCCCACTGGAAACTGCTTACCAAGCAAAATCTGGTGCATCTGTGCTGACAGACTAGGCTGGGGTCTGAGGAGAGAAGGAGTTGAATTTGTTATCTCCATAAAAAGGCCTTTTGGAGAGAAAAATCTGTAAGACATTCATTCATTTACTCATTCACTCAATTTATTTATTGATCTCTTGGAAAGTCTGACTGGGTAGAAGGCCATTTTCAGCAGAGGCCCAGGGAGAAAGCCTCCAAATTATTACAAAACATTTTAAGAGTGCCAAATAGTGGAATAATTCCCTTTAGCAATTAGGACCACAAGTAATGCTTCTTCTTTGAAAAAGTCTCTACGGCACCACCTCTCTACCCTATGGCACAGCACATGCTCCAATTTTCAACCTCCAAAAACCTGCTTCCCCAGACTCATAACTACTTTCACTTTTATTGACCTCCTCCTTTCAGTTTTATCTTTTCTACCTACTAATATGAAAGTCATAAGAAGGAACATCTAGCCCACCTTATTGATGTACTTACCTGATAACGATATTGACCCTATGTACTTGACATGCACTCCTAAGTTGTACTACTGACTTATATGATTGACATACTCTTATGCCTTATTTTTGTAATACATCCTGCAGAACATTTCTTTATCAATGTTAATTTCTAGTAATGTAGTAAGAATGTTATCAACATGTTTTCTTAGTATACCTAACTGTGACATTTTGTATGCACATTTAACTCTCTCTTATATTATACTGTAATTAATGTAGTTGCTAATGTTTAGCTTCTACCTTTGCTTAACTGTATCTGCATACCTTTTATGTACTCTACGTAATGTACTGAAACAATACTTTATTTAAGTGTGGCTGTGAATTTTCTATTGTTTTTATGTGTTGATGTGAAACTTTTCTCACTGGGCCTCCACTGAAAATGGCCTCACTTTGGTCCAGTGGACTTTCCTGGTAAAAAAAAAATGCAAATAAATAAATAAGATCAATAATTATACAATCTTCAAAAATAAAACACAAAAATCTGCAGATTAAATAATTATAACAAATTAGATATAATATAAAAGCATTGCTTAAGAATTGATACAAGGTATATGACGATAATTTCATATTAGAGAAATTTTAGACAGTTTGTAGAGAAATTAAATGTAATTAGTCTATTACAAGCAGGAATTGCAATATGAAATGAGGGAAAAACAGGGTTATGGAATATTTAGAAAGTCAGGGAAGAGAATTTAGATAGCAGTGAGGAAGCGAGTAAGGAGGTACAAGGAATGAAAATGTACTTGTTCACAGTTAAGGATATAGTTTATTGGGTCTATATTAAAATCGTGAAGAGGCGTTACATCAAACACCTCTTCAGCGACACATAAAGTTCGAAGGCTCAGGCCAGCAATTTTTTTCCCAGGGAAAGAAATTGCATGGCCTGTGCTGTAGCATGGTCCTTTACCCCACTGTAGTGCAATCTCAGAGTTGGTGTATTTAGGTGTGTGTTTTTGTGTAGGTGTAGGTGTAGGTGTGTGTGTGTGTGTGTATAGGTGTAGGTGTGTGTGTGTGTAGGTGTAGGTGTAAGTGTAAGTGTAGGTGTGTGTGTGACTAGTGAGTTCTTTCCCTGGGAAAGAAATCGCTGTTTTGACCATTCACGGTTTACTGAGTTCGGTTTTTGTGGGTCACTGAATAGGAATTCGATTTAACACCTCTTCACGATTTTAATATAGACCCAGTTTATCTTGGTTTTGAGCAAGAACAAGCCAGATTTTAGCTAGGAAGTCTTTCAGAGTGGTTTTGAAAGATGGGAGGGAGAGTATAGACCTGTTGGATGTAGGTAAGGAATTCCAGGCCTTAGCAACCTTTTACAAGTACAGACAATGTCCAGCAGATTTTCTACGTTTGTAGATAGACAGAAGTTTTTGGTCACTGGATCACAATGACCAACTGGCAACATAGTTGTGCAGAATGTTTTTCAGTGCTGGACAGGCCGATGGATTCTGGATAATTTTACATCTGGTAAGATGTTATATATATGTTAGTTGATGTAGCAGTTCTAACCAATTTATTACACTTTTCAGTGTTATACAGTGGTGCGTTCTGAAAGGTGTATGTGCTGTAAAGTTACCAACTTTGTTATAGCATTTTTCAAGTTTTAATTTTTGTGAAGCCTGGAGGTTAGGAAGGATGGGAGCACCATAAAAAAAAGAGTGGGGGAGATAAGTAGTGGCAAGTGTAGTTTTAGTTGCATCAGTAAGTGTTTTCCTCTGTAAAGCATCCCTACTTTTTTATTCATTTTTCTTATACAATTTTGTACATACAGGTCAAATGTAAGATTATCAGCCACTATCACCCCCTAATAGTTTGCTATGAGAAGTAACTTCAATGTTTGTATTATCAAGAGAGAGCATTTTACATTTTTTTTCCATGAGAGTGATTTGGAGGGGAAATTAGTAGTTTGGTCTTTTTTTGGGGTTGAGCATGAGTTGTGTGTTACAAAGGTATGTTTTGATGGCTGTTAAAGCTTCATGAGTAATTGTTTGGAGGTGTATCATGTTGTGAGATTGCAAATGAGAGTGGAATCATCTGCATATTGTATTAGGGTGGCCTGTTGTGTGGAATTATAGTGTGTGTTGTTGAAAATGTTAAAGAGCAGGAGACCATGGACAGAGCCCTGTAGTACACCAGGGGTGACTGGGAGGTAAGGAGGGAGTGTGGAGTGCCATTTTACTGACTGATACTTTTTGGACAGGTGGCTTTTGAACCATAGAAGGGTGACCTGAGAGAGACCTACTGAGGACAATGGAAGTAGGAGTTTGCTGTGACAAACTGTGTTGAAACCTTTACACAAGTCCAGAAATAAGGAAGAGACAAGTTTGCTATTATCTCTAGCTTTATTGACAATATCTATATAGGTTAGAAGGGCAGTGCTAGTACTATCGGAAGGATGGAAGCCATGTTGTATAGAGGATACGAGTTCTTCCTGCAGGAGATAGTCTAGCAATTATTTTTGGACACATTTTTCAAGTATTTTGGTAAGGGAAGATAAGCTTGCTATATGTCTAAAGTTATTAATGTCTGTTGAATTTCCTGCTTTGTGCATAGGGATAATGTATGACTTTTTCCAGAGAGAGGGAATGTGGGATTCTTGGACAGACTTATTTATAAGGATTGCGACAGGATAGGCAATGTTCTTTGCTGCTATTTTTAGGTACTAACTGAAAGGTCATCAACTGAAGAGGAGCATGATTTAAGTTTGTTTAAAAGTAGTTTTATATAGGATGTGGTCATAGCTTTGAAGGTGAAAGTGGATGTGGTAATACAGCTGTTGGGAAGGAAAGGGATTAGATGTTATGGAATCCTTGGTTAGAGATGCTATACTATCTATAAAATAAAAGTTGAACTGTATTGCAGTTCCAAGTGTTGAATTAATCTGGAGAGGGATTTGGACCGAATTTTTGGTCAGGATTTAAAATTTCTTTAATTGGTGCCCAAAATATTTTAGGGTTGTGTTTATAGTATTATTCTGAAAGTTATTATAGTATATATTTTTTGTCTTCATTTATTTTCTTTTAGTCTGATTATGAAGACTGTGGTGGTGGTGCTGCGGTAGCGTTGTCACCTCACAGTTAGATGTTGCCAGTTCGATTCGAGCGTCTTCTGTGTGGCGACATGCGTGAATGGGCGTTCCTTCATTGAAGGTTGTGCATTAGGCCTGGCAAGCCAGCACGTAAAACTCTACTGCCAGTCATTAGCGGACCGTAACCGAAAAGCTGAAAGACACAAACAGTCTGATAGTGAAGCATTCTGACGTTTTCAAGATATTGAGGTGTTTTATTTTTTTGCCATTTTTTCCATGCTTTTTCTTTAGCCTGCATTAGAATTCTACTCTTTCTGGAAAGCCAAATTGCATTATTTGCTTTCAGTCTCTTCCTTCTAGGAGGCGCAAGACTATTTATGATATTTAGGAAAGTTGTATTGAATTCAATTGCTGCATCGTTTAAGGGGAGGACTTTTAGGAAGTTAATAAATTATAGTGTAGTAATGAACACGTCTGGGTTAAACATGGAAAGGATACACGTTTTATAAATATGCTGTTTAACTGGATACGTGGGTTGTCTAGTCATATAGATTAAGAGATGATCACTAAGAGAGTTGGACATTATACCTGTGATAAAATATTGGCTGGGGTCTGATACTAGGATCCAGTCCAATAGAGAATTTGATATCTTGCTATTATATCTGGGGCTACTAATTAGTTGTGTGAAACCATACAAGTTCAAGCTAGATGTAGAGGAGATAGAGCTTCTGTCCAACCAATTGACATTCACATCACCCATAATATTATTTCTTGTGGAAATGTTATGGGTATCCAACGCAGGATATCTTCCTGTGTTGGTAATGGTGTATTGTCATCAGGAGGGATATAAATGATAGTAATATGTAGGTTCATAGGTGTGTACTAGGCTAATGGCCCTGGAGCCTTTACAAGCCTAAACCCGTATGATTACCCTGGCATTGTGCACCTGACCTTAGTTCCCAGTTTCTCTGTCCAGTAAAGCCACTGGAGTGATCCCTGGGGTGAATTGTCTATTTCCCATCCACTTATCAAGATTTCTCTTGAAGAGGGCCAGTGAGGTGCTCTGCTTGACATGTATGGGAAGTCTATTCCATAGCATGGGCAGTCTCTGGGTTATGAATCTGCCCCTCCAGCATGTTCTGTTGGTTGTGGTAATGAGGTTGAGGTCTCTGGAGCATGTGGTGTAGAGGGATTGGGATTTTTTTAGATGTAGCATTTCTAACAGAGCTGTGTCAAACATGGCTTTGTAAGTCAAGCAGAGATTGCCTCTAAGTAGGCGATATGAGATAGAGAATAGAGTTTTTTGAGTCTATCCATACAGGACAAATGTTTAAGGCCTAGGATCCTCTTTGTGAGGTACTTCTGCAGCCTCTCCAATTGCTGCAGGTGTTTAGTGAGGTACATGCCAAATGGGGCATTGTACTCAATGACTGGCCTAATGAGGGAAGAGTTGAGGAAGACAATGACCTCTTTCTTCCTGGATGCAAAACCCTTAGTAATGAGATGTGCCACATAGAAGGACTTTCTGACCACAGTGGCAATGTGGTGATCAAAAGAGAGGTTGTTGTCAATCTGTGTTCCCAAGATCTCTTATATTGCCTTCTGTGTTCAGTGAACTACCACTGATGTGGTAATTCATGGGAACCGGGTTTTTCCCAAAGGGAAAACATATTTGTTTATAACTGTTTATTTTTGAGGAAACCAATAAGAAGTTCTGCTAAAGTGAATTTTGGTGTTGGTTTGCTGTAAGGGGAAATGTGTTAGGTACTGAGAAATATTAAAGCAATAATACCACCTTCTCTTTATATGGTCATTACAGATTACATTATAGCCAGGAGGTATAACTTCAGAATCGTTTATGATGTGCTTATGCCAAGTTTCAGTTACAGCAAGATCAGGCTGATGTTGGAAAATCCAGGCATGTGGTTCAGCAATTTTATTTCTTATACTTCTAACATTTATTGAAGCAGAAATTAGATCACTAGAGTTGGGGATTGTCTGTTGTTGGTTTCAGAAGTGTGTGGGAGAGAATTATCATTGTGTTCATTGTGACAGGTTGGGCCAATATTAGGGGGCATATCTCCTCCTAGAAGGATTTTAGTATATTGGGGAATTATGCATACTTGCTTTTTTGAGAGGATTCTTGCACTTAATTTAGTTTTGGTTTGAGTTGAAGTGCAACTAATCAGCCTATATTTCGAATAAAGATGAGGGGCAATATTAAATAGGTTTGGTGCAATGTGAGGAGAGTATACAGAGGAATTATGGATAGGTGGTTGGGACAGAGTTGGCGATATGTTGTGAAATATTACTCAGTCATGGTAGGATGAAAGATGGCATAGTAGGAGGAGAAGGATAGAGGATAAGCTGAAGAGTAGCATAATTAAGTAGATATATCTGTATTTTATAGCTGTCAGGTAGCGGGGAAGAAGCAATGAAGAAGAAAACAAGAGTTTGCAGGACAGTAGGAGATTCAGTGATGGTGGATTCTGAGAGCTGGAAGAGGATAGATAAGGGAGAAGTATTTCCTGTATAAGAAAAGAAGTAGACTGTCCTAGCATCTTCTCTGGAATGTAGGAAATACAGGGGTATTAAAGGCTAGAGTATAAAGATGAAGTCAAAATAAGAAGAAATGAGGGTTTAATTGGGAAAAGAAAAATATACAAATCAGAATAGATAGGTACTATTTTGGAGGGTTGTGATTATATATGGATATGGTGCAAAGCAGTAAGGGAGGAATAAAGATAGTTGGGAATGGTGTTAAGAAATGAATAAAGATAGGGATGCAGGAAACAAGAAGCAGAAATGTATGTACAGAAGCAGTAAGGTCAGTTGAGAATTGATTTGGAGTAAGAGTCACAAATGAAATATGTATGTAGGAAGTATAACAGAGTAAGAGGGTGGGTGGGAATTGGGGGTAGGGTAGGATAGGGGAGTGAAGCAAAGCTGAGTATAGCAGGCCTAACACCCTCAGGTCAATTTATAAGGGACAGTAATCAGTTTAAAACCATAACAGAGATGCAAAAAAAACAGGTTGTCTGTCATTTCCTAAGACTAAATAAATGGCATATACAGTATAGTCTATTGGTCAAGCAAAAGGGGACAGTGGCCAACTTAGTGAGAGGTCCTTGGAGTGCATTCACTAATACATACAAGCTTCTGAATCACACAGCAAGCATGTATTTAATTGACTAAGGTTAATACACAACAAGGTTATTTATGATAAGTATGCTTACATCAAAGAATAACAAAATTCTTAATAAGCTTGTAGGTGTAGGACCTTGCGGCAGAGCTCCTGGAATATCAAGGTCAGATGTAGTGACCACAGGCTGTTAAAGAATGACAGAATTCTCAATAAGATATCCCAGAAACACAATCCTGTGAGACAGAGTCAAGGAGGCAGATGACTGCAAACTAAGAGCCATAGTTGAGTCCCCAAATGATGTGGACATGCTGCAGAAGAGCCTCACTGAGACAGATGCCTGGTGTTAGAGCCATAGCCTCAAGCTCAATGCCAAAAAGTGCATTGTCAGTCCCTTTGATAAAAACTCTGTACCCATGAACTACCACATAGGCGGCAGTCTACTTAACGCCAAATATGTGGTAAGAGACCTTGGGACCCAGGTGGACAGTAGTCTCTCCTTTGATAAAAACATTGCCACAGTAGTCAGGAAATCCTTCTACATGGCACACTTCATCATAAAATGGTCCTCATCCAGGAAAAAAAGTGGTCACTGTTCCCCTCTACTCGACAGTCATTAGACCCATTATGGAGTACAATGCCCCTTTTGGAATATACCTCACAAGACATCTGCAGCAGCTGGAAAGGCCAAAGAAGTACCTCACAAAGAGGATTACTGTCCTCAAACAGATGCCCTACAACGACTGTCTCAAAAAACAACAGCATTACTCCGTAGCATATCACCTACTCTGAGGTGATCTCTGCCTAACATATAAAGCTATGTCAAACCCAGTGCTGTTGGACATACTACACACCTAAAGAAATCCCAATCCCTCTGAGCTACATGCTCTATGGACTGAAACTTTGTCATCACAATAAACAGGGCATGCTGGAGGGATAGATTCCTGTCCCATTGACTCCCCATACTCTGGAACAAGCTACCCATCTATGTCAAACAAAGTTCCTCATTAGCACTCTTCAAGAAAAATCTTGATGAGTGGATGGGAAATAGGAAATACACCCTGGGGATCACTTCTGTGGCTCTGCTCAACAGGGGCACAGGAAAATAACTTTCTTGGGTTCTGTAAGCCAGGGAACCTTGTTGGCTAGGCTTATTTAGCCCCTTGGGCCGATATACTAGCACCTACCAATGAACAATAATTATCTGAAGCCTAGGCTGGTCAAAAGAGACATAACCCATGTCAATATCTCTTGACATTTGGATAAAGACTCTGCAAAGATAAGCAAGTCATCTAAATAAGGAATGAGGTGGAATGCCATTCAATCTGCGATAAGCTATGGCTGGGGCTAGGCATTTTGAGAATACCATTGAAGCTGTAAATAAACCAGAATAAGACATAAAACTAATAATGTGACCCAGAAGCAGAGAACCTTAGAAATTTCCTGAAGCCTATGGCTATGGGAATATAGTAGTAAGCAGTTTTTAGGTGCATAGACACCAAGTAACTCGTGTGGAGTGAGAGGTAACAGATTCTGTAAGGTCAGCATTTTGAACTTTGAAACTCTCACATAAAGTTTAGAAATGAAAGGTTTCCTCATAATCAGAGAACTGGGCTCGATAATCTATAGGGGAAGAAGCCTTTTCTCTGTCAAAATCTGAATCAGAATAATCAGACCAGGTTTCCTCAGGAATACCTTGATAGGGATTGGCCATCTTTAAAGAATTCTGCATGATAAGATTTACTACCTGTAATGCCTACCTAGTTAAGGAACTCATCTTTTTTACTAATTTCATTAGAAGAACAATGTTTAACTTTTTATTTTTTTCTTAATAGGAATTCCAGCAGAAGAGGACAGACTTGATGACAGATGTCTGACTGATCTAATGGTCTCTTGGCCTAGTTATCCAGAGAATAATCTCCCAGTGTTTCTCTCTGACCCAGAGAAGATGGTTTGCCCATGCCCATAATGGATACTGAGCAGCTGACGTTGGACAGGAAATTGAGTGGTCTGCAGAACAACCAATGGCCACTGCAGGATCACCCACTATTGGCTGAGGCATAGTCTGAGTCTTGTGACAATAGCAAGGATTCATTGGTAAATGATTTTTTTCTTTTTTTTTCTAGGTACTGTGGAAGATGAGACAGCTGGACCGGACTGAGTATCCATGCTGAAACTGGGTAAGAAGTACCAGGCCCATTAGGTTATAAAAAATAAAAGAATACAATTTCCCTGTGAGTACTATTCAAGCACTTGCACATACACTGGCTAAATCAAAATGACGGATAAGTTGTCATGTGGTAAGCATAAAACTGACCGATAATTTCCTGCTGCTCCTCTGTAAACATTTCTATCCCACAAAATTTAAAGTTTACACAAGTGTTGCACAATTTTTCACAAAATTAGTCCCAAATACTAAAACTCTAAATTCAATTTAGCAGGTGTGACAGGAAACTTCTAAGATTGTGAAAAACTACTGGGTTTCTTAAAGGGGAAATACTGTTTTTTAATTTAAAAAAACAGACAAACTACTAAATTTCTTAAAAGGACAATACTTTCTGAGTGGAGGTGTTCCCCAATGGGGAATTATCTTCCAAAAATAAAGCTCTAGGCCATTTGCTGCTCCAGAGAAGGCCAAGAGAAGTTTCTCGAGAGGTTGGAGGCTAAGACCAATCTGGTAGACTTGGTGAACGAGAAGAAAAGCTGGTGGCAGCCGATGGGGGAGGGAACAAAGTTACCTACTGAGACATTTTCTTATGCCTCTAGGATCAATATGCGTCAACCATCCTTTCTTTGTTCTAGAAATTCAAAGCTTACATTATAGTAATTACCTTGGGATCAACTCTCCCTCACCTGTTGTCTCAGGGAACTCCCAGACCTCATCAGTGTAAGACCTTTTACCAAACACAGCTATATTTTTGGTCACTCTGGTCAAAGTGCAGAGATACTACTTAGCTAACGTGGACCAACCTGATAAATGCCACAATCACTCTGAGGCATTACTGTACCTCATAAAATGAACAATGATGATTTAATTCTTTTCCAAAAAAAGTTGACAAACATTTAACAGCATGAGCTTTAGAAGTAGGAATCTAAATTTGGTTTTGAAGTCAAGCGTACAATTCTGAGTTAAGAATGTATACACTTATATGTCATTGGTACAATATCTTCTCCATAACTGTTGTGTGAAGAGTCAGTTACCTGCAGTTAACATGATCAAGATCCCATCAAATGTGCCAATCCTAATACTTATTGTTACATTATTGATATCCTTTCCTTTCAGAATTACATTTTTCTTTAATGACCTAGGTGTCATTTCATTAGTAATTACATTTTAAAAGGATGGGACAAACCAGCTGAATATTTCAATGGTTATACCTTTTTTAAATTAATTAGCACAGCACTGAATGTTTGTACTGTCATAATAAGTTAGGGTGAGTTTATGCAAACCAGTGTTGTTTAAATGGGGATTTCTTACACTTCTGAATTTACTAGACAGATGGTAAAACAGTGCTAAAATTATGTCGAGGGCAATCCTATAAATTACAGTTCTGTTTTGTTTACATTTCGAGATGAATATACAACTGGAATGCATATGTATATATTTCTACCCTGCAGTGGCATGACAAAAAGTGCAAGTTCTTGGAAAAAAAAATGAGGGACTCAGTTGCTCCACTGTATGCCAGGAAGGGTACTGCTAATTACACAGACTCAACTCAGGGGGAAATCATTGTTGGAAAAGCAAACAGAAATGGAACCTTCCTCCATATTATTGTCTCAATATCTTTAGTCATACTTTTTTAATTTCTCCAAGTCTTTTGGGTTTCTAATACCATGATGGGAATGGATCCCATTCCTAAGTCAAAGTATTATTAAAGTTCATGAAATTAGCATTGTTTCTTTGATGTCAGCCAAAAGTGCTCTTCTCAGCACCCACAATCTTTCTTCCACATTGCCTTCATTTCTGTGTGGAAATCCTGGTATTTTATGACTCTCTCTCTCTTTACGTAAGACACTGTAATTACTGGGTGTTTTAATTTCAATGATCAATTCTACTTTTGCCTTCTTTTCTGACGCTACTACACCTCCATTTCTCACAAATTTTTTTAAACTATTGGTAATGGGTAATTCCATGTGATATAAACTTCATCATTCTGTATAATTCTTTGTGGCTCATGTTTCCAGTGCTTCTCAGCTACTTCAGTATTAGATTTGCTCAATGCCCAGTGCAACAGTCTTGCCACATTACAGTGCCTTTCAGTGTACAGGCCGTCTGTCATTAATGCATTATCACACCCAGCAACATGTGCCACCATTTTCAGTTCTGTCCAACTGATCCAGTACCTTTTTGGGCCAGCCATTTACCCCAAAACTGTAAGTTAGAACAGGAAAAGCAAATTGGTTTATAGCTTGGACTTTATTCCTAGATGCTAGGGCTGTTTTCAGTATTAATTTTAGTTTTCAAAAATATCCCTTACAGAATGTTGTTTGTATTTGTTCATGTTTTGTGAGTCCTTCATCAGTTTCCAAATACTTATATATTCGCTCTTGCTTAAGTAACTTTATATCACATTCCTGTCCCAGACTATTTTCTTGGGGCTGCAGCTTTCCTACTTTAACATCTAAGTGGTGTGGAATATCACACCTCTGGCAGCCTACATACATCTTGTATTCCAGAGCATTTTCTGAAAAATAAACTTAAAAGGAAGTAAATATTTTGTGAAAAAATAAAAGCTAACGAAACTGTACAAATATCAATGTTATCAGTAAGTATTTTTGCAGTGATAATAGTCAGTGCATTCATAGCCTTTCCATAAATGCTATAATACAATGCACACAAAACTAAAATTATATTTTTGCTAAACTTTCACAAATTTGTCATATCTTAGAAACTGTATAACCACGACATATTCTTAGAACATTTTTGTTAACCAATTTTTCATACATCAAAACATTCCTCTGAGTGCATGTTTACTGAGATATTTACAGAAATATGAAACATAAGCTTAACTGTATAATTAGCAGTAAAAATAACACTGCATATTTCTCAAGATTTGCAACTTACAGTTACAGTACAAATTTGAAAGAAAGCTTTCTTCAAAACTATCTAAGATTTCACCTGATGTCATGCAACAGTTTATAAGTCACTTCTTTTTTTAAGTCTTAAGTACACATGGAAATATTTTTTCATAAGTTCAAACAACTAGCAATATATCAGGTATAATGTGGTATAAATTGACATTGACAATGGATTTACATGTATCCCACCAAGGCATTTCACACCATACCCTTCAATAACACGTAGGGCTCTCAGATATGAAAATATGAACATAAATATGAATAAGTGATGAACAGTGAGTAATTTCTCTACTGTGGGACATCTTAGATTAAAATCGTGTCATTTTTTTTTAACAAATCCTCACACTTTCTAATACTGCCTATTAGTTAGTAAGTCACTTAGTAAATGAATTCAGACCAAAAAAAGTTCTGGATGCCATAATGAACTATGGGTGTGAACTGGAAGTATACAAAAAGATGCTATAGGCTTGGATGCGTTAAATGCTGCGTTTGCACATTTATCAAGACCAAATTACATTCTTGTGTCATCAAAGAAAGTTTTGATCACTTCCTGTTGTGCTTTCAGCTCCTCACCTGATGAGCTATACTGTTTTAAATCATCCACAAAAAGATGTGAAGTCTTTATACACTTTTGTTTTCTAGGAAAAAACAAAAAATGAGAGAGCCAGCACAACTCTGTGTGGAATATAGTGTATTAAAAAATAACATCAATTCATTTACTTACATAAGATTCCAGACTGGTTTCGGCTATACAGCCTTCTTCAGTGAAAAAAAACAAACAAACCCCACCAGCAGATGATGTATAAATACATACTTTGATTGGACAATATTTTAAACAAACCTCATTTAATTAATTAATTAATTTAGAAATATTCATTAAGGCCAGGGGGGAAAAGCCCTCCTAGCTTAGCAATCCATTTTTTTCTTTCAAATTTAATATTTCATGTAGACCAGCCCTGTCCTGTGTTTTGCTCAAAATACAATCAATAATGGTAAAACTAAATGTACCAGTTTTATGTTTGCAGATATGTTTGTATAAAGCACTTGACTGTTTGTGGTTCTTTATATCACTGATATGTTCACTTATTCTCAATCTTAAAGGCCTGGACATTTGCCCAACATAAATGGGCGAGCATGTACAACTGGCTAGATAAATCACCCAACTAGTGCTACAGTTCCCAAAAAAAGTTAGATCATATACTATAGGTGTATTCTTACTACTAAAACTTTTCATCTTAAGAACCCTGGGGTAATGAGAACAATGGCCACAAGGGTTACAACCAACCAATTTGTCACCAGTAATGGTTCTTTGACTGATATTTGTATCCTGGACCTGGCATCTCTTGTAGTGACTAAATAGGGACCCCAGAGAGTGACCCTTCAAAAAGGAGTATGAACATTTCTCTCCCAAAAATTCACCAAGTGAACCCTCACCCTGAAGGATATTCCAATGTCTTGAGATTATATTCATGAATGAATATGTGCTCTTTCCATAGGTCATTACTAATCTGACATGAGTTTTGTTATCAGGAGGACCTCCTCTATACTCAAGTAGTCCGGATCTCTCCTGCTGGGTGGCAAACCGGCTAGCCCTACAGATGTCACCAACCCTGTATCCCTGATCTTTAAACCTGGTAACAAGATCCTGTTCATAATGACTATATTTGGTGGGACTAGAACATATTCTCTTGACCTGGAGAAATTGAGACTTGGGGATGTTTCTGATGACATGTTGGGGGTGGAAGCTTGTAGCATGCAACAGTGTGCTATATTGGAGGAATTTGCAAAATATCTCAGTTTCCAAGGTATCCAAAGGGGTACGTTTCACCAGAACATCCAGGAAAGTGATCTCATATCTATGCCAAGTAATCGTGAACTCAATACCCCATGTATTCTGATTTAGATATTCAACAAATTCCTGTAAATAAACTTCATCGGCTCTCCATACCATCCGACAGTCATCAAGATATCGCCTCCAAATATCAGTTTCATCCAGGTATAGGTTATGACAGTTATCGTAAATTAATTTTTCCTCCAAATTTGCCATAAACAGGTCAGCATATATGAGGGCAAAAGATGCCCCCATAGCAGTACCTTGAACTTGCCATACACATTGCTTTTGAAAGTAAAAAACATTCTTGGTTAAGGCATGTTCTGCCAGGCAGACCAAAAAAGAGTTAAAACCCAGGCTATAAAGTTCAACTCTGTCTAACCAATATTGGAGAGCAGCTAGACCTGCCCAATGGGAGATATTGGTATACAGGGAGATGACATTGAGGGTACGTGATAGCCAGTGAGGTTGAAGTTGTGAATCTGATATTATACCCAAAAACTGAGTGGTATCTTGGATCCGAGCCCGTATATGTGACAACAAAGGTTTCAAATTAGTAGTAAGGAATTCAGAAAGGGGTTCAGAAAGTGAACCCCGCCCTGACACTATGGGCCTCCCTGGAGGATTATTAGGATCCTTATGGATTTTAGGCAAGGGGTATAGATATTGATGTTTTGGATAGTCAACCTTAGGTTGATAACCAATGTCTTTCAAAATAATGCCCTCATCAACTGCCATGTCCAAAAATGCATCAGTCTCCACCTTAAATCTGGCTGTAGGGTCTAGGGCATGATCCTATAGTATCGATTGTCTGACAGCTGTTTTTGTACTTCTTCATAATATTGGGTCCAATCTTGGACCACCACTGCCCCTCCCTTATCTGCTGGTAAAATTACAATATCCCTGTTAGATTTGAGCTCATTAATACATTGCCTCTCTGCTCTAGTAATATTGTCTCTAATCAAATGGTCTTTGCCAAGATGCAAATGTAAATCTTTCAACATGTTATTCTGAAAAGTTTAAACAACTGGAGACATAGGTGGTTTAAAAGTGGAATCCTGAAACCTAAACGGTCTGGATTCCACATTATTATGACCATCCTGAAAAAACAAACATAAATTCAATAAACAACAGAAATCTATTACATCTTGTGCAAAGTTATGTTCAGGCACAAAAAAAAATGGGCACAAAGCTCAAACCTTTATTGAGAGTTTTCTTTTGTATGTCTGACAGAACCAACAAGGAGATGTTATGTACATTACATGTTGTTATTGTTGAACCATCACTTTCAGCATACTCTCTAAATCAGGAGGGACCCTTATGTTTCCTCCCCCTCATCTAGATCTAGGTCTAAAGGGTGACTCATATTGTCACCTAGATTATACTTCTTAGAAACGGGTGACCTATCCATATGGCCATCTTCCCCTTCAGTGTTTGATGAAGTATCCTCACCTGAGATAGCTGAGTCCCTATTTCTCTTTTTCAAGATGGATTTTTGTCTTTTGGATCTAAAATTGCCAAATTTTTGGTTAGGTGTCACAAATTTCACATTTTTATGAATATCATATGGTCTGCCCTTATCAAAATCATCCACATCCCTGTTGAAATTTTTTCTTTTTTTTTTTTTTGTCTTTTAGAGCATTTTCCAACTCCAAAAGATCCTTACTAAGTTGGTTAAGACAGGGAGTATAACTGAGAAGAGATTAATATTTCTGCACCCCTTTATTCAAATTCTCAACTTCGAGAGTCTGTTGTTGTATTACTCTCTCATAGTATGCAGCTAGTGCATTGACAAAGCCCATCAAAGCTTGTTGGTGCACAGCAAGCCATTGGTCTAATAATATCTGATCAGCCTGAGATACTAATGGATGTACCTTAACCCTGAGTCCTCTGGGCGATATTTGTTTTTGTTGATATGCCTTGAAAAGGTGTCATTCATGTGTATTTAATATTTTCTAACATATTATGGGTCTGATTGGTTTTGTGTTTTGGAAGTAAGAATTTTGGAATTAGTTTGTTTGGGTATTTCCTATTTTTTTGGAAAGAGAGGGGTTCACTCTTTGCTTTCTCAGTCCAAGCATTTGATCATGAATCTGGCATCTATTATTAGATCATTGTCTTCTGACACTGATGATTTGGGTATTTTTGGTTTGGGTACGCATACATTGAGCAATAACTCAGGGGCTGAATTGGATGATCCAGTTCATGAGTATAAGTTGGCCTTTCTTACACTAACTAAAGAGATGAAGAATCTGAGAAGCAATGTGTATGGCATCTATGACTTTTCAAGGCATATCACCAAAAACAAATATCGCCCAGAGGACTCAGGGTTAAGGTACAGCCATTAGTATCTCAGGCTGATCAGGCCAATTAAACCAATTAGATTAGACCAATGGCTTGCTATGCAACAACAAGCTTTGATGGGCTTTGTCAATGCACTAGCTGCATACTATGAGAGAGTAGTACAACAACAAACTCTCGAAGTTGAGAATTTGAGTAAATGGGTGCAGAAATATCAATCTCTTCCATTATACTCCCTGTCTTAACCAACTTAGTAAGGATCTTCTGGAGTTGGAAAATAATCTAAAAGACAAAAAAATGAAAAAATCCAACAGGGATGTGGACGATTTTGATAAGGGCAGACCATTTGATATTCGTAAAAATGTGAAATTTGTGACACCTAACCAAAAATTTGGCAATTTTAGACCCAAAAGACAAAAATCCATCTTGGAGAAATAGGGACTCAGCTACCTCAGTTGAGGATACTTCAGCAAACACTGAAGGGGAAGATGGCCATATGGATAGGTCACCCATTTCTAAGAAGTGTAATCTAGGTGACAATGTGGGTCACCCTTTAGACCTAAGTCTAGAAGAGGGAGGAGGAAACATAAGGGTCCCTCCAGATTTAGAGAGTATGCTGAAAGTGATGGTTCAACAATAACAACATGTAATGTACATAACATCTCCTTGTTGGTTCTGTCGGACATACAAATAAAAACTCTCAATAAAGGTTTGAGCTTTGTGCCTGAACATAACTTTGCACAAGATGTAATAGATTTCTGTCATTTATTGAATTTATGTTTGTTTTTTCAAGATGGTCATAATAATGTGGAATCTAGACCTTTTAGGTTTCGGGATTCCACTTTTAAATCACCTATTTCTCCAGTTGTTTAAATTTTTCAGAATAACGTGTTGAAAGATTTACATTTGCATCTTGGCAAAGACTACTTGATTAGAGACAACAACACTAGAGCTGAGAGGCAATGTATTGATGAGCTCAAATCTAGTAGGGATATTGTAATTTTACCGGCAGATAAGGGAGGGGCAGTGGTGGTCCAAGATTGGACCCAATATTATGAAGAAGTACAAAAACAGCTGTCAGACAATTGATATTATAGGATCATGACCCTAGACCCTACAGCCAGATTTAAGGTGGAGATTGATGCATTTTTGGACATGGCAGTTGATGAGGGCATTATTTTGAAAGACATTGGTTATCAGCTTAAGGTTGACCATCCAAAACAACAATATCTATACCTCTTGCCTAAAATCCATAAGGATTCTAATAATCCTCCAGGGAGGCCCATAGTGTCAGGGCGGGGTTCACTTTCTGAACCCCTTTCTGAATTCTTTACCACTAACTTGAAACCTTTGTTGTCACACATACGGGCTTGGATCCAAGATACCACTCAGTTTTTGGGTATAGTATCAGATTCACAACTTCAAACTCACTGGCTATTATGTACCCTCGGTGTCACCTCCCTGTATACCAATATCCCCCATTGGGCAGGTCTAGCTGTGTTCCAATATTGGTTAGACAGAGTTGAACTTTATAGCCCAGGTTTTAACTCTTTTTTGGTGTGCCTTGCAGAACATGCCTTAACCAAGAATGTTTTTTTACTTTCAAAAGCAATCTTTATGGCAAGTTCAAGGTACTGCTATGGGGGCATCTTTTGCCCCCATATATGCTGACCTGTTTATGGCATTTTTGGAGGAGCAATTAATTTATGATAATTGTCATAACCTATACCTGGATAAAATTGATATTTGGAGGTGATATCTTGACTGTTGGATGGTGTGGAGAGCCGATGAAGTTTATTTACAGGAATTTGTTGAATATCTAAATCAGAATAAATGGGGTATTAAGCTCAAGATTACTTGGCATAAATATGAGATCACTTTCCTGGATGTTCTGGTGAAATGTGCCCCTTTGGATACCTTGGAGACTGAGATATTTTGCAAATTCCCCCAATATAACACACTGTTGCATGGTATGAGCTTCCACCCCCAACATGTCTGCATGCATCAATCTCCACCTTAAATCTGGCTGTAGGGTCTAGGGGCATGATCCTATAATATCAATTGTCTGACAGCTGTTTTTGTACTTCTTCATAATATTGGGCCCTCATCACTCCGTTCCCCTACCCTGCCCCCAAATCTCACCCGCCCCTAGCACCTCTAGCTATATCCCTCTTGTAACCACACCCACTTCCTCTCTACACCTATCAGTCTCCAACACTCTAGATACACCCTCTACCACCCAATTTCCTTCTTGTAACCACACCCACTTCTATTCTATACTATCAGACTCCAATTCTAAAATTTCTCACCCAGATAATTGGTCTCCTTTCTCCCTCTAACACCCACTCCCAAAACCTCACCCCCTCCAAACCTACTTAACTCTATACTCCCCCACTACTAATCAGGCTTTTACCAGCGTATCTTTGTAAAATAATCTTTTATATACATATAAAATACAATTACAACATTATACCACTAAGCAACCTTATTCAACATGCTCTTAAAACCTTCATCCATCTCCATTTTACTACTACTACTTCTTAAACTTTCCTATCTTCACTATCTCACCCAACCCAGTACTTCCTACCATTCACAATTCTATCATGTAACTAACCATCTTAATTCCCCTCTCTCACATTCACACTCATCTATTTCTCCCCATCTATATCCTATAAAAAACCTCCTATCTTTCTCATATAAATTGTTCACCTCTCAGAAATACTCTATCCCCATAGCAACCAGAAACCCCTTCACCATCACAACAGAACCCAATCCTTTTATTAAACTGCTCAATTACCTCTCTAACCCAATCCTTCATCTGATTACCAGTCTTTTATCAGGTGATATCCATCCCAACCCAGGCCCCTCCACCTCAACCACTATACACAAGCCTATATTACTTACTTCTTTAAACTCCCAAAGTATAGTCAACAAAGTCGCAACCCTCCATGCCTGGCTCATGCATAATAAACCTGACATCCTATCTATCTCAAAAACATGGTTAAAACCCTATATAAAAGACTCTGAAATAATTCCACCTAACTATTCTATCATTAGAAAAGACAGGTCCCACAAAAAAGGCGGAGGTGTAGCTCTCCTATAGTCATCCTCCTTGTTAGTTACTCCCTACAACAAACCTATTCCACACTTTAACAACGCTGAATTACTCCTCACTCTCCTTCAAGTAAACAAGCACAAACACATATGTCTAGCATCCTCTACATCCCCAGGGATAATATTTCCACACTTGAAGATATCCTCTCCTGGCTCTCCAATAACATCAGCAATGAAACCATAATCTTAGGAGATGTAAATATTAACTGGGCCTCCATTCAGTCTCCAACTAACTCCCTTAACATCAACCTTTATAATGTTTCCCAGCTAATCAACTCTGTAACACGTCCTTCAAAAAACCTCTCTTGTGGCAGTATTCTAGATTGGATTCTAGTCTCACATCCCCACTATTTTTCTGACAGTGGCACTCTTCCCGACCCTCTAAGTGATCATATGCCCATCTTCACTCACCGACTCCCCTGTATCCCATATCGCACCCATAATTATATTACTACCCGCAACCACAAAAACTTTAACCCGACAACCTTTTCAAACTCTCTAAAAGCAATTAACTGGAATTATCTAAAGACATTATCCTTAGATAATGCAGTTGCCCACTTCAGCTCAACATTCTTAAAACTACTAGACTCCCAAGCCCCTTTGAGGACAAAGAGAATAAAAACTAATTCCACCCCCTGGCTAACCAAAAACACGCTAGCAACCATGCGCCATAGAGATGGAAAAACAAGACCCCTTGACTCCATATTGAATACAAAACACTTCGAAATAAAGTAAAAAAGCTTATTATCTCTGATAGACAAAATTACTTCTTTACACTCCAAAACAATAATAAAACAAACCCTCAGAAATTCTGGAAAGGTATCTCTACCCTCCTTAACCCCAGCAAACCACACACCCCTACCCCAGACCCAAATGCCCCTGATTTAGACTTAGCTACTCAATTTAACTCCTTTTTCATTGAATCCATTGGCAAACTAACCTCCTCATTCCCTAGTTCCACCTCATTATCTAATACACCCCCACCCTCCCCTGCCAACAATCCACCCCTGCACTGCTGCTCCTCCCTCATTCCCATCTACTAACTCTCTATCCTCCACCTCTTCTCCTACTCTAACTTCCACATCATCCTTACCACCCTCTAATACTCTCTCTCCCCACTCAGCTCTATTCTCATTAAAACCTATACCCACTTCTACTATAAAGAAACTCCTTCAGAAATTGAAGCCATGCACTAACGCACCTGATAACATCCCTTCTTACTTTCTAAGCATAGCTGCTGAAGCAATTGCCTATCCCATAAGCATTCTAATCAACCACTCCATCCAAGAATGTACAGTACCCCAAATCTGGAAACAAGCCTTTATCATACCTCTGCATAAAGGTGGCAACAATTGTAATGTCAACAACTTCCGACCCATTGCTATCCTGTCCCCCATTTCTAAACTTCTAGAAAAGTGTGTCCAACTTCAACTCTTACCACATCTCTTAGATAATAGCCTTCTAACTCCTACACAACATGGATTTAGGCCAAATCATAGCATCATGACAGCCCTCCTCTCCTATCTTGAAACTGTAAATAAAGCTCGTGACTCTGGCCAAATTGTTTCTACCCTACTACTTGACCTCTCTAAGGCCTTTGACACTATCTCACACAGCCTGCTCTTAACTAAACTCTCAAAACTTAACCTATCTCCCTCCTCTTTGAACTGGTTCTCCAGCTACTTATCTAATAGATACCAAGCTGTAAAATGGAAAAAGACAACCTCCTCTTTTCTTAGAACCCCCACTGGAGTTCCCCAAGGCTCCATACTAGGTCCCCTTCTTTTCAATATATTTATAAATGATTTCCGCAAATCTATTCCATTCTCAAATATCATCCAATATGCAGATGATTCTACCATTATCTGCTCTGCCACATCTACCCCTATGCTCCTAAAGCTTACACAAGAAGCTTTTTCAATCACTGAGCAATGGATGAAAATAAACCACCTAGCACTCAATGCTTCCAAAACTAAATTAATGGTATTTACCCCCTCTAAAGTTACTCCTTTCGATATAAACACATTCTTGATTACTCTAAAGTTACTCCTTTCGATATAAACACATTCTTGATTACTAGTCAAAATAACTCATTTCTGGAACTGGTGTCAGAAACCAAGTTACTTGGTGTCCAAATTGACAACCAGCTTAATTTCAACTCCCATCTACAATTAAATATCAAAAAAACCCATCAAAAACTAGTTATGCTCTACCGACAAAATCAGTACCTTACAAGTACCTCTAAAATCACTCTCTCTTCTTCCTTTCTTATCCCCTCCCTTCTCTATGGAGCACCACTCCTAACTAATCTTCAGTCCTCTCTAAAAAAACAACTTTCCTCTTGCTACAACAAAATCGCCAAGTTCACTAACAGCCATAGGTCCTCCACCCACCACTGTTCCTCTCTCCAAAAACTTAATTGGCTAGAACTACCCAATCATCTCAGCTATACTCAGCTAACTCTTGCCCATAAGCTCATTTTCAACCCCTCTCTCTGTCCCTCCCTGTCTTCTGCCTTTAAGATGCACCTACCTGATAGAGTTTTAAGGTCAAACAATCAAAACCTATTAGAAGTGCACAAACCAACTCGTCCCCCAGGCAGAAACTTACTATCCTATAACCTAGCACGTCTTTGGAACTCACTACCACCATCCATTCGCACCAGCTCTAACCATTATATGTTCAAAAAATCTCTTCACATACATCTAATGTCCCAGTGGGAATGCTCTTGCTCCCACCCCTCATAACTAATAATGGCAATTTTCATCTTCCTTTCACTCTCATGTTACTCCAGCAATTTTTCTAATTTCCCATAACTCACATTATTTTTTTCCCATGGTATTTGCAAAGACTGTATTTGACTGCACCTTGTAAAGCTTATGCTTCTTACATAATAACTACTCTGTATCACTATGCAATATTACTTTTCACAGCCTATAACACCTCAAACTTTCATGACTAGACTGTATTGTTTGAAATGTTTCCTGAATTTTGAAATGAAATGCTTGTATCTTTTTACATTTGTATAATTATCATTAGTAATCTATTGTATGTACATAGTTTGTTTGTTTTTGGAGCTTTTCTCCCCAGGACTCCATTGAAAATGGGTTCATTTTGGCCCAATGGACTATCCTGGTAAACCAACTGCAAATAAATAAATAAATAAAAAATGTCATCAGAAACATCCCCAAGTCTTAATTTCTCTGGGTCAAGAGAATATGTTCTAGTCCCACCAAATATAGTCATTGTGAACAGAATCTTGTTACCAGGTTTAAAGATCAGGGATACAGGGTTGGTGACATCTGTAGGGCTAGCCGGTTTGCCACCCAGCAGGAGAGATCCAGACTATTTGAGTATAGAGGAGATTATCCCGATAACAAAAATCATGTCAGATTAGTAACGAGCTATGGAAAGAACACATATACATTCATGAATATAATCTCAAGACATTGGAATATCCTTCAGGCTGAGGGTTCACTTGGTGAATTTTTGGGAGAGAAATGTTCATACTCCTTTCGGAAGTGTTGCTCTCTGGGGTCCCTATTTAGTCACTACAAAAGATGCCAGGTCCAGGATACAAATATCAGTCAAAGAACCATTACTGGTGACAAATTGGTTGGTTGCAAAGCTTGTGGCCATTGTTCTCATTGCCCCAGGGTGCTTAAGACAAAAAGTTTTAGTAGTAAGAATACACCTATAATATATGATCTAACTTTTTTTGGGAACTGTAGCACTAGTTGGGTGATTTACCTGGCCAGTTGTATATGCCCAGCCTTTTATATTGGGCAAATGTCCGGGCCTTTAAGATTCAGGTTAGTAACGGCCTATGGAAAGAACAAATATTCATTCTTGAATATAATCTCAAGACATTGGAATATCATTCAGGGTGAGGGTTCACTTGGTGAATTTTTCGGAGAGAAATATTCATACTCCTTTCGGAAGGGTTGCTCTCTGGGGTCCCTATTTAGTCACTACAAAAGATGCCAGGTCCAGGATACAAATATCAGTCAAAGAACCATTACTGGTGACAAATTGGTTGGTTGCAATGCTTGTGGCCATTGTTCTCATTGCCCCAGGATGCTTAAAAGGAAAAGTTTTAGTAGTAAGAATACACCTATAGTATATGATCTAACTTTTTTTGGGAACTGTAGCACTAGTTGGGTGATTTATCTGGCCAGTTGTACATGTCTGGCCTTTTATATTGGGCAAACATCCAGGCCTTTAAGATTGAGAATAAATGAACATATCAGTGATATAAAGAACCACAAACAGTCAAGTGCTTTATACAAACGTATTTGCAAACACAAAACTGGTACATTTAGTTTTACCATTATTGATTGTATTTTGAGCAAAACAGGACAGGGCTAGTCTACATGAAATATTAAATTTGAAAGAAAAAAAGTAGATTGCTAAGCTAGGAGGGCTTTTTCCACCTGACCTTAATGAATACTTCTAAATTAATTAATCAAATGAGGTTTGTTTAAAATATTGGCCAATCAAAGTATGTATTTATACATCATCTGCTGGTGGGGTGTGTTGTTTGTTTTTGTTCACTGAAGAAGGCTGTATAGCCAAAACCGGTCTGGAATCTTATGTGAATAAATTAATTGATGTGTATTTTTTAATACACTATTTTCCACACAGAGCTGTGCTGGCTCTCTCATTTTTTGTTTAATATGTTTTTGGGCCATTGCACTAGCCATACCTGAGGGGCCTTTGCAGTTGTGTTTGTTTTCTAGGAGCTAAATTGTAACCATGACCTAATCTGTTAAGTAGACAGTTTAATAGGTTAACACATGACAAAAGAGCAGCTATGACAAAGAATCACCCTGGAATATCCCCCTTTGAAATTTTATACCCGTGATAATAATTTGTCCTTTATCGTGGTTTAGCTGCAAAGTAGTTTGTCATGGTTTCATGGTCACTATAATGTAATTGATCAATGTAGGGTGTAGCTCATCTGTAAGCCCTCCTTTATCCATGAATGAAGGATGCTGTTAGATGCTTTTTTGTACTCTATCCATGCCATACTTAGATTCTTCCTCTTTCTATAATTCTCCATTATGACTTTAAACAGCAAATGATCCTTGTTCCATATGACTTTCTTTTGTTACCCTTTTGTTCTAGTATCATGATTGAGTTTTCTTCCAAATGGCTATAAACTCTGTCGGCATGAATTCTAGTGTATAGTTTATACATCATTGGAAGACAAGTTATTGGTCTATAGTTTTTCGTACAGCTTGCAGGTTTGCTCTTAAGGAGGAGTACTGTTTTTCCTGTCATTAACCAGGCTGGTGTCTGTTTGGGGTGTGTATATATAAATAGTTTTTACTCATGGCTAAATCTTCATGTAATGTTAATACTTTTGGCCAGAAGTTAGGTATGGCATCTAGTTCTGGGGCTTTCCAGATAAGAGTTTTTCTTAACTTTGTTTCAATGTCTTTAGCCGTTACATCATCTCATTTCATATCCTGTTGATTTGAACTGCTTATTTTTTTCTTTTACTTTTTGTATCCATTCAGCATCTTTGTTAATGTTCCACAGAATCTACATAGATATTTCTCCAAAATGTATCTATTTCTTCTTTTGTTGGTGATGTTTCAATTTCAATTCTCTATAAAACATTTTTGGATCATCAATAAATTATTTTGTACATTTCCTTTAAATTTATCTGCATGTCTTCTAAGTTTTTCTGCCTGTGCTGATATTTTCAGTATATTTGTGATAGTGCACAATAGATCTTGATCTCTTCTGATGCTGAGCATTATTTTTATCACATATATCTTTCTGAGCATTTTTGTTGATTTGTCCCCTCTTCTGTACTCTTATAAGTGACACTTCTTGTCTTAATTGCTTTATAGTTTTCTCTATTCAATACTTCCATGATGGCATTTGATTTTTCCCTTACTACTCTGTGTTTTTGTGGTAAGACTTTATCTGTTATTAATTTAGCTGCACAGTAATATATCCTATTTACTTTGGTTATGCTGCATGAATTTTTATGAACAGTCCTAATTACTATGTTTATTTGTTTTATCAAACTTCTAACTTTTTGTGTTTTATTGACTTTCTGTTGTTCATTTATTTCCCTGATCTTAATATATCTGTCCATCTCTACTAAATCAAGCAACTCTTCTCTTGGATCATTTTCTTCTAAACTGAGGACCCATTCTTTGTTCTCAACTTCCTGCAGGCAATCTACAGAAAGTTCCAGAGCATCTTCTTGTGCCACATTCTCTGCAGTTTCGTCCTGTGTCATCTGCTACTCTTTCATATGGGAACTCACTGGCCTAACACTCCACAACACTGACTGGGTTAGAGTTGCCACATTTTCTTGTTCCTTCCCTTCCTACATTAAATCCTCCACTTACTAATCTCAAGTTCTATTTTTTTTTTAAATTCTCCACTACTAATATTTTCTCTTTTTCCTCTTTTTCTTATTTTTTGTGTTATAAAATTTCCATAGCTGGATGCCTTTGTCTGTATTTCTTTTCAAATATCTTTGGTGCAGCTCTTTTTGTTTTTATTTTTTAGATAAGTTTCTATTAATTTTTAAAAGAAACATTTTTAAAAATTATTTAAAGATAAATAGAACAAAAAGATAACTATTTACAGATGTCCAGAACAAAATGAAACAAAGAAAACTAAATCATTAAAATGTATCAAGTAAATCACTTAATTCTGACCAAAATCTAAACTGGTGAATAATATTTGAACTTCTCATTTTGGCAGTTAATTCTTTTTTACAGAAATTTTTTTGCTAAGTCAGTGAAAGAAAGGGTAGTCTTACATTTCCAATTCTTTGTGACTATTTTTCTTGTTATAGCTAAAAGTGGACCAAGGGAATGGCATTTGCACCCTAGGAACAGAATCTGGAAATGAAGCATTAACTAAGATCAAGGAGTTAGAAATGATACAATTATCTGACCACAAAGCTTGGGCAAAATTTCTAAATTCAGCCCAAAAAGGAGTTACTATTTTACAATCCAATATCATATGAAACCAATCTGCGTTAGAAACTTCATTACACCTCCAGCAATTAATTTTCCTATAGTTATACATTTAAGCCACTTAATGTGGAGTTACTAAAGCTCCGTGAAGAAATCACTGCATAATAAAGAGAATAAGTAGATTTTCCCACAGATGTAAGAATTAAGCATTTATCTTCAACAGAAAAGGCCTTTTCATTTATCTTAGTTGAGTAATTTCAAAATAATGAATCTGTGGAACCAAACTATTCTCTTATTCTTTTATAAATTGATATATATGATTTATTCTAATTTGTTACTATTGATTGTGAAAAAAACTCAAGGATCTTTGAAATATGTTTTGTTTGAAAATGCATGGAGATTTTGATTTTATCACCAACATATTTTTTACAAGATTGTATAGTCAACCAATTATTACTTTCTAAACAATGTCTTGCAAGAAGATAATCTGTATTATGTGATTTATTTCCAATTAAGAATTGATGCCAAAAGGTTAAATTTGAATCTCTAAGGTTTAGCATTTTGTTTATATTAAAAGTTCCCAAACAACCCGCAGTATTTGATATATGGAACAATAAAAACAAATCTTTAATATATAATTAGAATTCGTGAATCTTTTACATTTTATAAGGATGTAATCAGTGAAGGGAGAGGAATAGTATTTTTTCTTTTCATTTCTTTGTATTTAAACAGAAGTCTTTCAAGATCCAGTAAAATTTACTAATTCCAGATTTACACAAAGATTCTCTAGCATAGATGTTATGATTTATTAATCTTTCTTGAATGGATTTCCAAGTGGATTGATAAGAGTAGTTTAACCATAGATATATTAAATTGAGAATTATGGATTTAGCATATAATTCAACATTTGGAAAACTTAATCCAACTTCTTGCCAACTTTTAACATGCCATTCAAAGGATATTTTTGATTTATCAGGGAACCAGAGAAAATGAAGAAGAGTAGAACTTAATTTTTTAAAGATTTTTCTAGGAAGGAGAATAATTAGTGATTATAAATAGAAAATTATTTTTGATAGGATCATCATTGGTGCTGCTTTTATGTACCGATTAATTTTGCTTTCTCCTTTGCATAAATATTGCACCATATTAAATCTATTTCTTTCCCATGTCCAGATGTCTCCTGCTCCTATTGTTTCTCCTTACTGGGGGGGGGGGGAGTCATTGTTCCATCATGCTGTGTTATAACCTGTGTTGGACCTTCTACACTAAATCCTTCACTTTACAGGTATTCCATAACTTAAGCTTCTTTTTTTAACTTCTACTTTTCTTTTCTGTTCTATGTTTCCTCTTTGTGATCTTATTTTTGTATTGTGAAATTTTCCATATCTGGATGCCTTTGCTTGTATTTCTCATCAAATATCTTTGGAGATGCTTTTATCTTATTGATTAATTTGGCTTTCTCCTTTGCGTAAATATTCTGCAATATCAGATCTCTTTTTCCCATGTCCAGATTTCTTTTCTATACCTTTCAAAAATCTCTAGATTTTGTTCTTTATATTTTTGCACTTCCTCAGCTGATTTCTCAAAATGGCCCAAGGTTTCTTGATCTATAAAATGTTTTTCATAAATCTGTTGTATTAATGAACACAAATTTGCATTTGAAGCTTTAAACAGTTTTTCTTGTTCAAGTATTTTTCTTTTGTAATCTTTTTATACATCTTCTGTCCAGAAATTCTGGGCTTCTTGCATAATAGTAACAATGCATAATTTCTTTTTTATAATCAGTAGTCCACTCTTGTCATCTTTATGGCTCTTTTTGGCCTGTCAGTTTTTGTGGACTACTACTTCTACAACAGAAAGAACAACCTTCCCTTGAGCCTGGCCTAGCCCTATTGTAGGAAAGTTTCCATGTCTTGATGATTTTACACTGTCATTTTTTTCAAGTCCTGGCATCTACCAGGATTGGGAACTTTTTTTTATCTTGGGACATGTGCACCCAGCTTTTTTATTTTTAACCCACTTCTCTCCATATGTGCAATATAAAATACAGTCACTATATCAATGCTGTCTTCGTGAAATTTTGTAAAAAAAACAAGGCTCACCTCAGGAAGGTACTCACCAAGACTTGAGGATGAATTAAATTCCAGCAATGCTGCCCTCCTTTGCATGCTGATTTTATCATCTCTTCCATTTGCTGGATGTCTCTCATCTCCCATGACTTCTGCCATGTACTCTGAATGCTCTGAAAAAGTTTCTTCTGTTGCCCTGGATTTCTGTGAAAAGTCTTCATGTACTCTAATAAGTTTACATTTAGTTTAAAAATTTCAGCCATGACTGACATGAGTGTGGTTGACTTCTTTCCATTTGGCCTTGACCATTTTAAACTGGTGATGAATTCTTTGTCTGCAGCTGGCATGGCAGGATGATAAGGTTGGCCTTCTTATGTCAACAGAATAGATTTCCCAACTGCTGTCATTTACTTAAGTTTGTTTCACTTTCCTCGCTACAAACACTGGCTGAGAAGTAATGTGGAAGGATATAATTAACCTTCTGCTTGTTCTACTAATAAGCAGCCTACTTTATTTCATTTTGTAGAAGAACAAAGACAGACCTTACATAAATAAATATTTTCAATCTACCATTTTAACCTGACATGGTATTTCACTTCATTTCAACAAAAGTATTTACAGTTTATTATGAGTAAGCCTGAAGCAGACAATCAGAAGCTACAATTGCAGTTTCACACAGTAATTATGACTTTATCCACATCTTTTCCTAATGAACGAATGATCACATGGCCTATAAACGGTCATTTTCTATGCTACAAAACATTACTTTGAGCAGCAAAACTCAAATTGCAACTTGGTGAGGGGTGTACATGGGCATCACCAAATAATGCTGTTGTCTCACCTATGACATTTTTCATTTAAAAGTCAGCCTGTCGGAACAGGAACCAGAAGTGAGTGAAAAGGACCTCGTTTCAAAACCTTATCTGATCTGTAGCAACTGCAATGCATAGATGTGAAGTTAAGGAGAAGAAAGGTGAATACTCCAGAACAATCGAAGCAAGCCAGGAGGATAGTCAATCTGTATGACAATTAATCCACAAAAATGAGAAAATGATGACCTCTTTATTGAAAAAAGTGAGCGCTTTCACATCTCTCTGGACGCTTCTGACTTATAACAACAGCATTCAAAGTCACTTAAATACCACACTACTCACTTAATAAACCAATGAAACTTCTCATATCAGACACCTGATAAAAAAAGGTTACATCCTTAAAGATATATAGCTAATGTATAATTTAAAAACATTCATAAAAACCTTCACATCTGTCACACTAAAATAAATGGCAGTTATGATAAAAAAACAATAAATAATACATATAAATATACATACAAAAGCAAAAACATTACTAAAATTATATTTAAAACCCCAAGATAACTATGCCATCAAATATTGAATGGCATTAGTGTCTCAAAGGTTTATCCAAATGAAATGGTTTCAGTGTGAACCTATCGTTCAAACCATGTCCTTTGTCTGCAGATAACCTGATCATCCAGCTGGCTTCCTCCTTTTCAGTATAACTACCAATGCTCCCTAATCTTTCTGTGGTGTATATAAATTCCAAAACCATGAACTTAAAAGTATGTGTCGTGTCATTCTGTAGGACATGATTGGCTAGGGCATTACACTCATTCTCTCTATTGATAGCATATAGGTGTTCCCTAATCCGTTCTCTTAATGTCCTGTTGGTTTTGCCAACATAAAAACATTGGCATTTATTACAGAGAGCCAGGTAAACTACATTCCTGGATTTGCAGTCAGCGTAATGGTCGAACTTATACTTAACACCTGTATCAGGATGTTCAAAAACAGTGGTATTCATAATGAACCCACATTGGTTACAGCTGCGGCATGCATATGTTCCCTTTCTAGATGAGGTTAGCCTATTAGTTTCTCTCTTCTCATAACAGAGCAATCTTTTTAATGATTTAGTGCTTCTGTAACTGAAACTGGGGTTCGTCCCTAACAAACCTTTTATATTTTCATCTAACTGTAGAATCCCCCAATGTTTCTTAATAACCTCTACTATATAATTATTATTTGTATAAGGAATAACTATTCTTCTCTTCCCTTATCTGTTCTTTCTACTTTCTATCCTTGTTTCATTACTTCTCCTAATATATGGTTGACCTGCCTGGTCTCGTTCTATTCCCTGTAATGCTCTAAGATCTTTGCTGTGATAGCCTCTGTCTATAAATTCTTGTTCCATCCCTTCTATTGTATTAAAATATACAGAATCATTACTGTTAAGTGTGAGTATTGCATAGCTTGATTCTTAACTATATTCCTATGGATGTGTGGTGGATGCATGCTATCTCTACGTGGGATAGCATTCCTCCTACATTGTTTCCTATAAACTTGTGTGGTTATCATCCCCTTTTTCTTTCATTAACAAAACATCCAAGAATTGTAGCTTATTTTGAGATTTCTCACTGGTTAGTGTCAAAAAAGTTGTACCATTGATGTATGTGATGAATTCTTCCAAATCATTTAACTCACCCCCCCATATCAAAAAACATCATCCACAAACCTCTTATAATACTTGATATATTTGGAGTATATCATATGTTCTAGAATGTATGTAGACTCCCAATATGCCATCACTAAGTTGGCATACGAGTTGGCACATGATGTGCCCATCGCTACTCCTGTTGTTTGAAGATAATAGTTCCCATCAAAGGTAAATACATTCTATGTAAGAATTAGCTCCATCAACATAGTTCTTATCAGGCTCGTTTTTTCTGTGTGTGAGTTCAGAGCCTAGTAGCTTACTAATACTTGGTATTATGTTTTTCTTAGGCTCCTTTGTGTGTGTGTGTGTGTGCTGTTAGAGCCTAGGGTATTGCTGAGTAGCTTACTATATTTTGTGTTATATTTTTCCTTAGGCTCCTTTGCGTGTGTGTGTGTTGTTAGAGTCTACGGTATTGCTGATTATCTGCTCTGTGTTTTTCTTTAGTAGCATAATGGTGGATGACAAAGATAAGCACCCAAAATCTGGTTTTAAAAAGTGTCCAGACTGCGGTCAAAAAATGTCTGTTATGGATGGACATGTAACTTGTGTGTATTGCTTAGTGCTGTCCACTTACAGGAGTCTTGTGCCATTTGCCATTCCTTCTCTTTGAGAGTGTTACTAGAGAGGAAAAGGAAATTGGTGGACAGGGGCTTGTTAAAGCACCCCTTTCAAGAGGCTTTGAGTGACCAGGATGTGGCTAGCAAGTCTTCCAAGTCCTCTAGATCTTCTGTGGAATCTAAGGACTCTAAGCAGTCTAAGAAATCTAGAAAATTGGAGGATTCCGCAACATCGGCTCCACAGACCTCGGAGCTGACTGTCTTTTCTTTTCGGAACTGGCCCACAGCCTTGGAGCCTGTATCTGAAGTGCCACTATCTCCATTACTTCAGTCGGCAACATCAGTGCATTCTTCTAGGTCTTCTGTCAGCCTGTCGGATTTGGATATGGATCGATTGGTGCAGAAGCTTTTACAGGTACCAGGCCTTTATTAAATTGTTGTCGGCTCCGTCCCAAGCGGCTTCAGAGCTGAAGACCACTACTCCTGCTTTGACTTCTCCTCCGAGCCGTACCGGACCTTCAAAGCCAGAGGAAGCAGACCTGTTGATCATGGAGCATTTGGAGCAGAGACCTGCTCCAATGTCCTTGGCTCCATCCACTCTAATGTCCTCGGTGCCGACCAGGGACTCTAGGAGCCGACACTCTCCAGTCAGATCTGGGGAGGATAGTCGGACCGACTTTCGGTGAAGACTCTTCCTCTCGGGGCTTTGGCTTGGATGAGCTAGGCTCCTACCTCCCACTCAGAGCCCACGGCCTCGGTGCGGGAGGTTTTGGTGGTTCCTTTGGGTCTGTCGACTCCTTCACATCAGAGCCGTGGTGCCTTCGAGGCCATGAGGAAAGCCTTGTCCCCTAAGACATCCTTGACTTCAGGCCTTGCTTCCTCATCCCCCAAAGTGCCTGTGTCTGCTTCTGCTTCCATCGTCCAGGCTAGGTGTAGAGACCAGGTAGCCCCACAGGGTGCCCCATGCTCTTCTGAGACCTCCCCAGAGGCTCAACCCAAGGAGGTTCCCAGGAAGAGATTGTGCAAAAGGAGACAATTGGACTCCCCACACAAGTCTTTAACATCTGACACTGACTTGGATGAGTCAGAAGGGTCCCTGCGGTCCCCCTCTGAGGATATCTCCTTTGCTGAGATACTCAAGATCCTTAGGCAGAGGGGTGATTGGCAGTCCAAAAGCCCTACTGAGGATGAGTCAGTTCTCCTGAAAGCTTTCGGGTCTCAACCCTCCACCTCTTGGATGTCTCAGCCCTTTGATGAGCTCATGCAGTTGGTCTCTTGGAGGGGGTGGGAGTCACCAGAGTCCATGCAGCCTGTTTCTAGGAGGCCTAATAAGTTTATATCAGCTCCACCAGATAAAACCTTCTTGTCCAAAGGAGTCCCTGTTGATGCCATGGTGGTGGCAGCGGCCACCAAAAAGGAAATGTCTGAGACTTCCTCATCTATTCATCCTCCTAATAGAGAGTCTAGGATCATGGATAGATATGGGAAACGCATGTTTAGTTCAGCAACTTTTACTCTCCGCTCACTGAACTACTTAACCCATTTCACAAGGTTGCAAAGAGCTCTCCTTAAGGAGTTGGGAAATATTCTTCAGGGTACTGTAGTTGCAGGGGCCTCTGACAAAGTTGCTGCCCAGCTTGCTACCCTTAATTCTATTGTCAACTCATCCATGTGTCTCATAAAATATGCAGTTGGTGGAACGAGTAGGGCAGCGGGTACAGGAATCGCTCGCAGAAGACATTACTGAATGCGCTTGTGTTCCTTCGCGGAGCCCTTTAAGTCTTCCTTCGTAGACACCCCTTTTGATGGCTCATCCCTTTTTGGCCCTAAAGTGAAGGAAACTTTAACCAGGTGTGAACAGGAGGGAAGGACTCTGCCATCGGAGTCCATTTTTCCACCCCTACTTGGCCATATCCCAAAGACTAAAGGGGAGGAAAAATGTGGTTCCGGAAAGCCCAGGGAGCTTTTCAGGACACACATGAACCCCCCACTAGGGCCAGAGGAGGGGGTAATAGTGGAAGACACTGCCCTCATGGCAGAGGGGTCTGCAACATCAGGGTGACAGATTGCTTCTCTGGTCAATCCTACCAGCGCTCCTAAAAGGAGGCCCGACTGTTCTGCTCTGGAGGCATCGGGGATCACTTATCTTTGTATCCAGATGCCTGGCAAGAAGTAACAAAAGACAGCTGGCTACAAAGCATCATTTCCAGAGGGTACTTCATACCATTCACCACACACCCCCGTCCATAAGGAGAATTCCAGACATTCCACCCAGTTACAAGCAACAAGCAACCATAGAGGTCTACAAGTTGCTAGAAAAAGAGTCATCCAGCCAGTCCCAGCAGACCAAACAGGATCTGGAACTTACTCAAGGTTCTTTTTGGTTCCAAAGAAGACAGGGGACTGGAGACCCATTTTGGACCTCAGCAGACTTAACCAATATGTGAAGAAAGAGAAGTTTCCGGATGGTCACGCTCCAGTCTATACTTCCCTTCTTAGGGAAAGACAATTGGATGTGCTTGATAGATTTCAAGGATGCGTACTACCACATAAAAATGGCCAGGCCATCCAGAGATCACCTGCGTTTCTGGCTGGGAGCCAATCATTATCAATTTCGTGCCCTGCCCTTTGGTCTTACAACAGCCCCCAGAGTGTTCGCCAAATGCATGGCAGTGGTCACGGCTCACCTGAGGCGTCTAGGATTCCAGGTGTTTCCATACCTACATGATTGGCTCCTTACTGCCACCACCAGGCATCAACTGATTCAGCCAAGGGACTACACTCTGGCACTCTGCAATCATTTAGGCCTTACAGTCAACTCAGAAAACTCTGCCTTGTCACCATCGCAGCATATCATTTTTATTGGGGCAGAGCTGGACACTTCAACCACCACTTTAAGACTACCAATCGAAAGAATCTTCCCTCTTCATCAGTATGTCAGCACATTGGTATTGAAAGACAGAGCACCAGCTTCAGAAGCTCTGAAAGTATTGGGTTTGATGGCTGCAGCTATCCTAACCATACCATTAGCAAGAATGCATATGCAGATTCTTCAATGGCTGTTGTTCACTAAATGGTCTTACCAGGAACTTCCAATGGATCATACGATTTTGATTACAAGCTCTTGCAAGAAAGATCTCCAGTGGTGGTTGACGTCTCTTGACATCACCATAGGACGTCCCTTTGTTTTACCCCCTCCAGTAGCCACTGTGACCACGGATGCTTCCCTGATAGGGTGGGGGGCATTTTCAGGGAAAGACTGCCCAAGGCACATGGAGAGATCAAGAGTCACATTTGCATATCAATGTTCTGGAGATGAGAAAAGTACTTTTGGTGTTGCAGTACTTCCAGGACTCTCTTCCCTAGGAATGTATGCAATTCAGACAGACAATATGTCAGTAGTCTGGTACTTGAACAAGCGGGGGGAACCAAGTCTTACCCCCCTTGCCGAGAAGCTGTCAGAGTTTGACAGTGGGCTGTTTCCTCCCAGCGCTTTCTGTTGGTAACGCACATCCCAGGGAGATCCAATGTGATACCAGACAAACTGAGCAGGGCAATCTTGTTGTCGCACGAGTAGTCCCTCAAGAAAGAGATTGCAGACAAGATTTTCCGCAAATGGGGCCAGCCTTGCTGTGACCTTTTTACCAGCCACATCAACATGAAATGCAGAAGCTACTTTGCCCTGATTCCTCCTCCGGGAGAAGTCCTGAGACACGCATTCATACACGATTGGCCCCTGAGTCTCCTCCATGCTTTTCCACCAATCCCATTGATACTACAGAAAGCAAAATCCCTGGGAAGGACCATCATTCTTATAATCCTTCATTGGCCTCGACAGATTTGGTTCCCATTCCTTCAACATCATCTCTTGGAGGATCCCTGGATTCTGGACCCAGTTCCAGACCTTCTGACACATCTGTCAGGGACCTCCATCCTTCTCTGCAGTCACTGAAGCTGACAGCTTGGCTGCTCCAGTTCCCGTCATAGCCAAGCTTCATAACTTCTCCAATGAGACAAAACAGATCCTTTTGTCTTCTCATAAGCCGTCCACTAGAAGATTATATCTTAGTAAGTGGAAGAGATTTTCCATATGGGCTTCTAAACAGAACACTGATCCTTACCAAGCCCCCTTGACATCCATACTAGAATTCTTGACTATGATTTTTAATAAAGGAGTGGCAGCCACACCAGTTTGGGTTCAGTTGGCTGCTATTTCTAACTTTCATCTCGGGATTGAGGGGCTAAATATGTCCCACAAGTTATCCAAGGCCTTTCTCAATGGAACATTTCATATGAGACCTCCAGTGAAAACTCCCTATTCTCCATGGAATCTAAATTTTATGCTGTCTCGTATAATCCTTCCCCCATTTGAACCAGCATCATCTTGTAACCTCAAACATTTGTCGTGGAAAACCATTGTTCTGGTAGCTATTACTTCTGCCCGCAGATTGTCAGAGCTTCAGGCTTTATCTATCAGCCCTCCTTATTTGATTTTTCATGGTGACAGAGTATCTCTTAGGACAAACCCCTCTTTTTTGCCCAAAGTTTGTTCAGAAACCAATATCAACCAAGTCATTGAGTTACCAGTTTTCTTCCTTAAACATTCCAATAAGTTGTAGTATATGCTGCACACACACTTGATGTTCACAGACAGCTCAGATTTTATTTGGATAGAACAAAAGATTTCAGGAAATCAGACCAACTATTCGTTTTATTCTCTGAAGTCAGAAAAGGTAGACCAGTGGCTAAAACAACTCTGTCTAAATGGCTATCTGATTGTATCACCTTTGTTTACTCAGCTGCTAATATGCCTTTGCAACACAAGATTAAAGCTCACTCAACCAGAGCAGTTTCTACATCATCTGCATTCCAAGCCAAATTGCCCCTGGATAACATTTGTGCAGCAACCACTTAGTCTAAACCTCATACCTTTATCACGCATTACAAAGTTGATTAGGCCTCCAGGGACAGGGCTTCTTTTGGGTCTATGGTTCTGAAAAATGTACTCCCGTGAGCCACCCGAGATTGATGGTGCTAGGGACGCTACCTATCAGTAAAGAATGAACGGCAAGATTGAACAAATTTCCATTAAGAAGTTATGTACTCACCATAATGTTCCATGTGAGTTGTTCATCTCGCCTTCATTCTTACGTCCCTCCCTCCTTCCCCCTCCTGGCTGATAGTTGACCTAGAGGTTGGTCTCATCCTGGTTGCTCAATTCTTCTTTCTCTCCATAGGACAATAGCTCATTTATAGGGTTATAGTACACTCAGCAAACAAGATCTGAGGTAATTCACAGTGCATCATGGGATAGCAGCTTGGCCTCGAGCTACTGGAAGACCTCGAGCTTTGCATACGGCCGTACCGGAGCCAATGGATCGTCTCCGAACCCATCAGTAAAGAATGAAGGCAAGATGAACAACTCACATGGAATGTTATGGTGAGTACATGACTTATTATCTCTCTCTCAGTGTATTATGTAAGTTACAACCCTCCACCACACACACACAAACATGCAAAGGGTCAGAACCTGTGCATCCAAATTTGTTGGAAATGACTACAGTAAAAATTAGAATGTTAAGTGATAACAGTTACAAATCCAATAGCAAAACTTTCAGTCACAGTTTCCCAGTAATTAAAAGCAAAATGAATAACATACAATACAAAATAGTGGCAAGCTATGAGACATCAGATTTTATTGTTTAAGGACTTGTCCAGTATAACTTTTCAGAAGAGTAATGATTCTGTTCTAAAACATTTTTTCAGGGTACAGAATGTAAATATGTCAATTATTTTTTGGTTTGAATACTATTTCAGGAAGGGTCCTGAGGATTCCTTTCCACAAAAGCAAGCTACTGCATCACAGTAAATGGAGTTAAAGCAGTGACCTTCATAAGAATTTATAACTGTGTTTCTGCGATTCAATTATACTACCTCAAATTGCTCCTGGTTTTCATCAAACCATTTCTGAGAGACATCATCACATCTTCTGGTTGTGGACTGCTGAGTCTCTCATAAAGAACATTTGATTCAAAGCTATTACAAAATCCCAAAATATTTTGCATAGTAAGTACAAATTTTTAAAACAACAAAAATAAAACAACTTGATAAAAATTACACTTCTTTGCAACCACATTAGTGTTTACAGGGACCGGAGCATTTAGAAAGCTGTTATTACATATTTACAAAATAGAAACAATAAATTATTCACAGTTTGTACATTTCAGTTTTCCATTTTAAATTCTAAAAAAAGCCAATTGTTTACATCAAAACATTAGAATGTACGTATAACCTGAAATAAGGGGTACACAGTGTGGCATCACCTGAAGCTTGCCATGGTTTAACCCCCTCTTTATGAGACAAGTCCTTAATATTTCTCAAAACACATTACTTTTACTTTTATATCCTCTGTGTAATATTTAGGAAAATAGTCAACAATTTTAGTACTACCTTCTGGGACAAGAGACAGGAAGGTTATTAGATACTTGTTTTTAAAATCAAACTGCCATAGGAAGAAAGTAACATTGTAAAACAATGTATACTGTACATGAAACCACATCCCTTCATGCTTAAGGAGCTAGGCCTCACTATGCCCGAGGCTAATTACGCATTCAAACACTGTTACCAAACTAGACACATTGCATCTAGATTGTCAAGGCCCATTACTGTTTAATATTTTGCATTTTGAGGGGACTTTCAACTTCCTTCAGGTTTCTAGATGGAGAGCTGGACACTTCTGGTTAGTAAATCTTTTCCTTCACTCTCACAATTTTGCAGAGAACGTAAAAGAACAAATGGTAGATAAACATTTGTGGGACAAAACTGGGAATAACTTGCATACCAAATGCTTTAATTTTTGACTTATACATTTGATTTAACAAGCTTTATCAGATGATTTATAAAAGAAACTTCTCTAAGGACAAAGACCTGAGATGACCAACACTCGTAGTATGAGGCTCATTAAATGTTACTTCATTATGTAAAGGTTTCAAAATGTACATATCAAGTTATCAAGACATGTATAAGGATTTTGTTTTATGAGGGAGGCAGTTAGACATTCATTTTTTTAGAGGCTCTCATGACTAAATGAGGAAGGGATACCTGCAACTACTCTAAATACATAACTTATCCCAGCTGGAAAGAGGCAAAACTGTATAAATCTTTCATATTCACCACTGCCTTTTGTGCCTTTCGGTTCAAAATACTGTGAAGATGAAGTAAAGGGTAAAAGTGAATGAGCAGAATTTGCATAAGGTGAATTTGCTGAAAATTACAGTTACAGTTATAGTGATGTGGCTGCTTGCCACAGCATGGGGCAGACATAACCATGCATGGAACTGCATCACTCTTCCACAAAGACAATAATGCTACTGAGAAGCAGCAAGAATTCTTGTTCATCACCAGATAATAATCTCCTGGGTCCAATGTGAGACAATATTTTCCAAACATATTGCAGCCCACATGTCAGTGTGCCAGACGGCACACATACTGGAAAGTGTACCAAATTATTTTCATGCCTCCTTAGTCTGCTGCTTGTACTCACCCTAAGAACAGCAACCCCTCAATATCTTCTAGGCTGAGCCCTAAGACTCACAATCATTCTGGTACAGCACCCTCTATATACTGCCAAATAACCTAGCTCTGATACTTTAGCATTACTCTGACCAAACTTTCCTTGATGAAGTATATTTAAAGTTGCTGCCATAAAAAATGCGGCACTTCAGTGGTCATATCCCTACTCCTCCCACTCAGTTTTTGACCTGTCACAATATCCTTAATGGGTTCTGTGTGGTCATCCTTGCCTTAAAGATGCCAGTGTTCAAACAGTGCCCTCTAATGAGAGAACTGGAAATTGTCAGACACTATCAGAACCATCTAGTTCAGGGCAAGACCAGGACTAAGTCAGCACAACCAATGCAATGATATCAAAGAAAATCTCCAAGAGTCTGAGAAACATTCCATTACAGCAACCCATGTATACTGCAAAATAATCCAGCTCTGACAGTTCAGAATTCCTTTAATTCAGCTGCCCTTCATGGAGTATATTTAAAGTTATTGCCATTAACAATGTGACACTTCAGAGGTCATATCCCTATTCCTCCCAGTCAGTTTTAGACCTGTCACTTTGGCATTAAAGGGTTCTCTGGGGTCATCCTTGCCCTAAAGATGCCAGTATCCAAACAGTGACCTCTGATGAGACAACTGGAAAGTGCCAGACACTTTCAGAAAAATCTAGTTCAAGGCAAGACCAGGACTAAGTCAGCAGAACCAAGACAATGATATCAAAGAAAATGCCCAAGAGTACTTTACTGAAATTATTCCATGCCTTATAATGAGCCTCCTATGTCAGACAGCCAGAAAGCACAGATATAACTGAATACTGAGACAAGGAATGGCTGCATGTTCCAATGCCTATCCCCTTCCAAAGCTACTGAAACAAACATGGAAGCTAAAGAAGCACAATAAGGAACCATGCAGAAAATGAAGTCTAGCCAGGCTAACGAAGCAGAAATTTGAACTGCAAATTAACTGAACAGTTACAGGTCAAGAATGCAACACTAACCTCTCCATCAAACCTGGTCATCAGAAAGTACTGCAAAAGGAACTTCTCGAAGGATTGTTTCCTGTGAGATCTTTCTCTCTCTCTCTTTCCACCATTTATTTATTGAGACAACCCCAGTAGACAGAAATACACTTTCTCTAGGGTGATTTGGGCACACTGCCTTGTCCACGGACATGCTCTCTGTCACCCAGTAACAATATGGAGACTGATGGATTCAAACCCAAAACTAAATGATGAGCCTCATCAGCAGCTCTCAGCCTTAACCCTCTGTGCTATACTTTCATAGTTCGTAGCATCTGAATGGCTGAAGAAATTCCATATAAGGAAAGCACATTCTGCAGCACTACATGGGACTGACGAGGCCTATGAACAGAGACAAGTTTCCTCCTTCCAGGATATAGTTATGTGATTCTAAACAAGAGAGGTGAAGACAACCACCCAGCTTCTGTGTTACGGCACAGCCTCTGAAGTGTCACATTTAAGGCAACAACTTTAAATATATTCTAACATCACTCTACAATGAGAAAAAGAACTAAATCCATTATCCCACTCTCTCATGACTTGACAAGACCACTGTTTGAACCATTGCCCTTGCAGTGAACTGCACACATATATTCACTGCCATTCAATTACACATCAGCAGAACACCAGCTTAACACTGCAGTGAAAGTGAAAGGTACACGTGAATCTTTTGCCATTTACTTACATAGCAGTGATATGCACAAATTGACTAAATGCATTCCAATTAAATGAACTGGAACTACAGGTCGATGTGGTACCTTTCAATTAAATGCTTTCTTCCTATATAATAAGCAAATTCACAGGAAATGAGTGGAGACAAACAATGGTTCAAAAAAACACAGGAAAATACAGAATATTCATAAAATTATGATTAATTATCTAACCAAAGGGAAAATAGAAATTTAAAATACATGCTATAACACATCCAGTCAATGTCAGCTTGTCTGACTTTGCATTTAGTGTTATTACTGTAGTAAGCTTAGTCTGACATAAAGTACCTATCAAAACTCTCAGAGGGCATTAAATCTTGATATCCTGTACCTGAAATGTCTACTTGGGGCACTAACTACTAATTACAGCGTTGCCGATTACTAGCTCATCTCTTCACCATTACCCTGGGAGTGAATGCTTCAGAGCAGTAGTGAAACGGATGTATGGGTCATGTACATTTGGAAAGGTAAGCTAAATTTGAAAACTGGAAGTTTATGGACAGCTTAAGAAGGAAGACAACATTCAAAAAACACAAGGCTGAATCTGCCATCTAAGCAAAGCAAAAAAAGGAGAATGAAATAAAAGACAAACTGTGTGCACAAGTAATGTAAAAAAGTCCTCAAGGGAGTGACCTGCGGGAGTCCGCGGGACCCCGAGAGCTCCGGCCCGGCAAGAGGAAGGCGTCCGACCTCCCCGGATTCCCGATGGCATCCTCGAAATATCGCAAAGTGCCCGGAACCCCTCTGGACGGGAAAACGTAGGGCCGCGGAAGTCCCGATGAGAGCGGATCTGCGCCTCTGCGGCCGGGGGGAGTTCCGCGGGGCCAGCCGGGATCGGAGGGAGGTCCCCCTACGGGGCTCTGAGGGCACGGGGACATGGGTAGCAAAACAGGAGAAGGTGCTGTCAATTTTTTTTCTGCCTTGGACTTCCGAATGTCATGTTTTGCAACAGAACATTTTGATTTTCTGGAGCAAAACTAAGAATCTCTTTAGTGGTTTTAGTTGCTGGTATACTTTTAATTAGAAAAACGTTCCTCTTCTACTCAGTAAATGGCATCCTGCTATAACAAACTATAACTCTGGAACTGAGAAGGGCAGAGCTGGAAAAGAAGAAAAGGTAACCACCTAACTAACCAGATTGGGTAAATCTACTCCACTAAACAACAGAAAGAAACACTACAAGTGTAGGTGTAAATCAGAGTAACCATGTATTACAGCCATAACACATAATAAACCTCTTGTATCAGACAACAGACATTTAGAAAAATCCAGTCATGCAAAGTGGTCTTGGACTCCAATTAAAAATAGATTCATCAGATGTTCAACATTCTCAGGATGGTAGAGGCTGAAAACTAACCGTTCTATATAAAAAATGAAGTATGGCTAACTAATCGTTTTTTTTTTTTTTTTTTTTACAATCCATTAGTTAACTATTTTTGTCATTACACAAGTGTCCCTTGCCTGCAAGGAAGTTTCATGATTTTGCATTCTTGCCTGGAATCCTGGAATCAGACTTACTGTAATGTGAAGACCAGACTACATTTATGATAAACCCAGCATCCTTTCATATTAGCACCAAAACATTCTCACTGAGGACTAGACTACATTTCAAAGCACAAAAAGCCCAAACGTAGTACAGGAGAGAGATCTGTATTGAAACTGGACAAGTCTCTGCAAAATCACAATAGCTGAGTAGGCAGGGCAATTTAATTTTAATAACTGAATATTTGCGCCTAAGAAGCTGTACCCCTGAGCATGTTAAAAAAGGAAACATCCTCCAGTTATGCAAATGATGAATGAAGCATGGTCATGAGGTTTAAAGACTCCAAAATAATTACATTATGCACTTAATATTACCTGAGGGACATTATTCCCATGAAGAAAACAGTCAATGTTGCTGCAGCATTATTATGGCAAATGTGACCTGCTTTACTGATGATTTTGTGTCTACAATAAAATATGCAATTCATATAACAATTTCTCCATATCAAATTATAACAAGCTATAAAGCAAACTAGCAAACCTAATATCCATATCACTTTAAACAATTAAATACATCTATGCACAGAAGAGCTAGCACAGTTTTAAAACAGAATACATAATCTCTCCTTGTAGTATATAAACAGTATATATAAAATATATAAATAGATACAAAATCTGTATTGAGGAATGTGGTTTTACAACAATTAGTCTTTTCTGGCTTCAGAAATATCAGAATTTACCTTATCTATTGCGTTTTACTTTCCATAATTTGCTGCTTCTCACCAAACATCCAGCCTTAGCCTACTTTTACTTGTAATGTACCTAGTTAGTGAGTAAGGTATTGTTCAAACACACACACACATATATATATATATATATATATATATATATATATATATATATATATATATATATATAAACACATACAAATAATTGCAGTTGCTAAAAGCAGCTTCACTCCATCACCTTGTAGTTTTTTTTTTGGCTAAATCCAGTTTACTTAGTTAAAAAGTCCAGCGTTTGTCTTTGGCATAGTAAAACATTAGTAGGAACCACAATATACAATAAACAAACAATTTACAGTATCAGAAACTATACAATTAAAACAAACGTTGAAACTAATAGTTGTAGTGTGCAAAATAAGGGACAGGCACTTGGTCACTGCATTTTTTTATGGCTTTAACAGAAATCACTGCTTTAAAAAATAAACAAAAACCGAGGCTTTGCTTTCTGCAAGATTCACATAGATAAGCTCTGAACATTCTGTTCCTTCCTTTGAGCATTGCATCATTTTTACTTAAAGCTTCAGGATACTAAATATCCTTTCTACAATGAGGATGAAAAGCGAGTCTTGCAATTATTATTCATCAGGGAGAATACGGTTACAAAAATGAGTATAAAAGTAAAGACAGTTCAAGTACAAAATGTTATACGACTCCTTTGCAGCATTATGTATTCATAAGACATACAATATAATTGGTCCTTCTCACTAGTAATTAGTATGTGCATATGTTACGGATTAGTAACAGTGATTGCCAATGAAGATATTGCATATGTAACCTTTACAAAATGCACTTTGGTGCCTAAAAAAACAAAAAAACAGATACCCATTAAAAGTATTTTTTGTTAAAACAGTTATGAAATGTGCCGTGAAGTTACACAGAGTGCAATAAATAAAGTGTACAGTAATGTATAAAGTATTCAGCACCCCCTCCCAATTTCATGCTCTCTATAATTGCCTGAGCTTAGTAACAGAACCAGAAACAATCTCTCAACCAACAATACTCTTCTAAACTGCATTTCCTGTAAAGGCAAATGTTCAGAATTTGAAAACTGGAAACTCTTGTTGGTTTCCAGAGCTCCACTTTCAGTTACTAGACAAGTACTAGACATGGCATTCATTTTCTAGCAGTCGTACATGGCCCTTGAACAGTGTACAAAATGGACCCTTCCCTGAAACTTGCTTACAAAGGGACAACGTGCAGAGCTATGACAGAAGGACCTTCAAGCTATTTCCAAATTCACATGCTTGTCAACGTCAAAGCCTGAAATGTGGAAATGAATAACTTCTGAGAAGTCAATAGAGAATAAGGCAGATGAGGAGAGTGCCCCTCCTCTGCTCTGGGGTCAAAGCAATATGTAAATCAATAATCTGGTGCATGCTTCTTTCTTCTTCTAAGTTTTACTTTGTTAGCACTTATATTTTTGGAAGGGCTGATTCACACATGCCTACATCAATAGCATGTACAGTACCCGCTTCGGTCATCTGTACATTGACTCACATGGCATGCACAACTAAGACAGAGAAGGACAAACCAGCCCTGCAGACCTGCGCAACTAAGCTAGAGAAGGACCAACCAGCCTTGTCACACCTGCAAAGAACCAGCCTTGTCACACCTGCAAAGCACACCTTCAGGCTTGAACCAACCTGTGTCCATGATAAACCTTCCCTACTCAACGTATATACCACATTATAACAAAACCACTTAACTTTTTTTTTTACTTAAAAAAAGAATGACATACAATTTTCTGATCTCTTTTACAACTGCAATATTCCTTGTTCAGGTACCTGTACTTCCCAGTGAATACTTATTCACTGTGCGTGCCCCTCTAACAAGCTGCCAAACAGTTGGTCCTGTGGCACTCCAATGGTTAGGCTACTTATAGTGGAGACCCTGATATAGTATAAATACGACCAAATTTGGGAATCTTTTACTACAGACATGAAAATGTAAAGTGACAGGACCAAATGTAGCATTGCAGCCAATACCCAAAATACTTTTAACATTTTTGTTTACATCACATACTACATGCCCACTTCAGACATTCAACTTTATTATCATCGGAGCAGAACAGTCAGTAACAACCACATGACAGTGTCCTCCACAAACAAACATCCTGGAGGGCTAGACTTGCCGGCAAGTCATTTTTGTTTGCTTCTTAAAAGCCTCTTTGGCTTGTGGTAAGGCTGTCCTTGAGACACCGGAGCTGCTCTTCTCCCAAGCGGATCTTGTCCTCAAGCTCTCTCTGCTCAATGATAAGAGCAGACTTCATCTTCACAAAGTGCTCATAGTCCTGGAGCTGCTCCTCTGTTAGGTATCTGGCAACGATGTCATACACCACACGTTCTCGACTGCTCACATGTTCCTTCAGCTCCTTAGCATCCTCAAGCTGCTCTGAAAGCTGTTTCTTCTTCTCCAGCAGTGCAAACTGAAGAGAGAAAAATGATGATTACATGAGAGACATGGTTCACAAATCAGAATGAATTTTCATCAACTCAGTCATCTCTTTAGAAAGGCACACAGACAAGGAAAACTTACCATAATAGTACATATTACTGCTGTAGTGCTCTATTCGTCATCTTGCCACAGAAGGTCCAATCACCAGAGCTCATTACAATTCTCATTTCGGGTGTGACATATGTCACAATACTCCCAGCAGTATAAGACTAGCATCAGCCCATACTATTTTAGAACTTTTGTAACCATGAAACTAAAAGGCATTTACCCTGAAAGCTAAACAAATGCCGTGATTTAACCGTCAAGGGGTGACTGGATCAGTTTTTTTCTAGAACAGAAAAAAATTGCTTCCCCAAAGGACTTAAAATTATGAGTGGTATTGGATATAAAAATGCTTAACAGGTAGCAGGCATGCCAGTGGCTGGCCCGAGGGAAGGCAGGCTAAAATGGCTTAAAGTGCCATAATGGAAGCATGGTGCAACCTTAAATTAAAAGCTCACTTGAATACTGCAGGATCATCATACTCATGTTAGGGTGGGGTACAGATCATTCCTATAGCACTGGACAGAAACGTCTTCTACTAAGATAAGTATGTTAAGCAAATCCTCAAACTGGAGCCATTAGAGAAGAGTCATCAAATCATCCGGTCTCTAAGCTGCAAGACCCCCTGTTCTGAGACAGGAGGGTCATCTGTAGAGGCAGAACATAAGGGTTTTCCTGGTCTCTTTCATTAAGATGGAGAGCTGGTAGTGCATAGGCCAAAACAGTGCTCTCAACAGTATGTCTGCCTCCTCTTCCTTACCTTCTTCATTATCCTGGGGAGTAGGGAATGGGATGGAATGTGTCAACTCACCCAACCTGGGAGCAGGGTGGTGGCCTACTCTTGCCTCAGCAAGCAGCATTACGATTCTGGTGAGCTCCATGCTCCATAAGCCAGGAGCTGCTCAGTCTGGAGGTTGCACCAAAGTGCACGTGGACCTCACAAAGGCAGTGACTGCAAAGAAAACTGCATTGGGGGCACAAATTGGGGCACACTCCCTAGCAGCAGTAGGATGCTTCATACTACAAAGCACACTAACATAATGGGCCTGAACACAGATGACTTGCTTCGTTGATAACTGTCTGCTGTACCAACTAATTAAATGGATATATCACCTCATCACTTTAACAAACAGACCTGCATAACATCTCCCTCCTCATCTCTTTCTCTCTGTTTCTACGCCTGTAGACATTTGCTGGACAAAGTTTACCCAGAGGCATTTTTCTATAACTAATCATTTGTTCTACTGCTTTAACCTTCTGCTCATTTTTATTAGTTTTTGTTGCAGTTCCAGGACTTTTATTATTTTTTGTTGCAGTTCCAGTTCTGTACACAGATTAACATACTTGAAGATATGTGCTACAGTTCTACATAATATGACACCTAGTCACAAAAAGTGCTCACAGCAAGGACTGTTTATTTTTGAAAATATGTATGTCAACATTTTTGTCTTTGAATATACCCAGGTACACTCTGATGAGGAAAGGATCACAGCTCACTGTGTGGCAATGCTTACATCTCTGCTGTTCACAAACATGTTAAAAAAAAAAAAAGGAATTCATGGCACTGGACTTCACAGCGGAATGCTACAGTTCAGGAACAGCCCTTAGTACAATTTAAAACAAAAGCCACTGTTTCCTTTTTGGAAAGTATCATAAAAAGGATTTTAAATGACAGTCATTTCCTAGTTAATCCTTTAATGCTCTCATCCTTCATAAATGTGCTTCAAGGGTCACCTCATTTTAGTTTACACAGATGATTTTTAAATATAGATCTGTGTACTTATAAATTAATGGCACAGTATAAGATGCGCCATGCTTTTTACTTTAACCACATGAATCTATAATACAGACTGGAACTGGGTACAGTATTTACTTTTCCTACTAACATTGCAAAGCATGTGATTCTGGGAAACCTGTGCTCCACAAGCAGAAAGGGGCTGGACTTGCATCTATGAAAATCTTTTTTAGAAGACTTTCTCAAAACTTTATGTCCTTAACAGTCTGTGAAGAAAAAAATGTTTTCAATGTTAACATTTTCACCATACTGACAAACTAAGGCGAGGCTACAAACAGCATAAAAATATGTTTATTTCAAATGACCTAGTAACATCCAATATACAGCTAATACTACACTGAGACAGTGTGGGGCCTGAGTGGAGAGATGAAATCAAGAAAAAAAAGAGAAGTATTGTTGGAACTAACTTCATCTTCAAGTCTTAGTGAGACCCTTCACATGATGAACACTGTTTTTACAAAATATCAACACAAATACTGATAAATGGACTGTATTTCATATATCATGGGAGAAAGGTAGGTTAAAAAAAGTGTGTACACAGGTCCCTGGATAAAATAGGGCTAAGTCCTGGTGTACGCACTGATGACAGGACTGAAAAAAAGGCAATACAGAATCCTCCGGGAATGGAAAAATTCCTATCATACGTTTAGGCAAGGGGAGAGTGCACCCCCATCCCTGTGTTAGGAAGAAGAAGCTGGCCAAAAAGATATTGACAGGCCAAGCAAGATGCATGGAGACAATAAAGTGGACTGTTGAGGACAATGAAGAAATTATGTATTATAATTATGCAAGAATTTCCAGAAATGGGATATATAACACAAGCAGGAAAGAAATTAGAAGCAAAGAAATATTTCCACAAAATAAACTTAAAAAAAATATCTTTAATGCAATAGAGCAAAGATAGGCACTGTCTAGATGAAGAAATGATGGGCCACCACTTAAAAGAAGTGACAAGAGAACTTCAGAAAAAAGAAAGAATGAAAACAGAGGTTTTTGAAAAATATAAATACAAAATATTGACACGGGAAAGAAAAAGATATATGTTGTGATATTCATGCAGAGAAGAAAGCTACACTAAGCAATACAATGAAATGACCAAGGATATTTAGATATTTGAAAGAACTACAGCATAGACACCAAGATAAGGTAAACTTAACAAAACAAAAAATAAGATTACAAAAAGGAATGTTTAAAAAAATGAAAATTAATGAGGTAGAAATTAAACAGAAATTAAAGTGACAGACTGTCTGTGAAGTGAAGGATTTAGTGTTGAAAATCTAACACAGGAAGTGTTGCAACATGATAGGCCAGTGGGTCCTCAAACAGAGGAGCAGCAGGTCGAATGGGATACATTTGAAAAGAATATGCCATACATAAGGCAGTGTTCTGGAGGCTTCTGTAGGAGACTTAAAAGTCCAGTTGAGTTTGAAGAGCAAAGGAAGGAGCAAAAACAGTGGTAACTCTGGAAGAGGTAATATTATTTCAGAATGGGCCAATGGGACCACAGACGGAGCAGGATGCATCTGAACAGGGTATGTAACAGGACAACATTCTAGAACACTCTACAGGAGTCTCCTATGAAAGTGAGCAAGGAAGACCCTCTCAGTTCAGAAGAAAATGATGTAGGAACATAATAGGCAAGTGATCACAGGGATCATAAGATTCTTAGACATATACACCTTTAAGTAGATCCTTAAGGAAAGACTGTCTTGATACAACAGACATGGGTAGAACTATTAAGATAGATGAAAGAAATAGATTACAGAAAGAAAATACAACCAAAAATGTTAGAAGACTAGTAAAAAAGATAAATACAATAACCAGGACTACTAAGATAAATTCATGAAGTATTACAGAAATAAGCAGGGTATACTACTGTGCAGATAAACTCAAAGGATAAAACGTTACCCCGTTACCACAAAAACAAAGAACAACAAAGGAAAAGAAGCAAACGTGTCGAATGCCACCATGTAAGAATCACGGAGAAACCTATAAGGTAGCTAACACAAGAAGCTACACAATACATTGATTAGATATACTGCAGTGACTATGCAACAGTGGCAAACCACTTTGCAGTTAAACCGTGACCAAGGGCAAATTATAATCCCAGAGATAAAAATCTAGTGGGAGATATTCAAAGGTGATTTTTTTTTTTGTCACTGCCAATGTTTTGTCTTGTCCTTAACCCATTAATCTGTTTACTGAGCATATTAGGCTATTGTTACAGCATAACTCCTTGAAACCAATCTTATTTAAAGACATCTCACCTGCTTTTCATGGATGATTTAAAAGTACACAGTTAAACATATGAGGATCTGAAAACACAAGTACAAATGGTTAAAATTTTCTCAGATGATAGATGAGCAACATTTATAAAAGAAAAGTTGCAGAAACAAGAAAATATCAACCTGGGAGGGAAAAATACAATATAAAGGAAATTTAGCAGGAGATATTGTATAAATATCTGGGAATAGATGAAGGGGTGGCAATAAAACATGAATAAATGAAAACAAAGCTTAGTAAGGAATACGTCAGAATACTAAAGGTAACTGCCCTGATTACTTGGAATAAAGTCCAAGTTATAAACCAGTTTGCTTTTCCTGTTCTAACTTACAGCAGTGGTGTTATTAACTGCCCACTGAATCAGTTGGACAAGAAAACAAGAAAAATGATTTGTGCTTATCAAATGGTATATAAAGACTAATGCGTACTGAGATTATATACATCCCTCACTCTATAGGAGGTATGGTCTTCCTCAAAATGGACTACATGTATAGGTTTGCAATAGGACTGGATACATATCTGTTCTCCCCATCAGATCCAAACATAGTGACAGTCCTAAAGCAGGAAGAGAAAAAGCCAGATGCAACATCCTTATTTACTTTAGGAGAAGAATTTCGGAAAAGAGTGGGAATGGAAATCAGCCAGAAGTAGACACAAATCAGATAGTAATTGAAGGTGCCAAAAACAAAACAAAACAAAAGAAAGAATATAAAGAAAAAAAAGACTAAAAGAAAAAAAGACAAAGTCTACAAATATAGTGTCAAACATGGAGAACTTGAAGAACAACATGACGACCAAAACTTGGTGCAGGGATGGTTAAGGGGAAGTAAACTGAAACAAATAGATGAATGACAAAAATATTATGACTACATACACACAGGTTTACAAACTACACTGAAAAAGTGGGAGAAACAGACAAATGCAGGCTCTGTAAAATGGAACTGGAAACAGTGGTACATCTGTTTGCTTGGTAGAACACACTCATGGACTAGGGTTTGTTTACTAATGAGCAAAATAACATGGCAAGTGTGTTATGTTAGGGATTGTGCAAACACTACAACCCAGAAATAGCTGAGAAGCACTGGAAACGTAAACCACAAAGCATTACTGACGGTGATTATGATGTTTATAACACATGGAATCACTCAAAAATAAAACAGACATAGCAGTCCAAGAAACAAAAAACAGCATCCAGTGATTATAGTTTCTTAAGTATGGACAATCACAGCATAAAAATACTAGGATTTGCAAGCAAGAACAAGAGCAATGTGGAAGAAAGATATCCAGACAATTCCAACAGTATCAGGAGCAAGAGAACTAATAAAAAGTTACAAACTGTGTTAAATACGCTGCCAATATACATCACCCCGTATGAATTACACAAGTAGGCAATACTGGGGCGCGCTTTTACTGTCGTGAAGAGCACTCTTGGCTAACATCAAAAAATGAAGCAATATTAATTTCATGAACTCTAATTATTCCCTGACTTAAGAATGGGGCCCATTCCAGTCACAGTATCAGAAACCCAAAACATTTGGTGAAATTTAAAAAAAAGATGGTGCCTTTACACCAGGAGTCTGTACATTTCTGTGCAAGATGTAGATGCAGGAAGGCCAACCTCCTATTTTTAGTTTTATAAACACTTCAAATTCAGGTAAATACTCATCACATTTTCATTTTGTACTCTGCCAATGACAGATCGTCCTTACCTGTTCATCTTGGCCAGAGACTGGATCCAAACTATTTAAGGCATTCTCCACTCTGGCAAGCCGTCCCGAGAGAGACAACAGAAGATTCACAACTTTGTCAAGGTCGCCAATGAATGTTCGGAATTTCTCAAACTCATTGGCCTTACAGCACTTTTTGAGTAGCACTTCCAGCTCTTCTCCCAGGGTTGTGTTGGCACTGATGTCTTCTAGCAAGCCCTTCTGAGCCCCTTGTAGTACTGCGAGTTTTCTGCTCAAGCTGTCAATCAACTGTTGCTGTTAAAACAAAGACAAGACAAAGAAGGTGGTCAACTTCTTAGGACACAACACCATCAAAAGCCTTCACTAGAATGGCATCAGACAACTCAGTTGTGCAAGGTGTATGGGGATAGGTCAGTCAACAGGTACAGCACATACAACACCACCTTGTGGCTGGATGTTATAACAATATGCATCCACGTACTTCCCAAACAGAATCCACTTCCTCATCCCCCACTTGACATGTTAATTTGTCAGCAATCATAAGTGTGCAAACAAGGACACAAATTTAGGGATGACACCTACCCTTTTTGCAGGACACACAAACACCCACACATGCAGAAATAACAACCTTCATGCAATTTTTACAGCAAGAAATGGTTTCTAACTTACCTGTAATTACTGCAGCAAATTACGATTTTTGTACTAAACACCTTAATGATATAAAAATAGAAGCAAGCACATTTCAACAGTGAGTGTCTGTTGATTTCAAAACTAAATTGCAGACCTCTGTAATGACAATGTGTCTGGTATGTCCCATAAAAGCTCATATCTTTGTAAAAACTCCCACATTAGGCATCTAAAATGGTGTGAACGTTAACAGAAACAATGAGCAGAATCCCCAAATCCAGCTCTTCAGTTCCTTTTCAATGGAGGCCTCAAAGAGAACGCTCTGACTACAGATATCCAATAACTATGCAACAAAAAGCAGAAACCTATCAGTAATATTGCCTGATAAGGGACCACTTGATTTCTGTTTAATATACATGTGATGCTCCTGAAAAATTTCCAGACCAGCACTATCACTATTCGTTTATGTAACTGGCCATAATACAGATTCTTCTTCGCAATCTCTGTCCATCATCTACCCTCTCCACTACTATCTCTATCTCCTTTTTACCTAGAAGCCCTCAACACTCCTTCATAATCCATAAACATCTTCATCCTATATCTCCTACTCAATATCAATTTTCAGCTGATGTCATATGAAAGTAACTAGACTCTTATAAACTTGGCATTAGCTAGTATTTTATTGTACTCTTCATTTAACTGTCATGTTATTACACTTTTATGTATGTACATTTGCTATTCTATGTATGTACATTTATTATTTTTTTGATTAACTGTCATATCATTACTAGTTCATGTATATATGTTATGTACATTTATTATGTAAATCTTGTATAATTGCCTTCTATTCATTATGCAAAATGGAGCATTTCTGCCCTGGGCCTCTGCTGAAAATAGAACCTGTGCTGAGTCAGACGTTCTTGGTCAGCAAAAGCTATAAATAAATCAATAGTCCTACTCACTCCATCCCAGTACTAGGAACTGTAATAAATCTCTCCTCAAATTTTTGTTCAGTTTCTCCTTTGTTACTGGTTGCATGACATCCTTCAGACTGCTGTCCTATACTCATCCATCACTGTTCCAGTGTGTGTGGTGTGTGCCCATGCACAAGTGCACACAAACACATGTGCGCGCGTGCGCACACACACACACACACACACACACACACACACACACACACACACACACACACACACACACACACACACACACACTGCCTACAGCTAATTCCATTCTGCATCATTACCCATGACTTGCACTGCCACTTTGCTCTTGGACACAGTTGCTTTTTCTGAAAACTGCTGCCTTTTTAAGAGTTTCTTCTGTTGAGATAGCTGAACACTGTCATGTTGGCTTTCTCTCCTTTAACTAGTGACACATACACTAGACAGCTCTGTTCATTCTACCACATTTCTCATGGCAAAGTTTGCATTAGTTTAAAAGTTCTCCTCCAAAGAGTTTACCCTCACTACATCTTTACATCATGGTCCCCCCTGAACCACACAGTGCATTCCACAGGGTCCTGCTGGTATGGATGACAACTGCCTGAGAAACATACAGTGAAACATACAGTGAAATGGGTATCTATGCATTTAATGTAATTTATTTTAATTAAATTGGGAAATGAAGCAAAAAATAATGTCTCCGCTCTCCAAAGTGTCCTCTGGCAACGTGTAGTACCAAAAATCTCGAAATAAAAAACCTTAGGACACACCACGAGAAGTTCCAATTCTGCTTTTATTCAATTAAGCATAAAAAATGATAAAAGATAAGCGCTTTCGCGTGCTGGAAATGCACGCTTCCTCAGATCTCATTTTATAGCAAGAATTGCTTGGTTTTTATATTAAACTATGACCAATACAAATTCTTCTTCAATTAAGGATAATTGGCAATTAATGCAAAAGCTATTCTTAAGCACAGGTACAAAACTTCCTGCTGAAAACAATTAGAATGTGAACCTAAGCTCACTTTCAATTAACAAAGGCTTCCCCATAAAAATATTATTAAAAGGCTGAACATATTATTCATTTCAAAGACCTATAAATCAGTCAGTCAGTAAATATTCATAATAATGTTTCATCAACTTAAACACACGCTAATACTATAAACTTAAAAAAATTTTTTAAAAACATAAAAACAATTCTTTATAACAAGACAACCTCAATTCACTTGCTTAAGTTGTCATACAAAAAATCAAACAGCTCTCTCATCCTATTAGAAATGAGCTGTTGATACTCCATAATAAGCGTGATCCCTGCTATTACAATCTGCTGATACCCTTCATGTCTCATATTAAACAGTTCTAGGAAATATATATATACAGCTGATAAGTAATATTTGCGTAGAGTGCAGAATAAAATTTTTTTCTGTGAATCTTGATCATCTCAGCCTGTCAGTGAGACCGACCAAATCTGTTTCATCTGCCGTGTTCACGACCAAGCTGTGCTCTGGCCCAACTGGGCTCTTGTGTATAGTAAAAACCAATATAATACTGCATACTGAAGCTGCTTTAAGCTGTTATGTTTTAAATAAGAACTGATGTTCAATGACATTTATTACCGATTCAAGTTAAGAACAATTCCTATTTGTAAAATCTAAAGCATCTCACTAAAATAATAAAACAGAATAGATAAATTTCATCTAACATGATTGTCATAAAGCTGCGCTCAGACACTGCAGAGAACTTGTGAATAATAAGGGTTGACTGTATAGCAGCAAGCGGAAGCAGCATATAGCTGCTGAATTTACGTTCCGCTTGCAGTCTACTTTGCGTTCCACTTTACAAACGTTTAGGGCACAAATATTCTCCAATCTTGTGCATAAAAATAAATATTAAAAACAAAGTTTGACCTGAGTTATAAGTAATCCCAACGCTATTGGATCTACTCCTCCAATCGTAAGAAAAATAACCTATAATATGCTATAAAGAGCTCACTGTGCAAATTTAATATGTAAAGGAGAAAGGCTTCTAAGCTTGCAATTGATAAGATAAGCGTCAAAGCTGTTCCCTATAATGTAATGCTCATATCTGAGGTAGTTTCTAATAAATGAACTGATCAGATGAAAGGCACATACTGTTCTAAAAATGTGCCATTCATAGGTTGAGTTACTTTATAAATCATTGTCTGCTTTATAAGCTCTTCACAAAATCTTTCCCATTGTTCAAGTTGTTAAACTATTTACATTATATATATAGTATCCTAACTTATCATTAATATCCCACACATTCTGTCTAATCTCGGTCTGAAGTTAAATCTATAGTCCAAAGTTATAGCTCATTAAATACTTATATGCCTAATAAAGTTAAAAAATAAAAATATATGCAAAAAATCTATCATAAGGAGTGCTAAAAGTGTCTCATGTCTTATGCATTAAAATAGACTTAAATGCTATATCTATGTACAACAATTTAAAAACTTATTAGGTCAGATTCTTAGTAAGCTTGTCATTGAGTTTTTCTCTTGTAGACCTCGACAATATACTCCTATCAAAAACTTTATAAAAGCACATATAAATCAAGGATAAGCTATAAATATTATGCTCATAGGCCCCTATCAAAACAAAACGAAACTAGATGCTCTGACCCATGTTGGTAAAATTGGTCTGAGACCGGAGATGAAGAAGCCCTTAATATCATAAAAAATCTAATTTCATAAAGTCAAGCCAAAGGCTTGAGTTTTATGTGTCAATAAACTCTCTTGAAAGTGATGAAGCTGTACTGCCTGTAGGCTGAGTATGAGTTAGCCATCAAAAACAATGTAAACACACTTTGAAATCATAGATGAGCTATATTTGTTGTGGTCACAAACCCCTAACAAAACTAAGGCCGAGTGTTCTGACTCATGTAGATGAACTTAGTCTAAGACTAGATATAAAGAAGCACTGAATGTCATAAAAAATGCTGATTACAGAATTTCAAGTTGGAGATTTGACTATTGTATGTCTGTAAATTCTCATGAAGAATGAAACTATAATTACCTGTGGGATTAAATGTAAATCTACAGAGAGAACTATAATAATGCATTCCTATCACATAAGATAGGTTTCAATGAGACAAAGTTGTTGATGCCAGGATCTCTATGCGCTCCTGTCTTAAAGATCCACTTCAGTTTTTTATGCTTAATTGAATAAAAGCAGAATTGGAACTTCTCGTGGTGTGTCCTAAGGTTTTTTATTTCGAGATAAATTGGGAAATGGGTAACCATACAGTTTGTGTAGTTATTGTAATTGGGTAATTACACTAAACAGAATTCTCATTTTCTGATATAGCTAATCAGGATACAGACAATATTAGAAACATTAACTGGGTAATTGTACCATACAGAATTACATTTTTCTGGTAAAACCAGACATGATACAAACAATATTACAAATAAGGACAGGTAAGTCTAAAATTAACAAAATGCAGATTTACCTAGCCTATGGTAGACAGTCTAATTTACAGAGAAAATATTTCTACAGTATTTAATATAATGAACAGGACACAGCTGTCAGTATACAGTATTAAACAATGACAGCAAAGCAGACCTATAATACACCATACAGAAAGGCAAAATTTATTAAAATTTAGTCTAAGGAATCAGAGCAAATATGAAACAATCATCTCAGCATAACGAGGACTCCTTTCAATCACCCTCCTTTTCCACATTCAAAAGCATTAGAAAAATCTGTGCACCAGCAACTTCTTCAGTAATAAAACATAATTTCTAACAAACATGACTTGAAAATTTCATACCGAACTGTCACCTCCCTCTTGGAGAAGCTAGAGCATGTGTTGCCATTTATATGATGGTGAACACACTGCTGCCACGTGTCTTTTATCCAAGTGAATGACATGGCTACTCACTGTGGAAGCACTAAACTTAAAAGTATTGAAATGACTCCACTATTACTCTTTCTGATAACTAGCTGGAGATCAACGTGTTTCGTTTCGCTGCAGTTCTTGTTCAGCCCACTGCGTCTACACCTGAATGCTTCTAAAAGAAAATCAGTGCTATTAACCCCCAAACCAAGTACTAATTTTCCAACATCTCAAGCCATAACAAACCAAACATCATCGCTTCATTTGATAAGAAACTTGACATGATTTCTTTAGTTTTATCCCTCATTGAAATGACATTGAGAAACATTGATTACCAATTAAAAATTAGTAAGACCAACCAACAAATGTGCCATGTTATAAAAAGGTCAGTACTTTCCTCACTGATAGTATCAGGGGGGTCACAGCAAACTCCCGTTTGTTACCTTCACTTCTTATATTCATCTAATGCATTCATTGGATGGGCTGCATGATTGCAACACAAATCAGAGTAAATTATGTAACAAAATATGCAGACTGGTTGCTAGTCACCATGGTAGAGCCCATCATGCCCTCCCAACGAAATGCATTCAGTAGCTAGAGATCAGTTATTATTTATCAGTCATGCAGCTATGTTTTTTCACAAACTTTTCTACCCTTCCAACTGCCGTTCCTTATTTGCAAGTTGGTGGCAAACCCATCATGAAATTTAGGCACACAGAGATAGGTTATCAAACATTCAAAAAAAACAGAAAAATGGATTCGGTGCTTCAAAGTTCCCTATCATTTTTGTCAAACCCCAGAATAAACTCATCCACACCCTCAAGTACCTCTCCAAAGGGAACATCTTAAAGATCCCAGCAGAAGACTAGCTACAAATTTCAGCCCTCCATGACCTATACTTTCATTCTTCATTCGCATACTCATCTGTGTCATTACTGCTTTTGCATCACTTCAGTAAACTCCTTAACTTGCATTTTTCTGTTTGCTTTGTAAACTGCACTGCATTTTCATTGTATGTTTGTGTCCAGACCATTTCTCCTTAGGACTCCACTGAAAATGGTGGAATATTCTCATTAACAAATGTAATAAACAAATAAAATAAAATCTCAGATGAAACAAGTTATCACCACTAGCGGAAAGAAATACAGCAGTCAGGTAGTTTTTTTTTTTTTTTGCACTGCTGTGAAAATATTATACAAAACTGTGGCCTAATGGAGGGAGAGCACCAGAAATGAATTTTTTGACTATAATAGGAGGAAGACTCCCAACCTTTTTAGCAGCAGTGAGCAGCTGAGGGTATCACCCATGCCATGACTAACGAAAAGCAGACATACAGTTGATAAAAATGCAAGTCATTAGCATTTTTTACTGATCATTCATTAATCTGGCGAGTGGGGTAGTTTTTATTCAGCAGTGAAATGAGGATGCCGAAAGACACACAACAGAAAGCTAATACCTGAAGACCTGAAAGTGATTTCATTCCTCCATACCAACATGAACACATAAAATGCTTTTCTCAAATATTGAATTTTGCTGTAGAAAATGCTTTTCATGATTTTATGCAGCATAAGCATGAGTTGGTATATAACTTGAGTAAAAAGGAATGGCATGAATTACAGGCATTAGCGAATAATGAACATCTTATTATCAAACCATCTGATAAAGGTGGGAAGATAGTGGTTATGAATGTTGCACAATATTATAAAATGTGTATGATACATCTGGATGAATGTTGCACAATATTATAAAATGTATATGATACATCTGGATGAATGTTGTACAATATTATAAAATGTGTGATACATCTGGATGATATTAATACTTATGTTAAAAGCAATATAAATGAATACATTAAGGCCTTGAATGATTCTGATACCCTTATATCTAAGGGAGTGAGGTTAAAATACTTCTCACAAAATGACAAAGATAAAAAGTTTAATACTGATGATAATGAGTTGGCTTTATTTTACTGTCTTCCAAAAATACATAAAAGTGTTGTTGACCCATCTGGTAGGCCTATTGTATCTGCCCAAAAATATTTTTTATCTAATATTGGGAAATTTTTGCATGAATATTTATTTCCCTATGTAATAAAGTTATCTAGTTATATTAGAGATAGTTTTGATTTTTTAGATAAATTATCTAATATACAATGGAGTGAAGATATGTTTTTTTATAAGTGTTGATGTTGTTAGTTTGTATACTAACATACACTGCCAGTTTGGTTTAGAAGCAGTAAAATATTTTTGGGTGATAGTCAAGTAACCCATTATATCATTGAAATATTGGAATTTTGTTTGAATAATAATTTTTTTATGTTTAATGAACAAATGTATAAACAAATCAAGGGGACTGCTATGGGGGCATCTTTTGCCCCCATGTATGCCAACTTGATGATGGGTTTATATGAGTTAGAATGGCTATATCATATAGATTTTTTTTTAATTATGTAGTTAGTTATATTCATTTTATAGATGATCTTGTTTTTATTTGTAAAGGTGGGATGTCTTATGTTAATCAGTTTATAGAAGTTATGCAAAATAATAGAATTGGATTTTCTTTTGATGGCATACAGGTGGGCAATGATATCACTTTTTTAGATATACATCTGATTTTGGAGGACAGTAATATTTTACGTACGTCTGTGCATAAAAAAATTTCTGATAGTAATCAGTATTTGATGGGAACTAGCTGTCATCCAGCTCATAGCTTAGTCTCTTTACCCTATGGAGAATATATGAGACTCAGACGGCTATGTAATACTGACATGGACTTTTATAAAGAAATTAATGTGACTAGTAGGATGTTTAGATCGAGAGGCTACAATGAAGTTAGTATTCAAACAGCTATAGATAAGGTTATTAATGGACAGCATAAAGTTGACATTTATAATTGTGGGAGTAAGGGGTATAAATTAGATGTCAGAAATCACGAGAAAAGATTAGTGTATTTTGTCTCTACATATAGTGTATTCAGTGGTGTTTTAATAGATCTTGTTAAACACTACTGTAATTATTTGTTTAGTTCAATGGAACTGAAGAATTTATTGTCCAGTTCTTTAGGTATTTAATTTCGTAGAAGTAGAAATTTAAAAGATATTTTAGTACATAATAAATTTAAATATCCCATTGAAACATTACAATGTAGGACTATGCAGGTTGAGCACTATACCCTGCGGTCATTGAAATGTACGTCATTTTATTGTTCCAACTTTTAACTATATAAATGGCCATCTATTTGAGGTTAATAATACATATATATACAACATTACGTATCCTGTTTTTTTGTTTATTTTGTTCTTTATTTCTTTCTTATTTATAGCACTTTGTGTACTGTGTATTTTTCTAGCTAGTTTCACTGTGTGTGAGGTATTAACTGGAAATTGTCCACTTTTATTAAGCATCTGTTGGGTTGTTTGTTTGTAATAACTTGTTGCAGTTAAACTCTTTTTTTTTCTACAGGCTCCTTTAGCTGTTTAAAACTTTCATTTAAAAGCTCACTGCTGCTTTTCAGGTGTGAGAAACATTTCTGCAGTTTGTTCTAAGCAGTGGGGATATTTGTAGCATTTCCATATTCAGGCTTGTATTTGGACCTAGTGTTTGTGGAGGCTGTGTGTCTGAGCACATATTCAGGGACATCTTGGCATTTCAGTGAGAGAGAATTGTTTGAGGTCATTGGCTGACTGAGTTGGTGGCTTTGCAGTTGCCCGCCCCTAGTGTAAATTTGATCTGGGACCCTCCTCCCAGTCTAGTGTCATTACCTCATTCTACCCAGTACAGGGAGAACATTTGAGAAGGCCAATCAGCTTAGTTTCTGCTACTCCTTTCCCTCTTTCCTTTCTCTCTTTCCACTTAAAAAAAAAAATATCTGCTTTTACTGTATTTCTGTTTCTTCCTACTTTATTTTGCTTTTGTGCCATCTTAAAAGTACTCAATTGTATTTATTACTGCTTAGTGTAACTCATTCTAAGCCTTTTAGTTTAAGCACTTGGGCTTCAGACCAGTTGTTTTACATTAAGAAGGTTTGTGGCCTGCACTGTGGTGGCAGGACAGGTAGCTTACATCCTTCTAAGTTGGGATCTGCTGATTGAGGGCTCAGTGTCCGTTATTCTAAAAGTGTATTAGTTCTGGTTTAAGCACTTGGGCTTCAGGCCAGTTATTTTACATTAAGAAGGTTCGTGGTCTGCATTCTTGTGGGAGGAGAGGCTGGACTCTGCCCTTCTGAGCTGGAAATTTCTGGTTAAAGGCTTATAGTGCCTGCATATTTGAACTGTTTCTTACTGAAATTGGTACACCTTGTTTGCTGTAGCATAGACTAGATCCAGGCCTGCTGAATCTAGCTTTGTTTGTATGCTTGTTGTTTGTTTGCTTATTTCCCTGAAACGCTAATTTCACCGAAAATGCAGCTTTTCAGCACTTCTGTGGATCCCTAGTGATATCTGCATTGCTTACTGTACTTATTTCCTTGTTTCACTTGAAAGAAAGTTACTGTTTGTCATTTTTGCATTTAAGTTACCTGTAACACATTGCATTTAAGTTACCTGGCACTTGCTTACTAAATCAGCACTAAAAAATTACAAGCACTACACCCTCACAAACTCCCCTTGAGTACCTTGTTCCCCACTGGCCCTTTTTTTCAATTATAAAGGAATTCCCAATACTATTCTAGCATGTCCAAAGGTCAGTTGTCAATTTCCTCTCCGGTCCAGCTGGTGAATCTGGGAATCTTGAGGCAATGTTACAACTGCCTCATGTACACAGACAACCCTCTCCTCCTCCCAACAAATTCCAACACATGTGAGAGATGCAACCATATAGCCAAACTGGAGGCTAAGCTCTCTCAACTCAGTACTGGCGTAACCAGTCAGGAAGAGAAGGAAACCACACTCACTACAATTCCAGTCTCACATAGACCTACCACGACAGCAAACCAAACACATAAACACACAAAAACATACTCTGAGTCTCTAAATAAAAATCTGCCTAAGCAGCAGAGACCTCCAAAGCAGACACCCAAGCAACCGCTACCCCAAAACAAAACACGTGCAACACATAGCTCACAAAGCCAGTGTGCCAAACAGTCACAGCCCTTAAGGCTACACAACACACTTGATATACTTGTAATAGGTGACTCTATCGTCAGGCACACTGACGTCCTGCTCACCAGGCTGAACAAGGAGAAGGTCACGGTGAGCTGCCTGTCGGGCGCTAGGATCCGCCACATAACACAAGCACTCAGGTCACCCCAAGGCAAGTACAAATATGACTCAGTCATTGTCTATGCTGGTGTGAATGACCTGAGAAGTACCTCCCTGGACTACATGAAAAGAGACATAGAGGAGCTCTCTGAGCATGTAGCCCAGGCCGGTATGACCCTGACCTTGAGTAGCATCTTACCCTCACCAAGAATGATGCCACAATATGAAGACAAGATGATCAATTTTAACAATTGGCTTAAGTATTGGTGTCATTCAAAGGGGATCCAATGCCTGTCAGCCTGGGATGACATGCTCGACAAGCCACGATGCTTCGCTAGGGACGGCTTGCACCTGTCACCCCTGGGCTTTCGGATATTGGCAAAGGCTCTTGCTACCCCATAGTGCCTTTTTTAGGCAAGGCTCAAAAGACAAACCCACCTCCATAGGTATCACAAGGGATAAGAAACCAAGAGTAATGCTACTCAACGCCAGAAGTCTAAACCTCAAGATGCACGCACTCGAAACTCTACTTAGCATTTAGAACATCGATATCTGTGCAGTAACAGAAACCTGGTTCAAGGCTCCTGAGAGCACCCCAGCACTACCAGGGTATACCTCATACCATGCTTTTCGGCCCCAAAACTTGGACCGAACCACAAAAGGAGGGGGAGTATCAATATTCGTCAAAGATACCCACACCTCACTTCTTATAGCTTTCTCTTACATTTTTTTTTATTTCTGTCTTACACCCTTTTACTTTCTACTCTCTTTTTCTTTTCTTTATTAATATATAGAAATACTTTTGATCATATAGACACAGTAAATAATAAGATTCGCATAGGAGTTGAGTTGGGACAAAAATGTTGAGTTTTGTTAATTATTAATAATTTTGGGCTTGATTTCACTTACATAGAGTCTGTAATAACCTGTAGAATGCATTGTGAAGGTTTTGTCATGTTTAGATGCATTTACACTGCTAAATGAATGTTTGTCACTAGTTTTTAATAAGTTTCCCGCCAAAATTTTAAGAGAGACAATCTGGGATGTGGGCTGTCTCATGCACAGTGTCCATGAGCTACTTCAAAAGCTTCAACTCTCAGAATTCTCACAGAGAAGCTGAAAGCAGCTGCTCTCACCTTTGACCTAGATATCACACTGACACATCACAGATACAGGAATAGCAGATTAATAATATGTGTTAAAAACCTATGTCCCAAACATATACATTACTATAACTCATTTAATTCATCTGATTGACAAGCATAAATAATTTTATAACTCTATACTGGAAGAAATTGTCATGTGATATAGTTTAAAGCAGTAGTATAGCATGTTTGTAAAATCTGGTTACTAAAATGTGTTTGCTGTGCATTATTTTGTATAAAGCAGACAGATTTATTGAAGGGACAGCAATGTAAGATGGTGCTCAGTAAAGATACAACTCAGTGAGATCAGATATATATATATATATATATGTATGTGTGTGTGTGTGTGTGTGTGTATGTGTGTGTATGTGTGTGAGATTGTTTGTGTGTGTGTGTGTGAGTGTGTGTGTGTTTGTGTGTGTGTGTGTGTGTGTGTGTATGTGTGTGTATGTGTGTGTGTGTATGTGTATATATATATATATATATATATATATATATATATATATATATATATATATATATATATATATATATATATGTATATGTGTATATGTATGTATGTATGTATGTATATATATATATATATATATATATATATATATATATATATATATATAATGTGTGTGTGTGTGTATGTAGATATGTATATAAATGTTTCTGAGAATCTGCTTAACTATGAAGTATGATTTATAACTTCTATGAATACAATATTTTATTCTATTGGCAATAATGAGTTTGAGTAAATGCTCATATACAAGCAATTCAAGGTTTTTTTTGGAAGCTGTTAAACTGTATTTACATGACAGAAAATAGATGCATCCTAATATATGTAATGTCTGAATCATATTAGCCAAAGTTTTTGATTTAAATGAATGTTAGAACTTATTTTTCTCTCCTCTTGATTTCTAACATCAAGATTATTTGAATGCTGTTTGCATACAAGTGTTTTATATTACATGGATGTATATAGTAGTATGAACAGTTTAAAAAAAAAAAAAAAAAAAAAGGTTTATTTTAGTTTATATGATGCTGTTTTACCAAATGTGTAGTCTTGTCTTGCTAGATAATTGAAATGAAAACTGTTAACTTCAGTTAAATATAACTAGTATTAAATTGATAAGGTGGTAGATGACGTACTGCTGCTTAGGGTAGGGGGTTAACTTGAGTGGTAAATACTACTCTAAGTTGGAGTTTACAACTCCAGGCTGGATGCAAGGTTTAATCCTTACATTATTTTCACTTGTTCATTGTTATTTGTATATAGTTTTGACATCCACAATATATTTTGTACATTCATTGTCACTACAAACAAAATTGAATCCTATACGAAATCCCATAAGAGATTCAATAAATACAGCTATATTTAAAGGTACACCTAAAGAGATGTAACATTACTTATCTTGTTATTTGTTATTTTGATCATAAGATTCTTAAGTTTTAAAAATGCCAAATGACATCTTTAAAAGGAATTTCTTTAAACATTAATGGATTGAATAATCCATGTAAAAGGGCAAGCCTAATAAGATACATTAATTTACATAAGGCCAACTTAGTCTTCCTACAAGAAACCCATCTCTTGAAAAAAGATATTGATAAACTAGCCACAAACAAATATACAGTATTGGTTAGTTCAGAGCACACTCAGAAAAAAAGAGGAGGGGCTATTTTATGGAATAAAAGTATGCCCATTCCTAAAACCATTAAGTCTTATCAGGATGACAAAGGAATGTTATGTATGGTTACAATACAAATTAATGGGAAGACTTACACTTTAATTAATGTATATTGGATACCTGGAATTGGTATTAATACAGTGAAACATCATCTTGATAAGATCATATCATTCTCTATAGGAGATATTATTTTAGCTGGTGACTTTAATTGTATACTACATGAAAGTGATACTATCACTATAGGAAAGAGAAGAATTACATCTAATGCAAAACATTTAAAGGATTTTGCTAATTCTTATCATTTGAATGATATTAATAATCAGATAGATTCAAAATCATTACCATACACCTTTTTTCTAACAGATACAAAACTTATTCAAAAATAGATAGGGTCTTTATTTCTAACCAGATGGTAACAGATTTAATTAATTCCAAAATCATTTCATGTCCTATATCTGATCATAATTCAATTGTTTTGAATTCATGATAAAAATACTCATAATGTTCAGATCAAAAGGATACCAGCATACTTAACTCAACTAAAAGACTATAAAGAATATATACTTTCAGAAGTAAAACATTTTTAGACATAAATAACACTCCTGAAGTCTCCATTGTTTATGTTTGGGATGCCTTAAAATCATATCTATATAGACAAAGTATCAGATGGTATAATAATAAAAGGAAATCTTGGGATAAGGAATTGTTAGATATTCAAAGTAAATTAGACTCTTATAAACATAATAATAAAGAAAATATTATGGACAAGAACGTTATTGAAGAAATAAACAAACTAAATGAGAAATACAAAGAAATTTTAACTCATAAAGTTAAAATAACTTTAGAGAATACAAGTTTTTGTCTTATTCAATAAGCCCCAAATACTTACATAGACTTAAAAATAAAACAAAAAGGTTGAATAAACAAAACCATATCAAAGAAATCTTTTCTCTAAGGAAAAGAAGAATGTTTCTAGTATACCAGAAATACTAGATGAATTTAGAAATCACTTTCACAAAATTAACCATAATAATATTAACATGGAACCTAAAGATAAAATAAAGGAGTTTATAACCACAAATATGAATAAAAGCTTAATAAACAGATTAAACTATTGGACAAGAGTATTTCATATACAGAAGTTATTACACAAATAAATAAGCTTAAATCAAACAAAGCACCGGGTAATGATGGTATTATACCAGAGATATATAAAATCCTTTCTAAAAATACATATTCATTAATACATAAGGTTTTATTTTGGCCCAAACTGAGTTAATAACCCCCATCTTGGCAATATACATTTATTTCGCCAATTTTAAAACCTAATAAAGATCCAACTAGATGTTCTTCATATCGGCCCATCTCATTACTTAATGTTGATTATAAAATGTTTAAGAATATCTTTGCTGATAGATTGAAGACAATCATTCGGCATTATAGATATAGATCAGACAGGCTTCATTGTAAATAGAAATACTTTTGATAACATAAGAAGAACTTTAACATTAATAGATTTTGCAAATAGGAAAAAGAAAGATTTAACACTTATTAGTCTTGATATAAGTTCAGCATTTGATTCAGTAAGTTGGGACTATCTGTTTACCTTAATGAAGTGCACAAACTTCTCGGATGCATTTGTAAATCTAATTGAACATTTATACAAAGGAACGTTGGCTTATATTAAGGTAGGAACATATTTTCACAAAAATACCCATTCTTAAAGGTACAAAACAAGGATGTCCACTTTCTCCACTATTATTCACTTTAGTAATGGAGCCTTGGGCTAATTTGATCAGAAACAGTACTGACATAGAGGGTTTTGAAATAGATGAAAATACAACATCCAAAATTCAACTTTTTGCAGATGATGTTCTAAATACATCAGCAGGATCTAATTCTTCTATACAGTCTCTATTTGATAACATGATGAATTTTAAAAGTATTTCTGGTTTAATATTCAATGAAGAAAAAACTAAAATACTACCTATATATACACGAAAAAATATTCTCATTAGTGATTTTACTAAATATGTACCCAATTCAGGTCAGATAACTTATTTAGGTATAATACTATCTAAAGATATTAAATCTATTATATATAATAATTATAATACCTGTTTTCTTAATATACAAAATCTTTTAATACCTGGAATAATATGTTTTTACTATGGAGGAGAGACTTACAATTATTAAAATGATAATATTCCCCAAGATTTTATACTTAATACAATCAATAATACTTCCACCTACAAAAATAATTATCAAGAAACTGAACACACTAATGTTAAATTTCTTATGGGCACCTAATAGACCTAGGATTGCATTAAAGAAACATACTAATAGCTGGTCTCAAGGGAGTATTTCTTTTCCAGACTTTAATTTATATACTATCTCTTCTATTGCAAAAGTTATTACTTTATTAATAGATCAGTCATATGTCACAAAATGGAAAGATTATTGGGAGCTAATTAGTATACACTTCATGAAAATCTCCTTAACACATAAAAATATGATTGTAAATAACTCCATGTTATGGTTACTAAAGGAATTTTGTACTTCACCTATTACACCTAAACATATGGTTTGTTACCCATTAAATATTATTATTAGTTATTGTAACTTTATATTCATGCACCCTAAGTATAGGGAATGGAATTTTATTGTATTTCCTATAATGTATACTCAGGGTATGCTTTTGTCATCTACTTCTGAAGGAACTCATTTAGCTATAGATAATGATCTAAAGTACTGGTATCAGTTGATATCTGATAATAAAGTTAAAATCTAGATTTCTTAAAACAAGAATTTGATCTAAGAGAAACTTGCTGGTTAGAGGTTCAGACCTTTAGACAACATCTCATTAATAAAATAGATTTAATGTCTATAACTGTTAAAGAATCTATTCCAACACTGATTGATTACTTGATATTAAATTTACAACATAAAGTTTCTGATAAAGGTAAACTTTCATACATACATAAAGTTATCAGACAAGAAACTTTTACAGTGTAGATTCATACTGGAATTATTTCACTTCTATTAATGGGGACCCACCAAATCAACAAGATAAACAATATGTATTGGAATCTGCTTATAGAACTACGTCTTCCATTGTCTGGAGACTTTATACATGGAAATTTTTACATAGATCTTTTTATACACCTTTGATGATGAATAAAATAAATAATAAAGATAATCTATGTAAGAGATGTAATGTAGAAATTAATGCTGACTGGGCTCATATGTTTTATGACTGTATAAAATTGAAAGAATACTGGAAGTCAATTAATGAATTTTTGCAGGCTCTTTTTACAGATAATTTCGTGATTTCTAAATCTCTTATATTATTCAACACACCTGTACCTCAAAGTGTTAAAAAGTTTAAGCTTCCCTTGTTATGGTCTATTCTAGCAGTGGCTAGGAAAATAATAACTAGAAATTGGATTTCAGATACATCTCCTTCGTTCAATGAATTTAAAAATGTTATGAATATAATGTGCCATATGGAAATAAACACAATTAGGACTAGAACAAACAGAAAAACATCTTATTTTATTGTATGGGATAATTTACAAAATTTGTTAAAAATTTTTAATTTCAATAGCATGGTATTTTAGTTTAATTAATTGATCTGATTGTAGTGGATGTCTTTGTAAATACTTTAGTTGTTTTGTTGAATATTATAATAATACCTATTTTTAATTACTTGTATAAAATTGTTATGATATTTCTCTTATATGTTAAAACAATAAACATGTTTTGAAAAAAAAAAAAAAAAAAAAAAAGATACCCACACCTCCAGGTTGGTGGCATAGCACGAAGCATCAGAGACTATCCATGTGCAACTAACAGTGGGTAAAACTGCCTTCCAGTTTATAGCCTGCTACAGACCACCCTCCCAAACCCAGGAACCCCACTCGGCCTTCCTGAGAACACTGGAAAATATGAAGATCTCTCCAAACACCATTATATTGGGTGACTTCAACTACCCAAACATAGACTGGGAGCATTACTCTAGCTCCAACACCCTAGCCCAAAGGTTCCTAGAATTTATAAACTCAAATGCTATGGAACAACTTGTTACCACTCCCACAAGAGGGAAAACATACTGGACCTGATCATCACCAACATGGGGACTCTATGCTCCAGACCAGAAGTGTATCCCTCACTGGTAAGATCAGACCATAAACTAATCTCACTGGATATTCACATCCCAACCCCACCCCCTGCCCAGAAAACCACAGTGAAAAACTTCTCTAAAGCAAATTTCACACTCCTCAAAACCGAGGTGGAATCCTTCAAAGCCCCTGGGCCTGTGGAAAATATGGCCCAGACTGCAGAATCCTTTATAAATGCATTCTATGAACACCTTCAGGAATGCATGGATCTTGCAATCCAAAATAAAACCAAGACCCAATCCTCCAAAGGCAGACATCCTGTCTGGTGGACCCCAGCCAGAAACAAACTATACAATAGAGGGAGGAAGCTACTACATGATAGAGCAAAATCCCAAAAAGGGAAGGCATCTCTGATCAGTATTAGCAAAAAACTACGGGCACTCATAAAATCGTCTAAGGCCAGCTTCGAGAGAAAAATTGCACAGAACACTAAGGATAATCACAAGGCTTTCTTTAGTTATGTTAGGAACCTGGGTGGGAATTCCCAGATATGCTCAGAATTAGTCCAAAATGACAAAAAAATACACCGAACTCACAGACATTGCCAACATCCTAGCTGACAGGTTCAACACAACCCCCCCCCCCCCCCCCCCCGCTCAGAGGCGATCTGTGCCTGACGTATAAAGCCATGTCCAACCCGGAATTAATGGACATGCTGCACCTCAGAAAATCCAAATCCCATCGAGCTACGTGCTCAAGAGACTTGAACCTCAGCACTGAAACAAATAGGACATGCTGGAGGGACAGATTCATAACCCAGAGGCTCCCTTCACTCTGGAATAAAATCCCAGTCCAGGTTAGGCAGAGTCCCTCATTGACTCTCTTCAAGAGGAATCTTGATGAGTGGATGGGAGATCATAGGTTTACCCCGGGTATCACTTCTGTGTCACTGTTAGACAGAGGCACAGTATACTAACCTCGAAAAAGGGCATAGCAAAATAAATTTAAAATGGGTGGCGAAAGCCAAACACACTCTGGCTAGGCTTAAAAATGCCCTAGGGCAGATAGCCTAGTATGAACATATGAACCTATATAGCTGTAATACTGAAGGTATTATTTATGCATTGAAATGTCCTTGTAATCTTGTATATATAGGAGAGAGTAAGAAGTTTAAAATTAGATTGCAGGAGCATATCAGGAACATTATAAATAATAAGGAAGAAAGCCCTGTTGCTAATCATTTTCTTCTGGTTCACAATTCTAACCCAAATGGGTTACAAGCCACTATCCTAGAACATATTGTTAAAGGTGTATTTTCTGATCATTTGTATAAAAAGAAGCTGCTGTATAAAGAAAGTATTTTTATTTTGAAATATGACACTATTTCCTCAGGGTCTGAATGTGGAATGTAACTGGAGGTTTCTTATCTGATGAGGGAGTAGTATTAAGCATTTTTAATGTTTATTGATTAACTGATGTAAGTTAATTGTTTAATTGTTAGTTGTAGTAGGGTATTTAAACTGTGTAAGTTATGTGATGTTTTATACTCCTTGAAGGCATTTGCCGTAGCGCTAGAGGTGCAATAATAGGTGTTTTAAGTGGATTCTTCATCTGTGGTCTTCAGTTTTATTTTATTTATTTTTATTATTTATTATTATTTTTACTTTTTGGTTTGTATTAGAGAAAGCTAATACCTCTCTTACCGAAGTACTCTCAAGGACAAAAAAGTTATGGTGGGTACCGTCAGTAAGTCATGTTTTCCCTTAGCATACCTTGATTTGTAATGTGTCTGAGCACTCAGCAGTTCCAACAGAAGGAGGAACAGTCAAATGCAATTTGGCAAAGCTCTGAATTTGGCAATTCTGCTGAAAATTCAGCCAGAACATGGGGCTGCTGAGTGCAATGATCCTACTATGTCTCCACAAACTACTCGGCTCTTACCTCAGTTCCTTGGTAAATGTTCTTGTAACTGTCGGCTCAAAACACCTGAAGCAGACGTACTTCAGGTACTGCAATTACAAGGAAATGCATTACATTAAAAAAAAACATAAAAAGTTTTTTACGGAGAAAGCCTCCAGCTTAGACATCTTGGATCCTTACACTTCCTCAGCCTTATCATTCGCTCTCTGAAGTTGCTGCATGTCGGAGAGATATCCATCTGAGCACTAGAGTATGATATCTCTGCGATATAAGCAAAACAACGTGGTCAACTCTCACTTCACGCAGCTATGCATGAGCAACTGTGATACATGAAACAGTATCACACAAGCAACTGACTGTAAGTCAATTATATGCAGCAGTCGGGGTGCAGGAGGCAAAGCTCCCAAAACAGAAGCAGTGCACAAATTCCTAAAAGGAGAGCTGCTCACATTTTGCAGCTAATTTATCCATCTGGGATGTTGCTGAATGAATTATGTGCAGAATTTCAGGAGGAGGAATAGGGAGAGGAGGAGGACAAAAACGGGCTGCGTGGAGATGCTGTGGGACGCAAAGAGCATTCCTGGGACCTGATCAGTGAAGCTCGAGTAACCGAATAAAAGGGACTCAGATATAAATGCTAAGGAGTAACAGAAAGGAGAAGGAGTGCTGGTGTACAGAAAAGGTAGGAAAGCCTGTTCGATTCTGGAAGAAGAAAATGAAACAACACACAAGAGCAGAATGGAATTAGTCAACAAAGCAAGAACACTGATGACTCACTGCTCACCAGATATATCACTGAAGGAGAACAGTCTGCTGGTGGGCAAGTTCAGAACAGGAATATAAAAAGCTTGTGGTGTTGATGATGGGAAATCTTAACCTCCCAGCTGCAGACTGATCAGTTCTGATAAACAGAGAAGAAAGGGAAAGGATCCCGAAAAAATGCTTTGCATCAGGAAGGATTTAAGTTGTTGCAAGAAATTACCAGATAAAACATCATTCTAGGCTTCATCTGGTTAAGCGACTTTCAGAGTGTGGAAATGGGATCTCTGCTGGACAACTTGTAATAGTAAGGTCAACTTCAGGCAGACCAGTGGATACTGAAAGGCATGAGAAAACATTGTGATACTAAAGAAAGAACGACTACAAATATCTGAGTGGTGGTAAAGAAGGCAATGGGCTAACGAAGAGAACTGGATGGCAAACAACTTCAAAGAAAGCATTCTGAAAGGTAAACATGGCTGTTTGCCCTCCCCCTTCCCAAACAAAAATGTATAAAATATAAAAAGAAAGCAAAGAGCAGAGTAGGAAGGTCAAACTCGGGAACAAGGACAAAACATTCAAATGTTAGAAAGAAGAAAAAGGAAGACAAAACTAGGCCTGTACATCAAGGCAACAGATAAAGAACTAAAAAGGTGAAGATTTCCAAGCCTGGACTGGAAATGAAAATACTGCAGGAGGAAAAATGGGAGCAGAAAGAATGACCAGATCCACAGAGACTTAAAAAGTAACAAATCATGCACATTCAGAAGCTGTGGAGATGACACACTGATATGCCCTTAAGGGGTCATATGCATATATCCTATGGGCCTACACTACCAAAGGTTTAACATATTACACAGTGAAGACTCTTGCTTGGCTGGATTTTTTCTTTTGCAATTTTTATTGAATATTTTTTTTTTTTTTTGCTATTTTTACTGAATAGCTTGTGCAACCTTTTTACCCTTTAGTTTGGATGTTCTCCTGTCTAGAGGATACTGCACTCCACAGCTGGTGCCTAAAGCGGTTAGCCTACACAACTCTTCCCCTGATGGCCACCACTTACCCGAGTCTGTGATGCTGCCCACAACTCCATTCAGTTTTGGGTGGGTTTAAGGTGGAAACACCCAGTATACTTTTGGGGAGAAAAAATAACCCCACAGAGACACGAGATCATTCAAACTCTACATAGACATTGGCCATAGGTCAGAATCAATCCTTGGTCCTTGTGCTTGAGAGGCAGAGGCCTTAACCATCATACCAATGTTTTGTTAAAAAGAAAAAATATGTGCACCCTGTTAATATGGTTTGTTTTATTTTTCTATTAATGTCTGTATGCTTATGTCTTAAGTGATAATTTAATAAAGGTGTTTAAAAACAAAAACAACTGCATACAGCAAGAGTTCCCAGTGGAGACTGCAGACCTGATTGCATGCCTGCTTGCAAGGGAGTTAAGGAGAGTTCAAGAGGTTACTTCACCTGTGTAGGTGAATACATGACTGAACAGAACTCCTCACTGCATGCCTGAATTCATCTAGGGTAGCTGTGCTTGAGGGCCACTTTAAGCCTAGCAATTTTCCATTTTTGTGCTCAAAATAACCTATCCTATTTGACTATAGATTGGCCTTAACCATCCCATGGTCAATTATATATTATCCCTAATGAGAATAACTGGGATCATACCACAAATAATTTGACGGGACCCATGCATGGGACAAGGCACTTAGGAGCTGCCTCTGTCCATTAATAGCACAGGAGACAGTGCCGAGGTAAGCTTATTGTTTCTCATCCATAGATTCAAGTTGCACTTGAATATGGACAGGGATAAACCTTGTTTTATGTGGATACGGAGTCTGTTCCAGAGCAGCGATATCCTCTGAGAGACATACCTGTCCCTCCAAACCATTCCACTGATGTTGCAAAAGAGGTTTAGATCCCTAGACTGAGTACTTCTGATGTCATTTGACTTGCTGATGTGCAGTAAATCCATCAGTAATGGGTCGGAGGATGCCTTCTATGCCCAATACACGTCACCTTTTAGTAAGTGTATAGGATACCGATATAGTGACAGGGCACTGAGTCAGTCCATGTAGGACATGTTGTTTAGGTCTTGTATCCTTCTAGTAAGGCATCTCTGAGGGTGTTACAGTTGCTTCATGTGTTGATGTTAGTTGCTTCATGTGTCTGGACAGGCACATGCCAAACGGGGCATTATATTCAATGAATGGCCTATTGATAGCTGAGAAAAAGGGGGGAAATGACATCCCTAGATCTAGACACAATTCCTTTTTTTATAAGCTGTGCAATATAGAAGGCGTTTCTTATAACAATGGACACATGTTGGTTAAAAGTTAGATCACTGTCCACATACGTTCCCAAATCCAGAACAACTGGGCCAGTTCTTAGGAGTGTATTGTAAATTTGGTAGTTTCCTGGGGTAGGTGACTTCTCAAAGAATGCATTTTTTGGTATTTAGTTGCAGTCCATGATTTTGGCAGTTACTTGAGACAAACTTTCCTGCACAAAGGCTAAGTCATCTGAGGATTCAATGACTGCTCCCAGCTTGCAGTCATCCGCAAACCCTTAGTCAGCCACAGCTTTTGTTATTGGCTTTTACTTCAGAAAAATGGATACCAAACAAGAGAGGTCCTAGCACAGAACCCTGGGGGACTCCACTGGTGTCTGGTCTCTTTGTGGAGGTCACTTCCCCTAGTTTGGTTATCTACATCCTATCTGTGAGCCAGATGGCGATCCAGTAGGCAACACGGGTTTATTCTCAGTTTACTTAACTTGTCTACTATGACTGAGTGGGGAACCATGTCAATAGTTTTATCCAGGCTGAGGTATGTGGTGTGTACCATGTTGCCTTCATCCATTGCTTTGGCATCCTTTTCAAGAAAAAAAAAATCCACCAGGCTCAGTAAGCATGACCTGCCCTTGATGAATCCAAACTGAGATGGTCTAGTGATCGGAGGTTCTCTTGCATATGAGGCCAGTCAGACTAAGGATCTGTGCAAGGTCTTCACTTACACAGGTGAATGACTGTAGTTATTCTCCATTCACTTGGTACAAAACCTATATGGAGGCTGGGTTTGAAGAGTGTTGTTAGGGGTGTGGCTAAATCAAGCTTCATGCTATTTAAGCACGATCCAGGCATAATGTCAGCATGCACTGATGCAGTATTTTTAGCTATGGATCACACTTTAAGGACTTGGTTTTGGGAGAGAGAGGGGTAACGTTTATTGACCAGTAGGTTTGCTACATGTTTATCTCAGTGTGGCTAACACTGTTCATAATCAACTTAGTGCACTGCTGCACAGAGCTTATGAACATAACTAAAAACTGCCTTGTGATTGTCTTTGGCCTGGGTAGCTATTTTAGCCTCAAACTTGGCTTTGCTGGATTTTATTAAGCTCTTGGATTTATTTCAGTGACAAGGGTTCTAACACTCTTAGAATTGCTCTTCTTAGTTTTGGTCAAAATTCTTTTCTTTTATTATAAAAGCTTGTTGATATTATAGGTTCCACACTGTGGGTTTGTATCTGTGGCTTGCCCTGCACTTGTTCTTATGTGGTAAAGTTGCATCTATGCAGCTGTTTACATGCTGGTATAGTGTGGTGGTGTACATTTCACATATTTAGTGGCGTTAACAGAATTTGGTGTGGATTTGAAGCTTGTCATTTTCTATTAGGTGCAGGTAGTTTGTATTAAAGAAATTTCAAATGGTACCCTAGGTAGAAGGGATCTCTGGTTTTAGTTTTATTTCAAAGGAAACTGCTTTATAGTCGGACCTAACAAGTGATGAAGATAAGCAAGGATGGTGCAAGATGCCCCCATACTGGTACAGACAAGATCAGTATGTTATTCCCCCTAGTGGGTACTCCGACTAGTTGTTACAGGGCATTTACACTGACAAAGTCCAGGAATCTCTGTACCTGTGCCTACTGGTGGTGTAAGTTTCTCAGTCTATAAATGGATAATTTAGATCACCTAGGAAATGGTAGTGGGTTTAACACCAAGTGATTCTATTTCTTGTAGTTAGGCATTGTGGCATTCTTGTGTCATAGAGAGAGTTGTATAGCTAGATAATATACATGGTTTGGGGCATTTTTGAAAGTTACATAAAGAATCTCTAGTGCATAATGCTACTTTACCAGCCTTGATGTGAGAATAGTCTGGCTGTAGACTGAGACACCTGCACCTTTTTTACCCTCCTGCTCAGTAGCTGGTCTAAACCTGAGGGGGCATTGTAGCCCTGCACAGCCAGTGTGCCCTCTGCTTTTTTAAACTAGGTCTCAGTCACTACACAGATGTCAATGTTCTCCAGAGTGAAAAGGACTTGTAGGGAGTGGAATTTCTTGTTTAGGCTCCTAGCGTTGATAAGTAACGCCTTCATATTTTCCTTTGCTTGTTTTGTTATATTGGCAGATTTTATTAGGATGGCACTCCCTAAAAAAGTCACAATGGGGGTGAACAATGTCTTTGCCAATAATCAAAACCCTAGAGCGGACAGCTGTAGATCATGCCTGACAAAGTGGTGTGGTCTGTTGATCACCCCCTGCCAGACTGGCAAACACTGGACCCCCTTTGAATGATACCAAAAACTAAGCCAATTACTGAAGTGAATTATTTTCTCCTTGTATCGCAGAATCATCCGTGGAGAAAGCTGAATGTTGCTCATACCTGCCTTGGACACACAATCTTGAGAGCTCCATCAAGTCTCTCTTCTTACAATCCAGGCAGGTGCACCTCAAGTCAATGCCACAGGTATGAACTATGACAGAGTCCTACTTGTAGCTACTGTGCAAGAACTCGGGTGCATGTGCGATCTGATGGATCTTGGCACCAGGCATACAACTAACTGTCGCTCTTTCCTTGCTTCGCCTGGTAAGAGGAACATCCATGTGTCTTACAATGGAGTCACCTATAACAAGAATGTTTGGTTGGGTCAATGCCTGCCTTACGGGCTCAGCATCTGTGACTTTGTGACTCCTTATGGTACTTGAAATGGTAGGCTTAACTTACTGTGTGTGCTTTGTGCTTATGTTGCGTTTTGGAGGTCTTGGAGGTTTAGGAAAGTTAATACTTAGAACCTCAGCATAAGATTGATTATATGTATTGTGATGTCCTTGGAGAGGTGTGATGTGCAGTGTACTGCTGACAATTTTGGTGTCAGAATTTACCCTGTTTGACATTTTTGCCTCCAAGGATATTACATATGCACATCTCTCACATATTGCTGTTTATGTTACACATGACCATCAGACAGAATGAGACAATTCTTACACGGTCTGAAGATACCCATCTCAATCAGTCTGGTTAGAGTATTTACGGGGAAGTGCTGGTCAATGACACCAACAGAAATTACTCTGGGGCAGAAGTAACTATAACTGCTTGGAGTTCAGTTTTAGAGTAATGTTTGAGTGGACTTGCTATTGAGTATTTAAAGTTCAGTACAAAACATCTAGCCTGGAAGCCACCTTCTGCCACCAGCAAGAACCTGTGAATTAATTACAGTAAAAAACAAAGTACTGATTTGATACTAAACTCAGTGCAAGCATCATCAGTACGCTCAACACTAAACAGTTTTATCAAAGGTCTTTCAGCTTTATGAGCAATTTAAGGGAAGAGACTTTGCAAAATTATATATGTGTGTGTATTGTCAATAGCCAGTAAATGGGGATTAGGAGGGAATTATATTGTCAAATTAGAATTTGTTGCCTTAAGTTTGTAGGAAAAGATGAAAGGCAGAAGTATCGTTTGGTTTACGACAATATCTGCCTTACCACTTTTCATAAACGGAGGGAAGGAATGACTAGAAACAGACACTTGCAGCTCTGAAATCCTCCTCACTGATGAGGTGACCAGGAAAGGATGGTTTACAGGTCAAGAACATCAAAGGCATGACACAAACCAGTTCAATGGATGGCCTTGTTAAAGGTTTAAGAAAAAACAAAATCTCAAAGAAGCAACTTCTTAAGGGTAAAGCTGTAACCCCAACAACCTCACTAAATAACAGTTCAGGAGTAAATAAAGTAGCTAAGTGATGAAGAAAGGTACACTGACAAGGATTAATACTGTCTTACAACACATAAAAACAGATTCTGTGACAGGAATTCCATTAAGGAAATCTGTGATCTGTGGTAGATTAATCTGTAGTGATACATATCTAAGCCATCTACTCTTAAAATAAATTTCATCTGTAAATAAGACTTTTAAATAAAAAGAAGTTATGTCTTACCATAACATTCCATCTGTGTTGTTCATCTTCATTCATTCATTACTGATGGGTTCGGAACCAATCCTTGGTTCCAACTCGGCCTCTGTACCAAGCTCACATCAGCCAAAAAACTCTTGTGCTAAAATTATTCATAGTGCCTCTCTCTAGTTAGTGCCTGCAACATGAGGGTGAGGTTCCAAGGTTCAATAGGTTCTCTAATGGTGGGCCTGATGTGAGAAACCCCTTTCAGAAAGGTTTTGCAGAGGCGAAGAGAAATCAAGGAGGTATCCCCGAAGCCACTGTGAAAGTAGCCAGGTGAACCCAAACTGTAGAAGCTGCAACTCCAGATTGCAATAGACCGGAGAAATAATGGAGTACATCAGGGACTGATTCTGAACCAGGAGCTATGTTATTACTAACCCATAAACCAAATTACTTCTATATATCATGATACAATTTTCAGGTGGAGGGCTTATGAGAAGCCAGAAGAATGTCACGGACAGGTGAGGAAAGATTCTTCTGCCAGGCAATTATAGGAAGTGGAGGAACCAAGCTGTCAGCTTGAGGCTGGAGAGGTTCGGGTAGAGTAGCCCTTGAGGGTGCAACAGTAATTCCGGAGTTATCCAGAATCCATGGTTTGCATACTAGATGAGGCCATAGGAAGGGAAACCAAGCTTGTCGAGGCCAGTAGGGAGAAATGAGGATTACTTTGCTTCTCAACCAAATTGCTTTCTTCAAGAAATGTGGGATCAGTGGTATTGGGAGACGAAGACTGAAGAGGATGCGACAACCTCTGGTAATAATCTGTTGCACCTGGGAGTCTGAAGTGATATTTTGCCAGGCGTGTTGGTGCAGCGAGAAACGTCCCCCAACTGCTTCCAGAGGAAAGCAATTGGGATGCTCTTCAGGAGTGCTGGTAGGGCTGGCCAGAGAAAGAATCTCTGGATCCCTGATTGTGCAGACCCCCCTGTCCCGAAAGGAGCATCTTCTGGAAGAGTTACTCCCTCTACCCCGTGGGGTATGCTCACCACATGTGTCAAGGAAAGGGTCCTGGGACTTCCTGTGTACATTTTCCCACTCCTCTGATTCCTAGAGAAGTATCGTTGGGGACTGGAAAAACGGACATCTACGGCAGACAGGGTCTTACTGTCCTGCTCACACCTGGTTAGTGTCTCTCACTTGGGATCCGAAAAGGGAGGAAGGCTCGACTGGAGCATCAAAAAAGCCTTGAAAGGACCCACAAAGTCACACAGGTGCATCCAGTTATGACGTCTCATGACAACGCCTGCAACCATCGATCTAGTTGCATGGGAGACCAACCTCATGGATGAGTTAGAAATGGACTCTAGGGTTGCGAGCTGTGAGGCCACCTTATCCTGGACCTCATCAGATGCAGCTCCTGCTAATGTTCCAGAGAGCTCTGTGATGAGATCTCTGGAGCCTAGTGAAATGTGCCAGATAATTCAATGACTGAATGGTACAGGTCGAAGAGGTGAACGTCTACTTCTGTTGTCTGTCCAATGCCCGGGACTCCTTGTTCGGGGAATGAACAGTGTGACTTTCCTCGGCAAGCTCTTTCTTTGTTGCCACCACTGCCACCACCATAGCATCTACAGGCAATCCTTTAGACCAATGAGGGCTATCTTCGGGGGGGGGGGGGCATAAGAATTTATCCGGTCTCCAAGGAATAGGCTCAATGGAGTTGGGCTTTTTCCAGGTGCGCTGCATGGTGACCTGGATGAGCTCATCGACAGGGGTGGTCACCCAGGTGGTAGAGGTCCAGGCATGGAAGGCCTGCAAAAACAGACTCCTTGGAGGATGGGTCTGAGGACTTCCAATCTACTCTCAGTTTCAAAATTTCAAGGATGTCTCCAAAGGAGACATCTTCAGGAGGAGATTTTGGGGACCCTTCCCCTTCATCATAGTCCATTATCTTCCATGAGAGACTCTTCTGGGGAGTCTTCGTGCTTCCTCTCCTGCACGTTCTCTTCCTCAGAACCGCCTCGCCAGGGGCTTCTGAAGAGGACTCGGGAGAGAGGGTACCCTGTTCAAGGGTATCTTGCATCTCCTATACCCGGTGTCCTGGAGTGGCAGACTGTGTCAACTGAGGTCTAGGAGAAATGTATACATGGTGCTCCAATGCCTGTGGGGCCAGCTGAGTGCCTGCAGATGCCAGTGCCCTTTCCATCACCTGAAAAGTAGGCCCGCTTGAAGAGCTATGGGTGCCTGGAACCGAGACGGACAACCTCGGAACCGGGGTCACATCACACTCCGACAGACCTGCTACCAGGACAGGAACCTTGAGGGGACACGGCACTGCCATGGTCATCAGGACTGTAGAACACTATGCAGTAGAAAAAATCAGTGCCGGCCTAGGACCCTCGGTGCTGACAGCCCAGTCATGATCCTGAGGATGGCTCGGCTCCGAAGGAGTCGACGTCCATAGGGTGATCAGCTGTGCCACAGATGAGGATGCTGCTGGAACCGTGACAGCTGGAACCAAGAAGGGCATCGAAGCAAAGGTCTTTGGACCCAGAGAGGTTGAAGGAGGAGTATAAGATGGAGTTTGTGGAGAGAACTCCTCTGCTCCAAATGGGATAGAGGATTTACTAAGAGAAGGCAACCCACTAGCTGTCGAGAGTTGATCCACAAGTCTGACTACGTCTAGTTCTGAGAGGCTCCTGCAGGATCTAGTGGATATCGACGATGGGGAGTCTGGACATTCCAAGAAGGGCCTATATGGCTGTTCTGAGAATGGAGCCGTCGACAGGGAGTATCTGGAGTTGACGGACATGTAGAAAATATAGTGGGGGGGGTGACTGGAATTGGAGACTCTATTGTTTGGGTCGAAGGGAGAATCTGGACAGGTGTAGTCATGGTCAGGTACTGTGGTAATTGGAGCCGAGGTAATCAGTACCGAAAAGGTCTTATCAGACTTTGGTTCAGTAGTCGGCATCAAGGTAGAAGACTCAAGTCCCAGTGCCAATAGAGATGAAGGTAATTTAGTAGTTATAATCAGGGTTGGTCCCACCGTTGGCATCAAGGAAGACATTTTGAGCCCTGGAGCTGAGGGAACTGAAGACAATTTTGGCAATTTAGGTCTAGGCTCTAAAGACTTAGATTCCGGATCTTTATGAGAAGAGGGAACCAAATGTCCCCTCTTCTTGGGATTTTTTCTAAAGCAGAAAGAGCCTCTGAGAAAGGAGATTTGAGTAGTCCTTTAAGAATAAGTTTATTGCATCTCTCATTCAGTGTACGGCTACTAAAGCCCACAAAAATACTATGTGGTGGTTGAACAGTCAGATGAGGTACATTCAAGCAATATACACAAGAGGAATGTGCATCCGAATTCAGCATTTTGCAGATTAGCCAAATATACTACACTAATGGACTTAAGTAAATCAATAGGCTACTAGGTTCTAGGAGCAGTGTCTGCAACACATGCAAAAATTCAAACTCTGTTGGGTGAAGTACTACATCCTGCAGTTTTGGCATCCAATTAAACAAATGACATCACAACTGGTCAAGACTTCCGTCAGTTCAAGGCACTGTAGAAATTATGTTGGAAGGATGCACAGATAAGAGACTGTGTGGACTGAACATACCTTTAGTAAAAATGGCAAGCAGCAATGTCCTGACACATTGTTAAAAATACACAGGCTTCATGAAAAGAAAGTGGAAAATCTAGGACCTTCAAAAGAAGCTAACTCTGGCTTTGGCACTAAGGGATAAAAGAACATGTAAGTTATCAGAAGCTTGTTCTCAAATCCTTCCAAAAAAGTTAAGTTAGTGAAAGACATTAGTGCAAAAACTAAAATAGTTGAATAGTGCAAATAATGCCAGAAGATCCCAGTCATTAAAATAATAAGGAATGTCTGTATGGAGAGAGAAGGATAAACTCAGTCAGAGAAAAAAATACCTGAACCGAGTCTTAGGTTTCCCTTGACAATGCCAAAGCACAGGCCTAGTCAGAATCAAACTCTCACGAGCAAGTATTTAAAGAAACAGATATTACTCAGAAAAAAGTAAAGAAGCTGCTAAAACCAAAAACAGAAGAAAGTCAGTGGCATCAGTTACCTTGTGTAGAGTGAAGCACAGAAGAAGAAAAAGAAACACCTATACTTATATTAGTAGATGAAGGGGGTATATCCTTTATCTTCACCGTCAGAGAACTGACAAAAGTGTGCTTGACTTGCAAAAAGGTAATGAAAACTTTAAAACCCAGAATAGAAAGAAAACCGATAAACAGATCAGCCCCACCCCACACCCATGTTTAAGTTGAAGAATGACTTGCTGTACAGGTTAAATGAAAAAAGGAAGAAATATTTTATCAAATTAGTTCAAAAACCTTTTAAAACAAGTGATGAAACAGACTGTTACATCTGTGAAGTTGCACCACTGTAGACTCCAAAGCATTACATTCTGATTTACTGCTTCAAATACCCTTTTAAAGTCTACAAATAGTGTCACTGTTAAATTACTTTTCCATACTACTGCAAGCTTGGTCTAAAACAAAGCAGAGAGTTGTGCTCTATGTTGTAAGTAAAAAAAAAGCATGCTATATGAGGTTGTGTATTCTATGACTTGTTTTCAGATATGCTAATAATTTAGCAAGGGGTAAATATTTTCTATATGGCAAAAATCAGTGGAAGTTTCTGGTGCATTCATTTTAAGGAGAATGACTGGAGAACATCAGCAGTTTAGCTTGGACAGCGCACTCTATTGTTAATAAAGGATGAAATAAGTGCTCAGTGGTGGAGTGCATCTTTAAGTAGTTTTTTGATTTGTTTATGGTGAACTGTTTTAAAGTACGAGGCAGGATTTTTTAGGATTTTGTGTAATACAGGCTTGATGGTAGGGGGGGTGATACTTAGAAAGGATGATGAGCGGATGGACATTGGAGTAGAGACATGAAAATGATCAGAAAGTCATTTATGTCTAAACAATTACTGAACTGTTATTAAGGTATTCTCAGTAGGGGTAATACACAATTAGCGACCATGGGATAAGTAAGGCCGGCCAATCTCTAACCAAATGAGTTAGGTTAATTCAAGCATACAACAGGAAATTAGCTATGCTTAAAATGGCCTACAAGGGCAGCTAGCCTAGGACTTACCTACAAACATATGAATTCAAATTTCTGAAGGAAGTTTTCACTTAATGCATTGCCAAAACTGTTTTGGTTAAGTAAGGCAGACAAAATACATGGAGGAAGGTGAATTGAGCTGTGTTGTTAATTCACCTGTAGTTTCTTTTAAAAGTAATATAGCTCTTGAATTTAGAAGTATTTGAATCATCCCTTTTTTCCAAGCTATCTAGGCAACATCCCTTCGTGTAAGCAGTGCATTTACTTCAGGGGTTAGACAAGGAGTTTTGTTAACTCTCAATCCTCTAAGTCTTAAAGGAAAAAAAAATCAAAGTCTTGTACTGGACTTAACAGGCTAAGAATGGAAGGAGTAGTGATGGTGTTAACTTGGGGTACAGAAGGCCAGTCTACCCCAGAAAATGTAAACAGAAATATATCCCCTACTGATTCGGGACCGAGTTTGTGTTACAACAGAAAGAAGTTTACTAATTTTAAAGTGAGAAGGAAGTTAAAGAAGAATAATCACTAAATAAAACTTGTCGAGCAATATTTATATAGATGACATCAAGCGAGATGTCTTGTTCATTTATTTATGACAGTTCTTGGAGGCATGACAGTAGTCTGTGTTGTAATGTAGTACTGCAAGACACTACTTGGCCTTTTGTTTACCTAACTAGTTCAAGATGAGGTCAATTTGGCATAACCTTTTTTCCCTTGCATGTCTTAATTATAAATTTCATATGTTACTGAAGTAATGAAAATGAATTATGTGGGGGACTGCAAAGTAAAAATTTGTACTAGTGCCTAGCTTGGTTTTAATGACAATCAATTTAAGGTACCTCCTATTACAAAATAGATGACCCTAGAGACTCCAACTAAAAAGGAGACATTGATAAGTATTGCACAGCCTATGGCAAACCCTGAAGCACATACTGTCATTTTGCTGTATTGGTGGCTTAACAGACAGCAGGCTTGCCTTACATGCCAGGAAGATCAGAAGGCTGTGGGTTCTATACCTGCACCAGCTAATTAGATTCATGTTCCCATACCAAAAGTGCGATGCAACATAAGGAGTGTGCTGCATTCCTCAGGTGTCATCCTTTGGATAAACGATTAATCAAGGTCCATTCTGCCTGAGGCAGTGACACTTTGGGTGGATATAAAATATACTGTTGCACTTAAACAGCAAAGAAGGCTCCCTGGTATTCTATAAATAATCTACCTAAGAGACTATATAAATCATCCTCTGCAGAAGCAGTAGAAAGACCAGAAAATAATCCTGAAATAATAACTTGGACTAGTAACATTATCTACAATACAGACAACAGAAATTCTCAGCAGGGTACACAGACAGGAGTGAACATCCCACACAGGGAATGTAACAAGTCTCCAAGTCCATATGGAGTTTATGGAAATGGGACCCAAGTTCAGAAATTTCCCAAACTACTTTTTGACTTGTCACTCTAACTCAAGATTATACCACTGCACAATAAAGTAAATTAAACATATTCTGCTCCTGAAATTAATTTTAATTCGAACTTGCCTGCATTACTTGGCTTATTTTGCCTGTACCTATGTTCTGTGATTTTTCAGAAAATGCAACCATGATACTAATATGACTAATACTTTCAAATACCTTTTTTAGAGTAAGTTCATCCTCTATTTCCTCTTCTGATTCCTCCTCTTCCTCTGGCAGCTCTTTCATCTTATTCAGCAGTTCTGCCTTGGCAGTGGATATGTTATAGTAGGCAGAGCAGGATGTTGGACTGGCAGAGCCTGCAGAAACAGGAGATACGACCTCAAATGTGCGCCTAAAAGAAAATGTTAGATGCTACATTAGTATTTATACTGGAACTACATAAAATAAAACAGAGAATAAGGATTAATATATTATTAGTCTTTTTTATGAAGCAACCATATGAATCAGGAAATGTTCCACTAAGCTATGATTAACGATCAGAAATGCATCACAAAACAATGTATTGCTGTAAATCCTTTTATGTATACAATACATGCCCTGATCTGATATTTACATGGCTCATTTTACTAGGCTGTTGCAAAAAGGTGTTTATGTCTGTAGCTATGTTTGTTTGTGGGGCTCTCATAATTCAAATGAAAAGAAAGACATTTATACTTGGATAAAATCCCTGACATACATCTTTATCTCTGGCCACTCCCTGCCCAAAAAGGTTCCTTGTGGGAAGAAAGGGAAAAAATCCTCTATCCACAATTATTAGGTTCATTCAACTTTAGTAACTAATGGCATTATTCTAATCTGCTATCAACAATCAGCATCCCCACAATGAAAACAACTACCTTGTAGTTTAGCTGATTGCCCTATGGTAGTCATTAGTTGTGTTACTTAATCAAATCAGCTAATCTTTGTAATTAATCAGTCTTGAGCAGAAATACCGGATCAATCTAGGTCAGGATCTTGCAGTTTCTCTTCAAAGGTTCATAGGTGTTTACTAGGCTAATGACCACTGGAGCCTTTTAAGCACAGCCATGCATCCCAAATCTCTGACAAGTTCTGGTTTCCTTGATAAGTGTAAGCAGCGGACTGGGAGATGAAATATTTACAAGCTAGGACCTGGGAAATAAACCATTTACACGCTGTGCCCATTAGAGGCTTACTTTGATGATGCCCGATTGCTGATATGGGTGAAAGTGCTTAGTAACTGTTTTTTTAATTTTATTGCTGCTATTTACAGCGTTTGGTCCATTAAAGTTTCCAGATTATTGAGAGCTGAGTCTGTCTACATTTACTGGTTTTGTTGTTCACCTTGTTTGTATGAATTTCGTGTTCCCCATTCAACTGTCTAACTTACGCTTAATCTCGGTTAGGGAGGAACTCTGCTTCAAAGTAATGGGAAGCATGTTCTTTTACCCAGCTAGGAGCAGCTAGACAGCACGACCTTCGGCAAAGTCAGGATATAAAAAGAATTCAATCAAAAATGCCATCATTACTTATTCCTATTGATCCCTACTCAGAAAACTACTAGCATACCTATTTATTTTTCTGTTAACTGGTAGGTGGACTGATCAATGACCATTTCAGCCATGACCCAAGGAAACATGACACAGTTTACAATTCTGATTTGGTTTGCACTGAGAACGTACACCACTATGTAGTACAATTTAGGAGAGAGAAATCTACCATTAGATTAGAGGAATACCAGCTTGGACTGTCACAAAATTTGGATATTTGATATAATTATTTATGCGTGTTTAAGAAAAAAATAAGTTATAGCTTAGCAAACAGTGCATGGCAGTTAAACTGTCATGCAAATTTTACTTGCTTTACATACTGAAGTAATATATAGTCTTCATAAACTTTAGCATGTCTTATATTTACTTAGCTATAAAATATTGTGGTTAGATTCAGTTACACAAGAACAATGTTCAGTCTGTCTGTCTTCATAACATGTACTTCCAAACGTACAATAAATTATGGTTATCTTCAGTTGGTTGTACATATAATACAATGTTTATATGCATGTCTGTGTTAGTATGTAAGATGTAAAGTTATATTGGGAGGAAAGCTGAAATTAATGTTAATCCTTGCCAGCAAAACGTGCACAGGCGTAAGTTTTTTTTTTCAAGATGCTAATGAAATTTCGGTACTGTGTGCATATGCTCTCCTGGTTTGTGAATGCCTGCAAGAAGGAAGTTACGGTTGTCTGGGGCTAGACTAGTAAAATAATTTTCACCTACTGTCTTTAGAAGTTGTTCATGAACAGTACAGTCATTTTCAGAATAAAACAATACCAACATAACATATGAAAACCTCCAGCAAGGGAGAAAGGGATCATGGGATCTTTGAAAGAAAAAGTAGAATTTTAACACATAGCTAACTTAAAGGAAAATTCAACCCTCTTATCCCAGAGTTATTATTTTCCTTAAAATATCTCTTAGATGTCATTCAGTGCCAAGAAACCCTTTTAATTTCATTTTCCATGTAATAGATAAAGGAGTTCTTGCTCTTTCTCTCTCTTTGTTTTCAGAATTTAAAATTTAAAATGATATAGAAAGGAGTCAGACTCAGTCTGTGTGACCTAATGCTAGACATACCAGTTTCTGTAAACTTTAGTGTTAGTCACTACCCACGCACTCACTTAATGGCAGAAGCATGGCTGGTTTTACCAGCACCCTTGACCAGTACTATGAAAGAGCGCCCCACCCCTCAGCTCTTCATGGACACATGTTCTTTTTAAGTGGAAATACAGCACTTCACTGTTATAAGCCAATCACTACATCCTAAGTGATTGTCTTACTACAGTTAAATCTATGCACCTCACTCCCAACTCTTCCACTGAAGATAAAAAAACAGGCATTCCTTCTACTGGCACACCAACCAGGTAGCCAGATGCACAATACGCTCCCCCCCTCCTGCCCCAGTCATTCATTCTGTGCCCTGCACCCAACTCACATTCAAAATATTTTATTTAAAAAAATTCTTCTCTTAAACTGCAGTAAATTGTTTGTAACAAATGTTATCAGACAGTTGCTACAGTTTATAGTCTGTCTGCAAAGAGTGCTAAAGGGCTCATGTTTTAGTTTAAAAAGAAAAACATTCTTTATAAACTGTAGCATACAAATGGTGAAACACTTGCTACAGTTTATATCCTGCCTATAGAACTCATATTTCAGATTTAAAAAATTCTTCGTTTTAAACCGTAGCAAACTTCTTCTTCTTCTTTCGGCTTTTCCCGGTTAGGTGTCACCACAGCGGATCACTTTGCCCATTCATGATTGGCAGTGGAGTTTTACGGTGTCGAGTTGCCAACCCGACACCCAACCTTCCACAGAAGGCACATACACGCACACACTCACATCTAGGGCCAATTTAGAGTGTCCAATCCACCTGCAGCATGTTTTTGGGATGTGGGAGGAAACCGGAGCACCCAGAGGAAACCCAGGCAACCACAGGGAGGACATGCAGACTCCGCACAGAAGGCACCCCAGCTGAGGATCGAACCGGAGAACCTCTTGCTGTGAGGCGGCAATGCTAACCACTGCACCACCGTGGCCACCCACTTTAAAATGTAGCAAACTACTTGCTACAAATGTAGTAAACAGTTGCTACAGTTTACATCCTACCTGCATGGAGAACTACAGTGCTCACGGTTTAACTTTTAAATTGTAGCAAGCAATTGCTACTGTTTAGCATAAAAACAGAGTGCTACAGCAATACCCAGATTTGCTCTGAGCTACTGCACAATAGTACCACCTATACTGAGCCAACAGATTTTGCCAATATACTGACCGACAGATTCAGTGCCAACTTTACCCCTCTCTCTCCCACCAAAGACCAATCACAATACCAGTAGATTACTGTATGCCAGTGAAATTTGGAATCTGTGCTAAAACAGGAGCAGTGGCTCAATGTATTCCATATGTGCTGCCTTAGGCACATACCTGGCATCTCATGATGGGACAAGACCCACAGCAAAGTGGTTAACAAAGTGGGCACCAGCTCCATGTTCACTCTCCTGAAACAGAGATGTATGTGCTGGTTGGGTCATGTCTCACGCATGACGGATGGACGAATTATGAAAGACCTCCTTTACAGATTGTTGCCTCTCAGCAAGGGGTTCTCCAGTTCGACTCTTTGGCTGGGGTGCCTTCTTCGCATAGTCTGCATGTCTTCCCTGTGGAGGCATGGGTTTCCTCCGGGTACTGCGGTTTCCTCCCACACTCCAAAAGACATGCAGCAAGTGGAACGGACACTCTACATTGGCCCTAGGAGCGTGTGTGTGTGTGTGTGTGTGTGAGAGTGGGTGGTACGGATGAACTACCACTGAAGGGCTAGCCACCCGGCAGTGTAAACCTTGGCTCGAGATGACTGTCACTGTTGAAGTGACACCATGACCCCATGTGCAAAAATGGGAAAAGGGGTCGAGGACTGATGGATGGAGTCTAAAAAGAGGCCAAAAGGGCAACCCAAACTGAGCTACAAAGACATATGCAAGCATGACTTCAGTGCTCTCTCCATTAGTGAGAACTCCTAGTATTCTCTTGTCTTAGACAAGATTGCCTGGAAATGGAAAGTGAAGATAGCTCTCACTATGAGAGCTGTTTCATCAATTGAAACTAATCAACAATGTTATCACTGATGTTAACAGAAAAACACCAAACTAATACTTTTTTTTTCCATGCGGAAAGCCATCCTGCACTCCCCCTCCCCCCAATAAGGATGCATTTTCCTTTACTCCCAGCAACTGTGTGTGCATGTGTGTATTTCTTTATTTATTATTTATGAACATGCAGTGATAGGGAAAAGGAAAACTTCTTACTTCCTGTATTCAGCAATCTCCATTTCCAATACTTCTTAGGAAATATTAGCAAATAAAACTGTACCCCTCAGTTCATAGGTTCATAAGGTTGGTACTAGGCTATTGGCTCTAGGGCCTATACTAGCCTAGCCAAACAATTCCCCGGATATTTCTTCCCACAATATTTACTTCCCTGGGCCCCAATCCCCGGGGTGAATTTCCCATCTCCCATCCAATCATCAAGGTTCCTTTTGAAGAGGGCCAATGAGGCGCTCTGCTTGACATGTATGGGCAGTCTATTCCAGAGTATGGGGAGTCTCTGGGTCAGGAACCTATCCCTCCAGCATGTATTGTTCATTGTGATAACAAGGTTTAGCTCCCTGGAGCATGTGGCTCTGAGGGATTAGGATTTCTTTAAGTGGACCATGTCCAACAGCTCAGGGTTAGATGTGGCCTTGTATGTTAAGCAGACATCGCCTCTGAGTAGATGATATGCCACAGAGTACAGCTGGAGTTTTTTTTAGACCATCAGCAAAGGGCATCTGCTTTAGGCCTGTGATTCTTTTAATGAGGTATTTCTGCGGCCTTCCCAGCTGTTGCAGATATCTTGTGAGGTACATACCAAATGGGGCGTTGTACTCTATAATGGGTCTAATGAGGGATGAGTACAGTGTGACAATGACCTCCTTTCTTCTGGATGAAAAGCCCTTAGTGATGAGGTGTGCCACATAGAAGGATTTCCTGACTGTTGTGGCAATGTGGTTATCGAAGGTGAGACCACTGTCCACCTGTGTCCCTAAGTCTCTCATCACACTTTCGGTGTTTAGCGTACTGCCACCTATGTGGTAATTCATGGGTAAATGTTTTTTCCCAAAGGGGATAACTATACATTTATTAGAATTAAGCTTGAGCCCATGGCTCTTGCACCAAGCATCTGTTTCTGTAAGGCCCTTTTGTAGAATATCCACATCATTTGGGGATTCAATAATGGCTCCCAGTTTGCAGTCATCTGTGAATGTTGTTAGCCAGAGTCCCTTAGTGTTGGCCTGTACTTCAGAGAAGTAGATGCCAAACAGCGGTCCCAGGACTGAACCCTGAAGTACTCCACTTGTCACTTGTCTGGAGCTAGATTTGGAGTCGGCTACTTTTACAGTCTGGGTTCTGTCAGTAAGCCAGTTGGCAACCCATCAAGTGACGTAGAGATTTATGCCCAGCATAGTAAGTTTATCTATGATTCCAGAGTGGGGGATGGCGTCGAAGGCCTTGGCAAGGTCCAGATAGGCTGTGTGAACTGCCTTATCCACGTACACAGCTCTGGAGACTGATTTGAAGAAGTCAATCAGGTTCAGGAGACAAGATCGGGTCTTCACGAACCCAAACTGGGTGGGGTCCAGTGTTTGAAGGTTGCCAATGTCTTTGTTTATATGTTCCATGACAATGCGTTCCATGCCCTTGCAGATCAGGCTCATCAGACTGATGGGACTGTAGTTCCCGGGATCCAAGGTGGATCCCCCCTTGTAGAGTGGGATAACTGTAGCTGTGCGTCACTCAGTGGGCACAAAGCCAGAGGTGAGGCTATGATTAAACATGACACTTAGGTGAGGTGCCAGTTCATTTTGTAGTTCATGAAGTACACGGCCTGGGATGTCATCTGGTCCCACGGATGCTGTATTTTTAGCTTTGGAGAGTGCGGTTTCTACCTGTGTGGCCATGACTGGCAATTGGCAATCATTTGGTACTGAGATGGGCCCTTTACGGGATGAGAGGGGGATGGAGTTGGCACTAAATCGATCTGCCAGGATATTGGCAATATCCTTGGGATCAGTATATTTAATGCCATTCTGTTGTAGCTCAGAGCAGATCTGAGCATTGCCATTTAGATTCTTGACATAATTATAGAATGCCTTGTGGTTGTCTTTGGAAATTTTATTTTTTAACTAGCTTTGGAGGATTTTATAAGGGATCTCAGCTTCTTACTGAGGCTGGTAAGGTAGTTTTTTTGCATCCTGGGATTTTCCTCTCTTCTGCAACAGTTTCTTCCTTCTGTTGTATAGTTTATGGCAAGGGACCACCAGATTGGCTTCCTTTTTTGGAGAAGAGCATCTTGGTTCTATTTGGGATGGCATGATTCATGCATGAGTGGATCTGCTCGCACAGTGCCTTAGTGTAGGATTCAGCAGTCGAACTTTCAGCTCCCGTCTGGATGGGTGCCATGAAGTTTGTCACTTCTGACTTCAGTAGCATGAAGTTGGCTTTGAAGAAGTTTTTATGGAGGTTTCCTTACTGGGAGGTGGGGGTGGGATGTGGATGTCTAGGGTGATTTGCTTATGTTAGACCTGACCAATGGGTGGTGACCACTCTTGTGGAGCATCTGTCTCCTATGTTGGTAATGACCAGGTCTAGGATATTGGAGCCCCTGGTGGGACAATGGATTAGTCGATCCAGGGCATTGGAATTTGTGAATTCCAAGAACTGTTGGGAAAAGGTGTTGGTACCCGAGTAGTTTTCCCAGTTAATGGCAGAATAGTTGAAGTCACCCAGTATTAGGGTGTTTGGTTGTATCTTAACATTTTCCAGTATGTTTAGAAAGGTGTAGTGAGAATCTTGGGGCATGGTGGGGGATCTGTAGCAAGCTACAATTTGGATTGCAGTCTTACCTAGTGTTAGTTGCACCTGGAGAATTTCAGATGCATTGTGTTGGGCATCAAGCCTGGAGGTGTGAATATCCTTGGTAATTATGGACACTCCTCCACCTTTAGTGTTTCGGTCTTGGTTAGGTGGCCAAAAAGTGTGGTAAGAGTTGTAGCCTGGTATTGCAGGGGTGCTCTCTGGAGTCTTGAACCAGGTCTCAGTTACTGCACAGATATCGATGTTCTCCATTGTTGGGTGCCTCGAGAGAGTTTATTTTGCGGTTTAGACTTCTAGCATCGAGTAGCATTACCTTCAGATTTTGCATGCTTGTATCTGTTACGGTGGTGGTTTTGTCCTTTGAAAGCACTATAGGGGTGGCAGGAGCTTTAGCCAGTAACCTGAATCCCGGGGTGACAGGTGCAGACCATCTCTGGCAAAGCATCGTGGTCTGTCGATCATGTTATCCCAGGCAGACAGATACTGGATCCCCTTTAAATGACATCAGAAGCTTAGCCAATTGTTGAAGGCAATCATTTTGTCCTTATACTGTGGTATCATTCTGGGTGAAGGCAAGATGCTACTCAGGGCTAGGGTCATACCTGCTTAGGCCACATGATCCAAGAGCTCTTCCATGTCTCTTTTCGTGTAGTCCAGGGAGGTACGTCTCAAGTCATTCACTCCAACATGGACAATGACAGAGTCGTATTTGTACTTGTTGTGGAGTGACTTGAGTTAATGCGTTATGTGGCGGATCCTGGCACCTGACAGGCAGCTGACTGTAATTTTCTCCTTGCTCAGCCTGGTGAGTGGAACATCACTGTGCCTGACTATAGACCTATGACTAAAGTGTTGGGTACGTTATTTTGCCTTAGGGGCTGTTGTTGGGTGGCACACTAGTGTTGGGAGCTATGTGTCACTTTGGTTGTGACTGATGTTTGTTTGCGTTTCAGCTTCGGAGGTCCTTGTTGCTTGGGCAGGTTAATGCTAAGGGCCTCCGCATATGTGGGTTTAGTGTTGCTATGTGTGGGTGTTGATGGTGTAGGTTTTGAAGGGCTATGTGTTGCTTGACATGTAGTGCAGGTGTTAACCTTCTTCTATTGACGGTCTAGCACAATCTTGGCTGGAGAGAGCTTTGCTTCCAGTTTGGCTATGTAAGTGCATCTCTCATAGGTTGTAGTGTTGGGTGGTAGGAGGAGAGGGTTGTCTGTGTACATAAGGCAGTTGCTGCATTGCCCCAGTATGCCCAGATTCACCAGGTGGACAGAAGAAATCACCGGAAGCTGACCCTTGGACATGCCTGTTTAGGTGCTTTTCTTCGTAAAGTACAACAGCTGTTTTCCCTTACCTTTGCAAGGTACTTTGCAATTATAGGCTGTTTAGTGCCTATGATTAATTTCTCCTTATTAACAAGGAGAGTTGAATGCTTGTATCAGTTTAAGGCTTCCTAGTGCTTTCCAGCAGGTTCTAGAGCAAGTGCTAGTCACAGGGTTTTAGTGCTACTACTGAGATATCAGCATGTTCTAAGGGAAAATTTGAAGAGCAGACTTTCTGGAACCTGGAATATTTAACAGTAGCCCCACGATGCGAAACATGTGCAAACACAGGTGGTTTTAAGCCAGAAAGTTGAAAGGGATAGAAATCAGCCCAAAATGGCTAATAAAATTACAATTTCAGAGCTGGAAACCACTCCTCTAGCGTTAGATAGGCAGTACAATGCTCACCACTCCCACTGGTAGGCAGTAGGACTTCCTTCTACCACAGCAAGGTCTGGATAGCTCTGAACACAGAAAATAAAGTCCTGAAACCAGCAAAGCCTGGGATCTGGACTATACTAGCTAGGAAAGGCCGGAAATGAGCAAACAAGATACTATTTTTTTGTGGGTTTTTTTTGTTAAAACAGGCTAAACAATGCAATAAATACAGTAAATAAACAGAGAAAAGGCTAACACACCTGAGTGTGTAGCCCTAAACAGTAAATGCAATTAGAAGTCTACAAAATTAGCAATTTAAAACTTTTTAAATGAAGCAAGGCAAGTGCACAACTGAAAAACGATTTACGAGGCAGTAATACAATAGAAAAAGTAGCTAATCTACATATACAGATAAGCAGCTAAAACACACAATTCAGATGCAGTGCAACCTAGAGCACTTGAGTTGTAGCAATATTAAGGCAAATACAGTTTTAATAAATGCACTAAAATATACTCTATAGTTCCAAAATGTTTGAGAAGCACAATCAGAACACAAAGAGATTCAGGCAATTTTTTATTTTTTTTGTAAGAAAGGGAAAAAGGAGGAACAGAGGGAAAGAAACTAAGTGGGTTGGCCTTCTCAGATGTTCTCTCAGTATTAGGTAGAATGAGCTAATGACACTATACTGGGAGGAGTGTCCCAGATCAAACTTACAGTAGGGACGGGCAACTGCAAAGCCACCAAGTATAACAGCAAGACACCAACAGGGAGAGAGGGTGGGGACAATACTAAAGCTAGTAGCCTACACTCTTTTACACAGTAAACACTACAGAAATGTTTATCACAGCAGTAAGCCACAAAATTAAAGTTTTTAAACAGATAAATGAGCAAGGAGACTCCACAAAATGCTTTTAACTGCAAACAAATCAGTTATATGATACACTCCTTGGCAGGAAATCACAACAAACAAATAGGGTTTTTTTTTTGTTGATGAACACATAGACAGAAATAGGAAACACACACATATATATACATACATATACATGCATACACACACACATGTGTGTGTGTGTGTGTGTGTGTGTGTGTGTGTGTGTGCACATCCATATACTATGTATGTATGATTATCTAATGTTATGTTGGCATTCACTTTTGTTGACGAGGAAAACAGCATCCACAATACACTGAAGATGTGAATGTCAATTCAACACTATGCATGCACAGAGAAACAGTCTCAGCATATGCAAAAACTAAAATTAAAAAAACATAATATTTTTAACAGGGGGCTAGACCCCCTACATGCCCAAAACCTCCTGCTAGTATATATATATATCTATGGGAACTCTTTACAAGCTCGAAATACTGAAACCTTGAATTTCAGTATCTCGAGTTAATAAAGTGGAAGGATCGGAAGGCCGTAACCACAGAAGCACGAAATTCAAAATCTCGAATGTGGGAGATTTTGAATTAGCACTTCTGGTGTTGCGATGTGTTCGTGGATTCAGGTAAGTGTTTATGTTTAAGGGTGTTGGGTGGGGGCTGTAGTGTGTGTGTATTAGTGTATGTTGTTACTGTGATGTGTGTGTGCGAGAGGAATGTAGTTTGTGTGGTGTTTTGTGTGTGTAGTCTGACCATTGGAATTAGAATACTTAAGTAGGGGGGGGTAGGGGGCACAGCCCCCCCACATGGGCGGTGCTGGGGGGCTTGCTCCCTGCATATAATAAGGTTAGGTGTGTGTGCTTGTTTACTTGTGTGCGTGTGTGTTGTAATGGCGTCTACAAGTGTTGGGAGTTTGAATTTCATAGTTTTGGTATTTAGGGTTTCGTGATTGTGTGGTTTTGTGTATTTGGATTTTCTACTTTATGGGCTTGAGATTCTGTAATTCAAGATATATATGGGTCTAATTCACTCTACCAAATTTTCACAATTTTCATTGAAATGAGGACCTTCGTACACATTTAATAATACTAGAGCTTTAGATAAGTTAAAATATTTATTAAATAAAGCTTGTAAAAAGTTTTTTATACCATTCTAAAATGGCTTAATTTTAACATAGTCGAAAAAAATGTGATTCCAATCTGCACTGCGTATTTGCTCACATCTCCAACATATTCCCTTTGTGGAAGAATTAATTTTAGTAATTCTACCTGGAGTTAAGAATGCTCTGTGCAAGCATTTCCAATTAAAAACTTTCCAATACTGTGTAAAGGATGTATGTTTTATTGATAATAAAATATTTGATTTAATTCCTTCAGTTAGCTGTAATGAGTGTCCTTTTGTTATATAATTCCAATATGAGGATTTGGGTGTTGTTTTACAATTTATCAATATCTTGTAAAATTTCGAAATACTATTTCCCATTTAATAATCATTATATATGATTTCATATAGGTATTTCATAAGTTTAGGTATTTCTTTAAATGAAGAATTACTAATTATTCTGCATAAATCTTGTGAATACGTCAGAATGCTTTGCATAGTTAGCCAATCTTGTTGTGGAATTTTGTATGTTGTTTCTATTATTTGCATATCCAGAACTTTTAGTTCTTTGATGCTTTGAAACTTTCTGCTCCAAGGAAGTAATTATTTCTCTGTATATTTTATGTGGCTAGCTCTTTGTAGCTATGAATGGTGCTCAAAGATCAAACCAGATTTTTAAATCTATATTTGCATTAATAATTTTCCTAAATGAGTCAATGTAATAATTAATCATATGAGTTTTAGTGGGCTTAGTTATGTTATATTGCATACTAATACATAATATGTACCATGGCAAATTGTTTTTATCTGTTATTTGAATTTATTTTGTAAATCAAATTCGTTTATTGATATTACAGTTAGTAATTCTTTCCAATTTGCAGAATAATTTGGACTTATCCAATCTGAGACTGTTTTAGATATTGATGCTTTTATATATGTTTCTATATCAGGAAAGTTTAATCCTCCCTGTTTCCATGGTCTGATATGATGTATTAAAGCTATTCTGTTTCTTTTGGGAAACCATAAAAATTTTATTAGGCATGAGTTTATTTCTTTGAGTATATTCCTTTCTGGTTAACAGTTGTTTTGCCAAAGATAAATATAGAATCTTGGGTAGTAAAACCATTTTATTAACTGTAGTTTATCTTCAAATGTTAATATTATTTTGTGCCACTTTTCCACAGCGATTTTAATTGTATTGATATTATTGTAGTTTTTTTAGACTAATTCATTATTATCTTTGCATAACTCTACATATTTTAAGGTAGATACTTGTTACCCTATAATGTGATTCCCCTTCATCTGCAATTCTTTTTTTTTTTTATTTAAAAAGAAAAATTTTGATTTTGATTTATTGAAATGGAGTCCTGCAAAATGTGTCAATTAAAATATCTAATTCTTCTAATGTCTCTTTTGTATTAGATAATGTTAATAATATATGCCATCAGCATTACTTTAGAATTGTATTGTTCATAAACATCTACTCCTTTGATTTTTGTATTGTTATGTACTGAATCTGCCAATATTTCAATAGCCAAAGCAAACAGAATCGATAACATGGGACATCCTTGTTTAGTACCCTTTGTTATATGAATAGATTCAGAGGTGAAAGGACCTAGCCTAACATATGCTAAATTATTTGTATATATAGTCTTTAGCAGATGGACAAAGGAAGGAGGAAATTGAAATAACACAAGAATTTTGAATAAATAGTCCTAATTTAGGGAATCAAAGACGTTCTCTATATCTAAGCCAATTATGAGTGTTTCTTTATTTTCTTTATTAATATAATCTATAAGATAAATTATCCTTTTAATATTGTCATGTGTGTGCCTAGGATATATAAATCCAGTTTGATCATTATTTATTGTTTTGGATAGTGGTATTTTCATTCTGTTAGTTAATATTGTCATAAATATCGTATAGTCATTATTTAATAATGATATAGGTCTATAAGAGGTACAGAGGTTTGGGGATTTGTTTTCCTTTAGGATTGGTGTGATTACAGAATATCGCCAAGGGGTGATATTAAAGCTTGTGACTGAATTTCTAATAGAGTTTTATGGAAGAGGGATAGTATCTTTGAAGGAAAAAGTTTATATATTTCTATAATTATGCCATCTATACCTGGAGCTTTATTATTTTTACCCACTTTTATTGTATCTGCAATTTCTTTGTAGGATATGGGTACTTGCAGATCTAGTTTTACTTTTTCTGGTATTTTTTTTTTTATATTAGAACATTTTTCATCTAGATTTAATTGATCGATATGTATATTTTCTTGTTGGAAATGTTCCATATAGTTATTTCTATAGGCATCAGAAATGTCACCTATATCCAAGACATTTTTCCCTTTCTTTTCATGGAAGACTCTTTTAATGTTATTAGCTTTTGATTGTATTTTGATTCTTGTGGATAAATTATGCAGATATTTGGGAGAAGTGGTCAAGGTATTAATTTTTATTTTTTCTAATGCTAAACTAGTTTCATGTGTTAGAATTTCATTGTATTTACTGTTTAATACTTCTACTTTCTTTTTCATCTCCAAATGACTGACTTTTTTTCAGCTTTTACCAACAAAAGTTTGGATTTTAAATCTAATAATTCAGAATCCCACTCTCTGATTTTTTTATACCAAGTTAGGGTTTTACCATATATGTAAGCTTTTAATGAGTCCCATATCATTATTTTATCTCTGTGGTGTAATTAATATCCAAGAAGAACTGTAATTCAGACAATAACCAGTGTTTGAACTCTTTAATTTTAGTTATATATGCTAGAATTCTGGAGTTAAAGATTAATGTTTTGTACCCATTTTGAAGTTTTAGTATCAATTAATTGTGCTCTGAAAAGGGGCAGAGAGTAATTGATAAATTAATGATTTTAGAGGGTAAGTCAAGGGCACATGGGCAGCAAATATTTTTTCTATTCTAGTTTGGGTACCAAATCTGTAATCTTGATGGGAAAACAAAGATTTATCTTCTCTAAATGTGAAAGTATCTACAAGATAAAATGATTCTATCTACTTGTTTAAAGCTTTTGATACAGCAAATGTATGCAGCGGTCTTTTATTTGTAGTTTCATAAATATCAACTATACAGTTAAAATCTCCACCTAATATTAAGTTGCCTTTATAATTATTGGAAATGAAATCCAAGTGTTTTTTTAACAGTTCCTGATCCAATGCCTGAGAACCAGTATAGATTGGCTAGGGTCCATATTCTGTTATTATATTTAACTATTACTAATGCTATAAGGCCTTCTTTATCTTCATACTTATAAATGATTTCTGGGTTAATCACATTTGTTTTCCATAAAATTGTTACCCCTTTTGTATTTGTCTTATAAGTGGATTGCGCCAATATCATTTATTCTTTAGGATCCCATTTGTAATTGTCATTTGTTTTGAAATGAGTTTCTTGAAGGAAGATAATTTGTGCTTTGTTCAGTTTTAAATATTTCAGTAGATCTGATCTCTTGCTAGGATTGTTTAAGCCATTGGTATTTAAAGATAATAAAGTTAAATTCATCTTAGGTTGTTTAGACTATGCATTTTTTGTTTTATTGTGACTATTAAACATTTTCCTCTGATAACTATAAAGTATATGTTTGAGCTTTTAAAGGAAATTATCAGTTTTATACCTTGAGTGTTTACCAATAAAGTAATGTTTTGGTCAGACATACTAAAAATGTTTTTGTGAAATAAATTTAAATTAATAAATGTTAACAAATCTAAGATCTGCACTAGCCATGGAATGAAAATCATTCCTAATCTGATGGAAAAACCTAAGGCCATCAGATTATCACTCATACCTTGACAATCCAGAACATCTGAGCTCCATAAATTGAATTATCATATGGAGAATATTTGTAATAGGAATAAGCAATATTTATATTATTTTGAACAGATATAGTACTACTGTAGATTAGACAGAATTCTAATATAATATAAATGTCTACTTATTGTATAAGCAATTACTATTTACATGAAAGATAGATGACAAGCAATTCAATCATAGTAAAGTAGGATGTATCATATATAAAACCTCAGTAAAAGATTATAGCACACAGTTGTTTAACATATTCACCCTTACTGATGAAGTATTTCAAAACTTATTACTTACTATAAATAAATGGTAATAACATTTTTACCTAATGTTTATAATAAAATGTATTTTACTGGATATATCAGAAGTTATAGTTCATTGTTTACTAGCATAGTAATCACTTTGTTTGTTGCTAACTTACTTAAAGCATCAAGTTTGTTTTATGTAAACATTGAAAGTTAGTGCATTTTAATCAGTGCATCCTTCTTCCCCCCATTTCCTACACATAAGAATTTTCATATTTGTCATTTCTTATTACAAAATGAGTGAAATTGTAGGTTAAAAATAAATTCACTTCTTGTGATTAATGATTACAAGTTCCCTTTCCATATTCATAAATTGCCATTTTATGGCATATACTGAAAGTTTTTAGATTTAAATGGCAACATTCTATTTTGTATAATCAGCAAAGGTTAAACTGAGTGATTATTGTCAATTTAATACTATTTGTTCAGAATGTGATTGTTACATACTTTGACATTCCTAGTTCAGGCTTCTATTGTTTCCCTTGAACAACTTTGTCAGTTTGATGTCATGTATAAAACATTAGTTACCTTGGTAACAAGCTTAAGTATTATGTATGGTCAAGATGTGTTACAAAACCACAATTCAAGTTAAAGCAATTATGTGACTTGTTATGCACATTTACCTATATGAGAAAATCATCCTGCTTCCTCTTGATGTTCAATATAGTGTATGTCATTCATGACAAGTTAAAACAGTAGTGTTAGTATACTCAAGTCCATGTTATTAAACTAGCTATTGTCAATTTAATACTATTTGTTCAGAATATGACTGTTACTTTCTGTGGCATTTCAAGTTCAGGCTTCTATTTATTTCTCTTGAACAACTTTGTCAGTTTGATGTCATGTATAAAACATTAGTTACCTTGGTAACCACTTAAGTATTATATATGGTCAAGATGTTTTACAAAAACTACAACTCAAGTTAAAGCAATTACATGACTTGTTATGCATATTTACTTATATAAGAAAATCATCATGCCTCCCTTTGATGTTGAATGTAGTGTGTAGGTCATTTATGACAAGTTAAGACAGTAGTATTATACACAAGCCCATGTTATTAAATCCTGTCTTTAACATCTAAATTCAGCAGACTGCTTCATTCTATATGACGATTATATATTTTATGTCTAGATTTACTAAAATCATACATTATATAACTACTGTGTGTTTTTTTTGTTTTTTTTATCAAGAATCAACTTAATGAGTTAAACAAAGTGTTGGGAGACCATCAATATGTGTACCTGTGGTTTAAAACAGCCCCTTTATTATATATATATATTTTTTTTAAAACCAAAAACGTCATTTCCAAGAATCATCTTGGAGGCTCCACAGAGCCATTGATCATTATCATCACTCTGTCTCCATTACCATAGCAACCTGGGAGCATCGGTTTCTGTTAATGTGCCTGTGTACTGCATACCAGAGGCTCGAGATGCACCTGAAGTAAAACTTCACTTCACTGCAACTAAAAGCCTAAATTCCTTCCCTTTCAGTGTGGCAGCAGCCATGAAAAGAACAGAGAGCAAATAGATAAAAAAAAAAAAAAACTCCCAACAAGCCGCCACAACAAGAGACAACACATTCCTCTAGGCCTCCCACCTCTCACTCAGCAGACGCACAAACACCCTCTGCCAAAATATACCAAACCACAGCTCTATCCACCCCCCTCCCCTGGATCCAGGCTAAAACACCAAATGTCTCTAATACACAAGCATCAGCAAACCTCGACCACAAGCAGCAACCCACAGCCTTCCGGAAATGAAAACGACAACAGACAACAGCCGCCAGACACAGCTGCATCCACATTCACCATGTCAGGCTTAATCAAACAGCACTTGAAGCTATGATACCTGCCATAATTGATATTAATTATGTTTAGACAGAATAATAATGACATTTGTACTAGCTGCCATACACAGCTGCATCCACATACACCATGTCAGGCTTAATCAAACAGCACTCGAAGTTATGATAACTGCCATAACTGATATTAACCATATTTAGACAGAATAATGATTACATTTGTACTAAGAGCTTGCTACTATTATTCAACCACGATATACATGACATTTCTAAATCATATTTTAACTGAAGAAGGCACAATCTGTGGTGGTGGTGCTGCGGTAGCGTTGTCGCCTCACAGTAAGACGTTGTCCTGTTCGATTCTCAGCTAGAGCGTCTTCTGTGTGGAGACGCGTGAATGGGCGTACCTTCGTTGAAGGTTGTGAGTCAGGGCCGGCAACTCGGTACGTAAAAATCTACTGCCAATCATTAGCGGACCGGAGTTCCGCTGTGACGACCCCTAACCGGGAAAAGCCGAAAGACACAACAACAACTTTAACTGAAGAAGGCATTAGTCTCCATGACAGCATTTTTTCAAAACATTCTACTGTTACTGCTATTATATATGATGTTAATTTGTTACATTTGAGTCTGAACGCTGATGAATGGTACCTTGTTGAATTAGTTAATTACTTACTTAAATTATTATAAGTAAAATCAATGAAAAATGAACAAGATAAGTATTCAATGAGCTCAAGTAGGGGAATAGAAACTTCTATGTTTATATTATATGTTGCTTTGTTTGGCTAATGTATAATGTAAATAGTAACCCACCGTGACCTACCTTTGTTTGTGAAGAATTACTGGACTCTTTGTACATTCTGAATAAATCATTACTGTTTCTCAGTTGGTTAAGAAACCCTCCTTTTTTAAAATAAAAACAGATGACTAGTGATGTACCATATCAGTTGATACTTTGAGAAATGTAGTTGTAAGATTTATTTTTTTGGGACAGCTATCTTGGAATCATTTTTTTGTTTCTTCTTTCTAGCATCAGTCCAATGATTTGTTTCTTCTATTCTTTTAAGAGTAGGGGTCACCCATTCCATTTCTTCTGGGATAGACACTATGTTGTTGTTTTTGATGAAAATATTAGCTTCTTCTAATTCATTAAAGGTTATCATCTCATTGGCAAAAAGTATTTTTATCTTGGCTAGAAAGGCCAGCTGTGCTTTAATGTTGTTTTGTTTCAACAGTTTTATTATCGGCCAGACTTTTTTCCTTTGTTCTAGTATTCTGGAAGAATAATCACTGTTAATCATTGTCAAACCTTATCAGGCTTTGATTGTATTTTAAGGGTGATTTTCTCCAAGTAGATTTAATATTAGTTCCTTGTCCAGAAATGAAAGAAATGTTTTAACTATGCATCTAGGTGGATTATTTGTTGAGTTAAAAGCAGGTTTCTTCAGTGCTCTATGTGCCCTTTCAATTCCAAATGAAAGTCCCTCTTTCAAGTCTAAAAATTCAGGAATCCAGGTTGTTAAGAATGAAATAATATCTTCTCCTTCAGTGTTTTCAGGCAGACCAACGATCCTTATGTTGTTTCTCCTTTCCCTGTTTTCTAAGTCATCTATTTTGTTAAGCAGCCATGTATTCTGTTTAAGCAGAAATTCTTTTTGGAATTCTTCCTCTTTGAGTCTCCCTTCAATGTCATTTAGAGAAGTCTCTATATTTATTTTTGTATGGTATTGCTGCAATATTTCCTTAAAAGTATCAGTCTGTTTTTGAGAATTTAATCTGAAGTTTTCTAAGTCATTATTAAAGCCATCCATCTTCAAAGATAGTTCCTGTAAGGTAGATGTCATTAATTGCAATTCTTTTTTCAAGTAGCATCTGGATGAGAATTCCTTGAGTTGTTCATATTCAGTGACTCAATATATCCCCAAGTTACTTGACAATATTTGAAAATATTTGCACGCCTCCACCAAAACTGATATTTAAGTAGTTTAGTAGGTTATTTATAGGTTTCTGACTTTTTAAACTTGAAAATAATAAAAATGTTCTATATTATTATACTAGCTTATGGAGCTCTCAAAATTCACTGCTCTCAGTTAGCCATCCAGGCTCCGCCCCCATAACACTGTATTTGTGTTAATAAATCAAGTTTTTATTGAAATTTATATGCGATTTACTAATTCATTCTTGTATATATATTAGACAATCAAATAACGTTTTGTGTATCACATGACAAAGAATTTTTTTTTATATTTCAGGTAGGGACACAATGTTTTATGGTTCTTAGGAAGTACATAAAAATTACAGATGAAAGCAATTAACCAACGTGCAAGACTTTACTGTCATTGAGTTCTGATGGTTCTCTTATAGCTTTGTTCTGGAAGTTCTTAGTTCCTTGCAAGGAATATATTGACCCTAAACTGCTAGGAAAAAAAGGTATGTACTCACCATAACCTTCCATCTGTGTTGTCCATTTTCATTCTTCAAATGATGGGTTTGGATCCGATCTTTGGATCTGAATCGAATGTTTCTTCCAGCTCGTGGAACACAAACTCTAGAGGTTTGCCCTTTACCTGTAATGCCCACGTCACCTAACAAACCTCACATCTTGCTTGCTGCCCCTTACACCTATAAAGTGGTAAGAAATGATAATACAACAGAATCTGGGACTCAAACAAAGGAACAGCAGTTCCTACAGCATCCTTCGATCTTTCCAAGAATCAAGCAAGGAGAGGGTTGGTGGGAGGGAAGCTGATGAAGAATGAAAGCGGACAACAAAGATGAACATTATGGTGAGTACTTAACTTTATCTGATGATGTCATTTTCATTCATTCCTCAACTGCTGGGACAGAGTCCCCAGCTACTTAAATCCTGGGAGCACTCTAAGAAAGAATATTCCTGAACACAGCTAAACCAAAGGCTGCTTTTCCCTTAGAGACCAGATCCAATTTGTAATGAGTAATAAAGGTATGAGGATTAGCCCAAGCTGCAGATACACAAATATCATCCAAGGAAGTTCTAGAAAAAAAAAACAAACAAAGTTGCTACAGGTCTAGTGGAATGGGCTTTTGTTGGTTTTGGTAAAGGCAAACCCGTTTTTATGTATACAAAGGTAAAAAGGAAAATCCAGGGTATCCCTCGAAGTCTCAGAAAATCCAGTATGCAATCAGTACTGGGTCAAAAACAAACCAAGAAGAAACTCTGCAGCGTGGTGGGTGTTTTGTATACAAACATAATACAGCCATTCAACCATTTGGCTGGTTTGCCTGATTTTGATTCCGAAAAGGAAACAAATAATTGTCCTGATTTTCCTCACATTTTTGGTTCTGTGAAAATATAAATGTAATTTTCTGTGAACATCTAAAAGATGTTAACATATATTCTCCTTTATTTGAGAAATTTGGAAAGAAGACTGGAACGTTGATAATCTGATTGATATTAGATTTTAACACAACCTTAGATAGAAAGGAAGGAATGAGTCTGTAAAGATACTCTATCCTTATGAAAAATCAAATAAGGAGGTTTAGATGACAGGGCCTGTAATTCGATAATCTTCTGGCAGAAGTAATAGCAACCAAAACTATAGTTTTCAAGGTCAACAATTTTAGTTCAAACTTAGATGATGATTCAAAAGGGGGTTGGGTTAAAGTCTGTAAAACAATGTTTAAATTCCATGGAGGAGCAGGGTCCTTTAATGGTGGTCTAAGTAAGCTCCTCTGAGAAAGGCTTTGCAAAGTTTGGAGGATGCTAAAGTTGAAATATTTACTCATATATGAAAATTAGAAATGACAGCTAATTGTACTCTTACAGTGGAGGAGCTAGCACCTTCACTGAAAATTGTAGCTAAAAAGTCAAAAACCTTCAAAATTAGAGCTGAAAAACAGTCTAAATTCTTTTTATGTACCCAAACAACAAATCTTTTCCATTTACTTTTGTAAATGGCTTTTTTTTGTTTAAGCCAGCAGGCTTAAACAACCTCCTCCACTCAGGGAAAGCGTCTACTCCCACCCCAGAAACACTTATTGGAAAAAACCCAGAAGAGGTCGCCAATACTTTTAACTCCTTTTTCACTGAGACCATTCAGACCCTGGCTAATCAACTTCCCCATCCTTCCTCCCCCCCAACTAAGGTTAATGATGAATCTCTACCCTTCTTTACTCTCCAGCCAGCTTCCACCTCCTATATTAGATCTCTACTGAAGAAACTTAAACCAACCACCCTGTCAGCCGACTGACTCCCAGCTGAATACCTACAAATAGCAGCAGATGACATAGCATATCCCATCTCAATTCTAATTAACCGAACTATAACTGAGGCCACTATCCCCTCCATTTGGAAAGTAGCCCATGTCATCCCACTTCATAAGGGTGGCTCCTCTACTGACCCATCAAATTATAGACCTATAGCATTACTGTCGCCAATAGCCAAAATCTTGGAAAGATGTGTTCATAAACAACTCCTTAACCATCTCACCCTAAATAATCTACTGTCCAAATCTCAGCACGGTTTCAGACCCCACCATAGTACGACCACCGCCCTCCTCTCTTTTACCGACTCAATCAATAAAAACCGCAATAACAAAAAAATTTCCTCAGCCCTCTTTCTTGACTTGTCAAAAGCCTTTGACATGGTCAGTCACCAACTACTGCTCCACACTCTTGAAACCTTACACCTTGATTATCCGGCCCTTAACTGGTTCAAAGCTTACCTCTCTGGAAGACAACAGGCAGTTTGATGGGAAAATAAGCTCTCTCAACTGTTGCCGAATACCATAGGGGTCCCCCAAGGCTCCATACTTGGTCCTCTTCTCTTCTCTGTATTCATAAATGACCTTCACTCAGTCATCCCTAAGGCCACCTGCATCCAGTATGCAGATGACTCCACATTGATCTGCTCGGATATCTCCCTCCCTGACCTACAAGTAACAACCCAAAACTGTTTTGCTATAGTAGAAAAGTGGCTCTCGGAACGGAAACTCATTCTAAATCCAAAAAAAACCAAGTTACTAGTATTTTTTCCCACCTCAGTTAGTCCATCAGTCCAACTTACACCACAATCTAACAATAGTCCCTTCCTTGTTCAATCTATTAATGGTACCATGATTGAGCCTGTTACCAACACTAAACTATTAGGAGTCACTATTGATAGTAGGCTTAAATTTGATATGCATATCAGTCAAACCATAAAGACTGTAAATAAGAAACTTGGATCCTTGTATAGAATTAAAAACTTTCTAACCCCTACTGCCAAACTAACTCGCACGCATTTACTTTCCACTTTATTGTATGCCTCTCCTGTGCTTTCATTCCTTAACAATAGTGAGATCAATAAACTCTCTGCTGCCTACAATCACATCGCCAGATTTGTAGTAGGAGGTCCTTACAGAACTCATCACTGCCTTAACCTAAGGAAACTTGACTGGCTAGAACTACCCAATCTTCTCAAACTGAAGCGTTTAAAATTATTAAGCAACCGGATAAAACCCCCTCCTTGCATAATCTTCTGATTCCATACTCTAATCTAAGCTGTCCTCGCTCCTCACATAGAGTCCTGGCCCAAACCATCAAATCCAACAACTCTGCTGGAGAAGCCCTTTTTGCCAACTCTATAGGAAAAGTCTGGAATTCCCTCCCCAATAACTTAAGACTTACTACATCCCAATGTCTATTCAAAAATAATCTTAAACATTTTTGTAAAAAACATTGGCTGTGCCCATGTAATAACCCAGACTAGTTCTCTCTGACACTCAACTAGTAGCATTCTCCACCTGTATTACTAGGTGTTTTTTTCTTTTTCTTAGTCTAAAGAATTTGTAAACTCACACCCACTAAATTCCACCTCCACTGGTACTTATGAAGTCAAGCTCCCCATTGCCTGACTTGACTCTACAAGGGATGGGTAATAGTAACCTAGAATATCAACTACACTGTATTTGAACTGTTATCTATTCACATGGTAGCCAAGTATGAAGTCAAGCTCCCCATTGCCTGACTTGACTCTACAAGGGATGGGTAATAGTAACCTAGAATACCAACTACACTGTATTTGAACTGTTATCTATTCACATGGTAGCCAAGTGTATCTAAAACAATTCTGAAGTATTTTTTGTGCATCTGTAATTTTATTTATTTGCATTAGGAAGTGTATTTATCTGTATGTAAATGAAAGTGTAACTTTTTCCTCTGTGGAGCTTTTCTCCCCGGGCCTCCGCTGAAAATGGACATGTATCCAGTCGGACCATCCCGGTCAACAAATGTAAAATAAATAAAATAAATAAATAAATAAATTGTTCTAGTGGAAGCTTTGTGGGATGATAAAAAATGTGACATTAGGACAGGAGAAAAGCCTGGGCCATCTAAAAATCAACAAAACTAGAGGAACCATGCAGTCAACTTGAGGCCCGAAACGTCTACATAATTTATGCCTGTTGTGTAAGACAGTAGGTCTGGAGTTGGATCTAGAGTCCAGGGGGGTCACAGAAGATGAGGCCAAAGGAAGGGAAACCAGATATGATGAGGCCAGTAACGGGCAATGAGGATAACTGTGGTCTTCAATCAAGATGCTTTCTGAAGGAATTTGGGGATGAAGGGTAATGGAGAATAGGCATAAAGGAGACTGGAGAGCCAATCATGGAGTAGAGCATCCCTTGATGACTCCCCCACTGGGGGGATCAGGGCAAAGAACCTGTTGCGCTTGTTGTTAATGGGAAATGCAAATAGATCACAGCATGGTTGAACCCATCGATGGAAAATCCTCTCATCGCCTTCATGTTTTGAGACCACTCGTGAGGCATTACAATAGACCTCCTTAACTTGTCTGCCATCACAGTGGACTTCCCCAGTATGTGCATTGCTATCAGAAAATGATTGGATGAGATCACCCACTGCCATACTCTCATGGCTTCTTTACAAACAGGATAAGATTTGGTTCCCGCCTTGTTTGTTGATGTACAAATCCACCGACATATCGTCCATCTGGATTGCAATACTCCTGGTAGGGTGATTGTCTTGGAAGGCCTGGTAACAGGACAGCCCTCATTTACAGGACATTGACATACATATTGACCTCTTTGGTTGACCATGTGCCTTGGGCTGTCCTTCCCAAGAAGGGCCCCTCCTACCCAATTTGGGAGGTATCTGTGGTCACTACAGTCTTCAGTTGAGGGAGAACAAAGGGACATCCTTCTTATATTTAACTGGCGTGGACCCTCCCATAGACTGTAATTTTTGCAAGCTTGCATTATTTTGACTTGACTGGGTAATGGTTGATGGAGAAGGAACCATTCATTGCATTACGAGTGTCCACTGAAGAATCCTCATGTGGCACCTTGCCAGTGGTACTACAATCATTGCAGCTGACATGGATCCCAAAGCTTGGAGAATCAGACGAGCTGAAAGAGAACTTTAAATGATCTTTTTGACCTGGAACTGAATTGTTTGAATTTTGGATAGAGGGAGAAAAGCTGTCTGAGTGAGTGTATTGAACGAGGTACTGATGAATTTCAATATCTGAAATGGCTCTAGATGACATTTGTTGTGACTGACAGAAATTCCCAGATGACAGCATAACTGGAGTATGCAGTCTGAAGCTTGAATCAGATGATACCTGGTTGGACTGCTCTAAATACAGAAACACCCAGAATCCCTGCAGTCTCAAGTGAGTAGCAACTACTGCCATAAACTTGGTAAACACCCTGGGAGGCTGTAGTGAGACCAAAGGATTGAGCTCTGAATTGGTAATGACTGGCTTCCTTCCAGCCTACCTCCTGGACTATCTGTTCATTTTTATGTAATAGTACGCACCCTGAAGATCTATCAAGTATATCCAGTTGTCCTTGTGCAGAAAAGGCAGAATGAACTGAACCGTGACTATTCCAAAGTTTGTATACTGAACAGATTGATTTAGCTTGCCGAGATCCAAAAGTGGTCTCCAGTCCCCTGTTTTCTTTGGCACTACAAAGAATCTTGAATAAGTTCCAAGATTCTTGCGGGTCTGGGGGATCTCTTGGATGACTCTTTTTACTAGCAACTTCTTTATTTCTAATGCTGCTGCTTCCCTCTGATTGGGTGGAACACTGGGGATTTTGTTCATGGCATTACATAACTTATGGACATTACCCTTTGCACCCATGAATCTTTTGTAATTTCTATCCAGGCTTTCTGCTGCAGGGATAAATAACCCCCAACTACCTCCAAAAGTGGACAGTCAGGCCTCCTTTCATGAGTGCTTACAGGATTTATCAGAGGAGGAATCTCTAGATCCCTGGTTATGCTGACCATCTCTGCCACATGCATGGTGTCTTCCATTAGAATCCCCCCTCTACACCTGGGGGAACTGTCTCCACGTGGATTGTAGAAAGGACCCTCGGATTTTTGAACCACATTTTTTGAGAACCTTGTTGGTTCCTAGAAAATGTCTGTTGAGGGGTTGAAAAATGTGCTCCCACAGCAGACAGTGTTTTTTTCCTCCTGCTCACACCTAGAGAGTGTGTCTTTAACTTTGGGACCAAATAAGGAACTTCTGTAAAAAAAAAGAGGACTGATGAAGGAAGATTTGAAGGGTTCCACAAAGTCACACAAACACATCCAGGCATGTCTCCTGATGGAAATGCACTTTTTGAAACAAGTTTTTCTCGGACATAGTTAAATCTCAGAGAAAAACAATTAAGAAGATTTTTTTTAAATGCATATTAAGAAAGGAAAAGGAAAACAATACCAACAATGGTACAAGGGTACTGACAAGTACAAATGAAATAACAATAGTAGTTAAAAATGCCAACAATGGTACAAGGGTACTGACAAGTACAAACGAAAAAACAATGGTAGTTCAAAATACCAACAATGGTACAAGGGCACTGACAACTACAAACGAAATAACATTGGTAGTTAAAAATACCAATGGTACAAGGCTACTGACAAGTACAAACAAAATAACAATAGTAGTTAAAAATACCAACAAGGGTACAAGGGTACTGACAAGTACAAACGAAATAACAATGGTAGTTAAAAATACCAACAATGGTACAAGGGTACTGACAAGTACAAACAAAATAACAATGGTAGTTAAAATATCAACAATGGTACAAGGGTATTGACAAGTACAAACAAAATAACATTGGTAGTTAGGAAATACCAACAATGGTACAAGGGTATTGACAAGTACAAACGAAATAACATTGGTAGTTAGGAAATACCAACAATGGTGCAAGGGTACTGACAAGTACAAACGAAATAACACTGGTAGTTAAAAATGCCAACAATGGTACAAGGGTACTGACAAATACAAACAAAATAACAATAGTCAGCTCACAGATAACTAGCAGCAGAAGGCAACCAATCTTCCTGTAAAAATCCAGTCTCAGAAACAAATATATTTGTAAAAAATAGTACTTTAATCCACACGAGGTAAGCGCTTTCACATAAGCTTCTTCAGACCATATAATTCCTTAAAGTTTCAATCAGTAACTTAAATATTAACAGTTGAGATTCAAATCTCAATTGCTTAAGCCTATTAAAGAGACATCATTACTTTTTCTTAAAGGGCTCTTGTAGTTCACATAATAAGCAGCGTATTAAGTAATGATGGATATATTCAATTGGAATGTTTAATATGTTGTGTTATAGTTGTATAGAACAACATATATATTCAACTCGAAGTTAAACTAATATAATATAATTTTAGTAGTTAAAATATATATATTTTATTTAGTAATAAAGTTTTTATAATATAGTTTTTATGAAGTATATATTACTTTTATAAATAATATTTGGTAATAACATGTTTTTAAAATCAGAAAGGTGGGGGTTAATGCTGCTTATTATGTGAACTACAAGAGCCCTTTAAGAAAAAGTAATGATGTCTCTTTAATAGGCTTAAGCAATTGAGATTTGAATCTCAACTGTTACTATTTAAGTTACTGATTGAAACTTTAAGGAATTATATGGTCTGAAAAAGCTTATGTGAAAGCGCTTACCTCGTGTGGATTAAAGTACTATTTTTTACAAATATATTTGTTTCTGAGACTGGATTTTTGCAGGAAGATTGGTTGCCTTCTGCTACTAGTTATCTGTGAGCTGATAATTCGTTTAATTTATACTTGCAGAAGGGCATTTGCTTCTTTTGGTGCTTTGCTTACAATTTTCATTAAAATAACAATAGTAGTTAAAAATACCAACAATGGTACAAAGGTACTGACAAATACAAAAGAAATAACAATGGTAGTTAGGAAATACCAACAATGGTACAAGGGTACTGACAAGTACAAAATAAACAATGGTAGTTAAAAATACCAACAATGGTACAAGGGTACTGACAAGTACAAATGAAATAGTAATGGTAGTTAAAATTCCAACAATGGTACAAGGGTAGTAACAAGTACAAACGAAATAGTAATGGTAGTTAGGAAATACCAACAATAGTACAAGGGTACTGACAAGTACAAACGAAATAACAATGGTAGTTAAAAATACCAACAATAGTACAAGGGTACTGACAAGTACAAACGAAATAACAATGGTAGTTAGGAAATACCAACAATGGTACAAGGGTACTGACCAGTATAAAAGAAATAACAATGGTAGTTAAAAATACCAATAATGGTACAAGGGTACTGACAAGTACAAACAAAATAACAACGGTAGTTAAAAATATCAACAATGGTACAAGCCTACTGACAAGTACAAACGAAATAACAATGGTAGTTAAAAATACCAACAATGGTACAAGGGTACTGACAAGTACAAACGAAATAACAATGGTAAAAAATACCAACAATAGTTCAAGGGTACTGACAAGTACAAAAGAAATAACAACGGTAGTTAAAAAATACCAACAATGGTATAAGGGTACTGACAAGTAGAAACGAAATAACAATGGTAGTTAAAAATATCAACAATGGAACAAAGGTACTGACAAGTACAAACGAAATAACAATGGTAAAAAATACCAACAATAGTTCAAGGGTACTGACAAGTACAAAAGAAATAACAACGGTAGTTAAAAAATACCAACAATGGTATAAGGGTACTGACAAGTAGAAACGAAATAACAATGGTAGTTAGGAAATGCCAACAATGGTACAAGGGCACTGACAAGTACAAAAGAAATAACAATGGTAGTTAAAAATACCAACAATGGGTACAAGGGTACTGACAAGTACAAACGAAATAACAACGTTAGTTAGGAAATACCAACAATGGTACAAGGGTACTAACAAGTACAAACAAATTAACAATGGTAGTTAGGAAATACCAACAATAGTACAAGGGTACTGAGAAGTACAAAGGAAATAACAATGGTAGTTAAAAATACCAATAATGGTACAAGGGTACTGACAAGTACAAACGAAAAAACAATGGTAGTTAAAAATATCAACAACGGTACAAGGGTACTGACCAAATGAAATAACAATGGTAGCTAAAAATACCAACAATGGTACAAGGGTACTGACAAGTACAAACGAAATAACAATGGTAGTTAAAAATACCAACAATGGTAGAAGAGTACTGACAAGTACAAACAAAATAACAATGGTAGTTAAAAATACCAACAATGGTACAAGGGTACTGACAAGTACAAATGAAATAACAATGGTAGTTAAAAATAACAACAATACTACAAAGGTACTGACAAGTACAAATGAAATAACAATGGTAGTTAGGAAATACCAACAATGGTACAATGGTACTGACAAGTACAAACAAAATAACAATGGTAGTTAAAATACCAACAATGGTACAAGAGTACTGACAAGTATAAATGAAATAACAATGGTAGTTAGGAAATACCAACAATGGTACAAGGGTACTGACAAGTACAAAAGAAATAACAATGGTAGTTAAAAATACCAACAATGGTACAAGGGTACTGACCAAACGAAATAACAATGGTAGTTAAAAATACCAACAATGGTACAGGGGTACTGACCAAACGAAATAACAATGGTAGTTAAAAATACCAACAATGGTACAGGGGTACTGACAAGTACAAACAAAATAACAACGGTAGTTAGGAAATACCAACAATGGTACAAAGGTACTGACAAGTACAAAAGAAATAACAATGGTAGTTAAAAATATCAACAATGGTACAAGGGTACTGACCAAACGAAATAACAATGGTTGTTAATACCAACAATGGTACAAGGGTACTGACAAGTACAAACGAAATAACAATGGTAGTTAAAAATACCAACAATAGTACAAGGGTACTGACAAGTACAAATGAAATAACAATGGTAGTTAGGAAATACCAACAATGGTACAAAGGTACTGACAAGTACAAACAAAATAACAATGGTAGTTAAAAATACCAACAATGGTACAAGGGTACTGACAAGTACAAACAAAATAACAATGGTAGTTAGGAAATACCAACAAAGGTACAAGAGTACTGACAAGTAGAAACGAAATAACAATAGTAGTTAAAAATACCAACAATGGTACAAGAGTACTGACAAGTAGAAACGAAATAACAATGGTAGTTAGGAAATGCCAACAATGGTACAAGGGTACTGACAAGTACAAATGAAATAACAATGGTAGTTAAAAATACCAGCAATGGTACAAGGGTACTGACAAGTACAAATGAAATAACAATGGTAGTTAAAAATAACAACAATACTACAAAGGTACTGACAAGTACAAATGAAATAACAATGGTAGTTAGGAAATACCAACAATGGTACAATGGTACTGACAAGTACAAACAAAATAACAATGGTAGTTAAAATACCAACAATGGTACAAGAGTACTGACAAGTATAAATGAAATAACAATGGTAGTTAGGAAATACCAACAATGGTACAAGGGTACTGACAAGTACAAAAGAAATAGCAATGGTAGTTAAAAATACCAACAATGGTACAAGGGTACTGACCAAACGAAATAACAATGGTAGTTAAAAATACCAACAATGGTACAGGGGTACTGACCAAACGAAATAACAATGGTAGTTAAAAATACCAACAATGGTACAGGGGTACTGACAAGTACAAACAAAATAACAACGGTAGTTAGGAAATACCAACAATGGTACAAAGGTACTGACAAGTACAAAAGAAATAACAATGGTAGTTGAAAATATCAACAATGGTACAAGGGTACTGACCAAACGAAATAACAATGGTTGTTAATACCAACAATGGTACAAGGGTACTGACAAGTACAAACGAAATAACAATGGTAGTTAGGAAATACCAACAAAGGTACAAGAGTACTGACAAGTAGAAACGAAATAACAATAGTAGTTAAAAATACCAACAATGGTACAAGAGTACTGACAAGTAGAAACGAAATAACAATGGTAGTTAGGAAATGCCAACAATGGTACAAGGGTACTGACAAGTACAAAAGAAATAACAATGGTAGTTAAGAAATATTCAAAAGGAGAGTATAAAGACTTGGCCTATAAAGATACAAGCATTATAAAATAGGGAGGAAGAGCAAAAAGGGTATAAAATACGAAAAAAATCCTAACTCAGAGGAAAAAATATAATGCTTGCTTGAGAGTTACCAGCAACCATATCTGTATGCTAAAGCAGCAAATGAGATCTGGGGTATGTTACGTGACAAGGGCATTATGAGTACAGGCAGGATGTCAAGAGTGTCAGTGTTCCATGAGCTGGAAAAAGTGTCAGTCAGATCTGAGGATTGGATGTGAATTCAATAGGAATGAATGAAAATGACATCATCAGATAACTTTCTTTATTTTTAAACTCAGTTTATACACAGGAAGACATGCTAAACTTGATGCATGTAAAGACAGCTTGGCTGTTCTGAATAAGTTGCAGATCCTCCACTTTGAACATTCTACCCATTATGGAAAGCTATTTCAATTACCCACCAGCCTTTCTGAAAAAAAGGCTTCTTCTTCTTCACTGCTTCCAATCCAGCCACCTCCTATCTTTAAATGTGTCCTGTTATACAGCTCTCTTTTTTAGGAAGTGGAACTCATTCAAACTCTAGCGACCCTGAGGCAGTATTCTATTCAATTTCAGCCCCTATTCCTCCTCTTTCTTCAACAGTGAACACACTAAAGCATTATTTTTCTTTATAACCTTTCCGCAGAAGATTACTCATTGTTTGTCCCTTCCTGTGTATTGCCTCTGCCTAATGTTTTTCTAAACACACACAGGTCCCTACAGTCTGTACACAGCTGACAGAGATTGTACTCATACTTGTCATTTTCTATGTATAGCAGTTTTCTACAAACTTTCCTTGCAGGCTTCCCACATTGCTTGTTTCATAGATCATCCGACCAGAGTACCCCAGATCCAGTTCCGCAGTGGTTCTTCATGCTACTGCCTCTCCACACATTGTTGCCACTATTTTTTGCTTCCTATAACACTTTAATGTACTCTTGTATGGATTCTGGATGTGTGACATCAGTGTAAAGTTCATCTTAGTGACTGGCAGTTTAGAGATGAGGATTAAGGCTGTGAACTACTAATCACCTTCATCCTCCAGTCCCAAGTTCAATTCCATCAGCCTCCATTTATTAAATACATGTGTCTGAAGAAATCATTTAAATCAGGCAGCACTTTTGGGTCGTCCCTGAGAAGAGGCACCTGCACTTAATGGCCTTACACAGTTAACAAATGAGAACAATAAATATTTCTTTCTACACTTCTGCATGCATCACCTTTGTTACCATCAGTATATAAATACAGGGATTACAGGCTCCAAGGTGTCTGGAATTGTTTAGGCTGAAACCAGCATCAAATGCTTTATCAAAACTAGAAATCTCTGTATTGAACAATAAAAGCAAAATGCAAACTACTTAACGAACAAAGACCAATGGATTCAAAATTCACATTCCATTACAATGCAGAGTAACGGATTTGCTTAAGGTCACCAGTCTACAGGCAATGAAAGTGGAAATGAAAAGTGCCCTCCCCCGAACTCTAACACATTATATTAGTGAATATAATCCATCAGCATTGTGCCTTCTATTTTGACAGGAAGTAACATTAGAGCATACAAGAGTGATTTCTGGAAAAATGAGTCCACAGCCTGGCCACAGTTATTACTACACTAGGCCAAGCCCTAGCCTATTCTTACCACATGCCAGTGGGACTGATGGTATAATCTAAGCATTCCACTGTGAACTCCACGTCAGTGTACGACTTTCTGTTAAATAACTACTCAGACACTACTTACCTTTCCTGTTGAAAAGGCACATCCTCTGCATTCCACTTCTGTTCTTGCTCTCTTGAGCCTGGCAGCTCATTAGTGCTTTTCTGGAAAATGTCACCCACTAGGTCACTTGCCATTACCTGGGGACCTGGATTCAGAATCCCTGCCAGAGAGCGATCACTATTTGCAACAACTCGCATAAGTTCCTCAGATGACATATGACCCGGCTGCTTAGGCAGCATCACTGGCCGAGGCTTTTCCACCATTTCATCTCTGACAAAAGTTACCTCTGGTCTGTGTAAGTCATTTACGGATACCAAGGGTAGCACTGTGGTACCCAAATCCCCCAGTTTGCTAACTGATATCATATTATCAGGACTGTTCATTGTAAAGTAGGATTCTCCAGGGCTTTGGCAGTTCTTTTCAAACTCTTTGCACACAGAGGCAATTTCACTTGAAAAACTACTTTCCTCTCCCAACGAACTATTCTCATCACCTTCTGGGCTTCCATCTCTTCCTCCATACGAAATATCAGCCCTGGTTATAAAGACAAATCAGAGGAATTAATTACTGCAAAGAATGGCCAGTCAATTTATTGTATACCAAGATATGTTAAGATTTCCTGCACAGAGAAACAGACAATACTGTATATAATTTTCTAGACAGATTAAAGCTAAATTATTGGCATGTAATCATGGTTTAGCAAAGTTTAGACTTAAAGTAGTTCAACAACTGCAAGAAATAAAATCAGTGGTGCTGTGTACCATATCACACACTTTTTATGTCGACCAAAAACGGCACCTCTTTTGAGAGCCTCCAAATGTTTATTAAAGCAAACAGAAGATAACTAGTGTCACCTGTCTTGTCACTCCATACGTGCAAATGTTAAAGGAATTCTTACTCCAAAACTAAGGTATGATTTTTTTCCCCCTTTTCCCCCCGCTTCCTTCAAAAATCTCTTAGTAGGCTCAAACTATACTAATCAAAATTTGTAGATTTGTCTTCCCGTAGGAAACTTTCAGACATCTGATCCAACCCAATTTAGCTCCGTCACGGGCAGGTTATGCCTACTCAACCCTGTAGACCAAAGAAATGGACAAGAGTAAAACAGTACATACTGCCTACCTTGACATAGCCAAAGCATCTGACACAATATTCCATGCATTCATTGCAGAGAAGTTTACAACATTAGGTCTAAACCCTTACATCACTCATTAGATTGTCAGCTGGCTCACAGATAGGACAAAAAGTTAGGATAGAGGAGTCTACCTCCACAACAAAAATGTCAATCACTAGTGGAATGCACCAGGACTCTATGCTGGGGCCTCTCTTTTTTGGGATCTACATCTCTGCGGTCATGGTCAGCGTCAAAGCCATCTGGCTGACCACATTCACAAACCACTGCAAACTATGTGTAGTAGTAGAATAGTACAGTTTTGTACCTACCATAAATGTAGATGTCCGAACTGGATAGCATCTGCAGTCAGGACAACTGGGTTGTCCTGTCGTCAGGCAGCCCTTCAGTCGGCCGGATTCCAAAGTCCGGGTCCGGCTTCGGCTGATGTCGCACTCCACCCGACGTCATCTCTGTTGGTCTTCGGGTATAAAAGCATCAGCCGACGCCATTTTCCTCAGTGTTTCTTGCCCCAGATGCCAGAAGCCCTCTTGCAGGCTAAAATTTGGATAGATGCCAATGTTTTCAAATAGATAGAGGTAAACACAACAATAAGCATGTATGTACATATATACAAACAAATACACCATAAAGACCCCCAACAGCTAGCTATTAGGAGGGTAAACACCCTAGGAGTACCACAGAGGGAAGGAGGGAGGTAATCCTGACTGCAGATGCTATCCAGTTCGGACATCTACATTTATGGTAGGTACAAAACTGTACTATGTCCTTCATGGATGCATCTGCAGTCATAACAACTGGGTAGAATACCATAGCCAACTAGGGAGGAGGATAAAAGTAGATTATGGTGTGTTTAGGATCCCTTGCAGTACAGCAGTGGCAAACCCTGCTCGGGATCTGGAATATAGAGGCAAATTATAATGCTTGGCAAATGTATGCACGGAGGTCCAAGTAGCCGCCTCAATAATGTCTTTGGTTGCCACTCCTCGTAAGAAGGCTGTGGTAGTGGCTGTTGCCCTTGTAGAATGAGGTCTTATGTTCTGTGGAATTGGTTTTCCATGGAAGGAGTAACAGAATCGTATGCAATTTCCTATCCATTTGGAGATTGTCTGTTTGGAAATAGCTTTTCCTTCCCTTCCTGTTGCATAGGCTACAAAAGTTGGTCAGTCTTTCTGCTATTTTTGTTCTGTCCAAGTAGTAGCGTAGCTGTCTATGTACATCCAAGGTATGCAGTATTCTTTCCCTCTGTTTTGTGGGTTGGGAAAGAAGGTAGGTAGGTGGATTGCCTGGTTTAAAGACACTCTGGATACCACCTTGGGCATAAATGTAGGATTAGTCCTCATGGACACTCTATCTTGGTGGAAGATTAGGAAGGGTTGCACTGCCATTAAGGCCTGTAGTTCTGAAACCCTCCTTGCTGAAGTAATTGCCAGTAGGAAAGCAGTTTTCCATGACAGGTGTTGTAGGTCTGCTGTTGCTGCTGGTTCAAAGGGTGATAGTGTCAATTTTTCTAGCACAAAGTTCAAATCCCAAGCTGGTAATGGTGGTTTCCTTGGAGGTTTTACATTCTTGATTCCTCTGAGGAACTGCCTGAGCAAAGGGTGCGAAAAACAGGTGGATCAAAGCTGTATTCTGCTGAAATAGCTGATGCATGTATCTTGATGGAAGAGTAGGACAGGCCTGAATGAAGAAGTTCGGCCAGATACTCCAGAATGTTAGGCATATCTATGTTTGACACATCTTTTCCTCTTTCTGTACTCCAAATGACAAACCTTTTCCATTTTCCAGCATAGTTCCTTCTTGTTGAAGGTCTGCGTGCTTCAAGAATAATGTCTTTTACTCTTTGGGAAAGTTCTGGATTAGCTGCTGCTATGTGATGTTCCATGCAGTTAGTTGCAACGTTTTAGGTTTGGATGTATGATGCTGTAGTTGTTCTGAGTTAACATCAAAGGCATCAGGGGTATCGGCCACATGTTGTTCCGAGACATGCTCCTCAGTAGTGGGTACCAGTGTTGTCTTCGCCAGTTCGGAGCTATCAGTATTATCCTTGGACGTTCTTCCTTGATTTTCAGTAGTACCTTGTGTATCAAAGGAAGAGGTGGGAATGCATATGCTGTTAGGCCTTTCCAGTTGAAGGAGAGCGAATCCACTTTCCATGCTAGTGGGTGGAATGTCCTTGTGCAGAATTTTTTGAGCTGGTGATTGAGAGGTGATGCGAATAGGTCTATCTGTGGCATTCCCCATTTCTTTGAGATGGTCTTGAAGATGTCCGGGTGCAGCTTCCATTCGTGGGCATCCGAAGTGGTTCTGCTTAATATGTCTGCTAGAGTATTGTCTTTCCCCGGTACAAATATTGCCTGTAACTGGATGTTGTAGCTGAGTGCCAGGGTCCACAGCTCCAAGGTCATCCTGCATAGGGGGTATGAATGAGTGCCTCCCTGTTTGTTGATGTACCACATGACTGTGGTGTTGTCTGTCCTTATCATCAACTGGCCCTCCTTGAGAAATGGTTTGAACTTTTGGATTGCCAGTTTTACTGCCAGCATTTCTTTTAGGTTGATGTGCAGGTGAAGTTGATCCTGTGCCCACAATCCTTGCACGCATTTGTCCAGCATGTGGGCCCCCCATCCTAGGTCTGAAGCGTCTGTTGTGATGGTCTGGCTTGCTTGACATCTGCGAAAGGGTAGGCCTGGGTTTGACTGGCATGCCTGAGCCCACCATAGGAACTCCTGTTTTAAGCATGGAATTAGTGGGATTTCTGTTTCTAGACTGTGTCTGTGTTGGGACCATAAATTCTTTAGGTACCACTGTAGTTTTCTCATATGTAGTCTGGCAAATGGAACCAAGATTATGCATGATGCCATGAAGCCCAAGGCCTGCAGTACTTTTCTTGCTGTTAACTTGTTCAGTTTTGTTAGTGCCAAGAAGTAAAGAGGAAGTTCTTTTTGTTTTTCTGTAGTCAGGAATGCCATTTGTTTTACTGTGTCCAATTCCGCGCCCAAGAATGTCCTTGTTTGGGATGGTATCAGCCTTGACTTTTGTAAATTGACTGTGTATCCCAGTGCTTGTAGCAAGTAAATGACCCTTTGTAAATCTGTTGTCAGCTTGCTTTTGTTGTCCCCTTGTAGCAGGCAGTCGTCCAGGTATGGGTAAATTTGAATTTCCTGTAGTCTGCAATGGGCGATTACTGATGCCAGGCATTTTGTGAATACTCTGGGTGCAGTAGATAAGCCAAAGGGCAATGCTGAGAATTGATAGTGCTCTGATCCTGCAAGAAATCTGAGGTATCTTCTGCAGATTGGTCGAATGGGGACGTGCAGGTATGCCTCCTTGAGATCTAGAGTTACCAGCCAAGACTCCTTGCCCAGCATGGGAAGAAGCTGCTGTAGGGTCAGCATTTTGAATTTTGGGACAATGATGTATGTATTTAAGGTGGACAGGTCAAGAATTGGTCTCCAACTTTTTTTTCCTTTCTTGGAACTAGGAATAGTCTGGAATAGAACCCCTTTCCTTGCTCTGCTGTTGGCACTCTTTCCACAGCTCTCATGTTTGCTAACTCCATTATCTGGCGTAGAGCCTCTGTTTTTTGATTTGGAGGTAGATTTGGCATTCCTCTTTTGACTGGTAAAGTGTGGAAGTGAAACCGGTAACCTTGATCTATGGTTTGTAAAATCCACTTGTCTTTTGTTATGCAGTGCCAGTTCCTTGAAAATAAGGTTAACTTTCCGCCTAGAGGAGCTGCTATTTGTTCCCTGGTAGGCGGATTTAGGGTTAAGTCACTGTGGTTGTGCTGATGTAGTGGCAGTGGCTGTGTCTGTGCCTCTGTTGTTACCTTGCCACTGTCGTCCTCTGTAGGCACCTCCTCTTGATTGGTTTCTGCCTCTGGAACGTCTATTCCTGCCCCTTTGAAATTTTGTGGAGTCAGGAAAGGACCAATTTTGGCAGGCCAGTTCCTGCTAAACCTTGGGGGTTGAACCTGCAAGAAATCTTTAACAGTTTGAACAGATTTTGCCTTTTCTTCCATTTTCTTCATAACCTGCTGGGCAGGTGTACCAAACAAACTTGTCTTGTCCATAGGAGCATCTAGCAGCTTAGCTTTAACATGATCCGGTAAAGCTTGTTCCTTTAGCCATGCATGCCTTCTTATCACTGTGCCTGTCATGGCTGATCTAAATGAAGCCTCCAGTGCATCATAGCCACATTTTAAGGAATGGTTGCTAACCTGTTGTATGTTATTTACCATCTCTAATACATATTTCTTATCAAGAGATTCATCAGTGGTTAGGTTTTAGTTAACTGATCAAGCATAAACTCTTGGTATTGTATCATGTGAAACTGACAGTTTAAAGCTCTAGCTGAGAGAGTAGCTGAAGTGTAGACCTTTTTACCCCATCTGTCTAATGACCTTGCTTCCCTTTCAGAAGGAATAGGGTTTTTAGCTATGGTCGGCTACTGCCTTGGGACCCTGGGATATAGTTTCTGGGTCTGCAAGTGGGGCCTTGTAAAGGTGGTGATGAGTATCTGGCACCCTGTAAAATCTGTCTGGTTTGGCAGGGGCTGGGGGTAAAGAATCTGGAGCAGAGCAAACATCATTGAAAGCATCATCCACCACAGAGAGAACAGGAGGTATAGCTAAGGGCCTGTGCTGTGGGAGGTGCAGAAAGGTCCTAAGTTTTTTCTGGAGTCTGAAAAATCCTGTTGCTGCCATTGGAACTGTTCTCGCATGGCATGCAAGGTTTCCCAAAGGAGAATTCTTCTGGTGGGGAAGCAGCTGGAATGGATTCTTCAGCATCAGAATCTTCAAAATTGGAGAAGGGAGCCTCTGGCTGGTCAGTTATGTCTGATTCATCAGCAGATTCATCAGAGGACACTGGCTCAGGGGGCTCTGCCCTAGGTCTCTTCTCTGGGGGCTGAGAGGCCCTATCTGGGTGAGATTGAGATCCTCTGATTAAAGAAATTAAATCTTCTGCCAAAGTAAGCATTTGGGAACTAGAAGAGGGCCTGGATGTGCGGGGTTTAACAGGCACTGTTTTAGTAGTCTTGGCTGCTTTAGCCCTGGCGAAGGCCTTAATGGACATGGCTGCTGGAGGCCTAGCAGCACCACGTGCTGGGGTAGAGACATCCAAGGGGATGGTGTCTGATAAGTCAACCACCGTAGTGGGTAAAATTTCTGAGGTCGATTCAAGAGTTGTAGCAGGGGCCACAGTTGTAGGAATAGGTTCAGCTGTACTTAGATCAGTTTTCTCGGTTTCGGCCGAAACCGAGACACTCGCGGTTTGCTTAACCATGGTTTCGGCCGAAACCGCGGACCGCGAGTGTCGGTCTTTATCTTTGCGTTTTTTGGTAGATTGGGTAGTCGGAGGATCCGACAGCATAATGTACGCAAAATCAGAACCGAAAAACTGTTCTGCAAACTCCGACCGACGCCTAAGCGTTCGTCGGTTGAAGGAAGCACAGGCCGAACAGGCTGCTACGTCGTGGGCTGGGCCTAAACAAGGCAGACAGTAAGAGTGGAAATCTTTATGAGGTATTTGTTTCCCACAGGTTAAACAATTGTTAACTTTTTCTGACATCGGCTGAGGCAAGAAAGAGTCCCCAACGGGGTACTTAGCTTTAGAAGTCTTCGAAGTAGTATTCGGTAGAAGTAATCTCTGGATCCGACCGACCGGCACTTGCGAACAGCTTCTGCTTCGGGCGCCACGCGGCAAGAAAGACTGAGGAAAATGGTGTCGGCTGATGCTTTTATACCCGAAGACCAACAGAGATGACGTCGGGTGGAGTGCGACATCAGCCGAAGCCGGACCCGGACTTTGGAATCCGGCCGACTGAAGGGCTGCCTGACGACAGGACAACCCAGTTGTTATGACTGCAGATGCATCCATGAAGGACATCTGCCAGAGACACAAACAACCTCCAAGAAGGCCTCACACAGATTAAAAACTGTTGTCGGTTCCACTGTATTCTGTCCTCATTACCCCAGTCACTGAGTATAATGCCCCTCTGTATGTACCCGACCAGGCATATGCAACTGGAACGGCTACAGAAGTTTCACACAAAAATAACATAGTATAGAAAACATGATCTACTTGGATCTTTCTACCTGGTTTCCTATAGACTGCTAACAGGCAACAGATTCTCTAATCCAGCCCTTATGGACCTACTGCACATCTGTAAAACAAACAGTACCAGAAACACCTGGTCCTAAGGAGCCACACCTCATCTGCAACATAAATAGGAAAGCAAAGTTTCTCCCCAAACTTACTGAACCACAACTTGGATCACTGCAAATGGGAACTGTAAATTTACCCCTGGTCTGCCACCAATGCCCCCATTGTAAAGAAGCAGCAAGTAAATGCACAACCATTTTTGCCCAAGTTATACCCCCATAAACTGAGTGTTATCACTAGCTTAGTAATAAACTATGAATCTATGAGCCTATTCTCAAAAAGAAAATTGCTCTGTTACAAGGTACGTTTTCATATAAACTTCTCCTTCTTGAATATTATTCTCTGGCTTAGTGACTCCTCCTCAACTATTACACCCTGCAGAGCTGTAGCTAGCTGTTCTGGCACCCAGTGCAGCTTCCCAGTCTGGTGCTCCCTCTTCATATATATATATATAAAAATCTTTTTTTACTTTTAGCAATTGTAGCAAATCACTTGCTACTTGTGCCTTGCTACATTTGTTTTCAACACACATGGAGTGCTGAAGCCATAGTGCTTCAGCCCTGACTGCAAATACGATACCGCATTTGAATACCACTACTGCACTGCCACTAATCAATATCTACCAGTTGCACTGCCTGACACTTTGCACCTGGGATGGCTGCCCCCTTAACTCCACCCTAACTCTGCTACTGATGGCTAGCATTGGTGATGCCTTCTCATCTAATATACTCTGGCCTTGGAGACTATCTCTCAACTTTCACCTTTCTCCATTTACTTCTAATAAGCGATAAGCCTAGCCACTGCAAAAATCTCTCCCTAGCAGGCATTCACACATTGGAAAAACTTTGCAACAAGTTTAAAAATGCTCCCACCTGAACAGGGCTCATAGCTACGTTACAACCAAGGGCAAGATGTGAACATTTTTAAATCAATTTCATAAATCATTAAAAATGGTACATATGAGTTCTACTTGTTCTCACTAGATGGAATTAAGTAATATGACATGTGATTCTTGATATTATTTATTATATACTTTGTATAATCAATATATAACCCTTATTTATTTTTGGCCAACATTGCGGCTGAAAATTAACCACATGAGTGATAGCCTTCTTACCTGGCTATAAAACAAAAAAAGCCTAGCATTAAGTTGCTAGTGCTATTAGCCAAATCTCTAAACACCCTGTAGATCAATGTGTGTGTATGTACCGTTAAGAAGGGCTTGCACAAGTGTATAAATACTGAACACGTGCGAGCCTGACTGCCATTTTGTAGTTAGCTGTTGACAAGCAAGCATGTATGTATGTATGTAAGGTCTGTCTGTTAACTAGTTTCTTCGTATGTAATGATGCTGTTGTCCATCCTGATGTGTTTCTATGTATTAAAGCATCTAAATGAAATCCCCAGCCGTCTTGTTATGTGTGTTAGAGACAAACGAGCGACACACCCCGTGACATACATTCAGTTTTCAAGTTTGAAAAAGGACGTTACATGACTTGGGTCATATTGGCAACAATGGAGAAAAGATACTCCCCACCTAAAGGGCCAGACAATTCATCTTTGATGCTGTCAGAATACTTCTGATTGTGAAGGATGGGAGAAGCACAGAGTACTTAGTGCAACAAGAAGCTCCTTTTGTGTGGTGGGATGACATAGAACTTGCACGAGATGACTGAAGCAGCACAAGCTGTGCATAATGGTGGTGGGGATGCAGGTAGTGGGTTAACTATCTGATGAAGGATCCTACCTGGCAGACAGCATCAGCATGAAGGTAGAGCAAAAAATGCTCAAACGAGTTCTTCTGAAATAAACAGATGGCAGCCACCCCACCGGCACAGCAATTACACTTCTTTTGTGCAATGTCAAAATCCTAGATTCAGGAAAACATTTAACAGTGAGAAGCCAGCTAGTATGGGAGAAGAAAGCTATGCTAACCTCTTACAACAGTGGGAGCTGGAGATCTGCACTGAAAACACTGACTCCTTTTCCTTGAGTTGAAATGCAAACTTGTGCACGTGATACAGAAAGCAACAGATGGGTGCCATCACTACACGACCTCCTAGTTTAGGAGTACAACCCTCTGTACGAGTAGCTGACTAGCTTGGATTGCAGCCACAGCAATTACCTTCAGTGTGTGTACCAAGACCCAACATTCACAGCTCAGTGGTTAAGACCCTATAGGTGTATGAAATAAATAAGTTACTTGGTGACGTGTGCACTGGGGTGCAGGTTATTAACTAGAGGCATCAAAAGTCATGAAGAATACTTTAGATGCAAAAAAAATGTGCAAACTAAATAAAAACACTGTTCAGGTATAAATGATTATCTGAGCAGCACGGGACTGGAGATATGCCTGTTCCAGAGTCGGAAGTGATCTTGCAAAAGACAAGGTAAGGGAGACAACAGACGTGTCAGAAAATGGATAAGCTAACTTCTAAATTCAGGGTTTTAGATCAATATTTGCCAAGCTATGACTAGTAGGTTTTGTTTTATTATTAACTAGATAAGTAGGCTGACCCACTGACCCTTTTCAACCACCCCCTGTGCTTAAGGCATTGTAAACAAAAGCCATTACAAACAGCAAAACAATTTCAAATACATGACAAACGCATCAAAACTATAAACTTAAAATGAGTACAGTAAAAATAAAAACATAAAATAAATCAAGTAAAACGAATGGGAAAAATAATCTGATCTGGACTCAAAAGGATCCAATGACCAACACAAGCAGAAAGTATTTAGGTTAACAAGATTGATGTGAATCTAAATCAGACTCCAACAAACTCCAAGACAGTAGCCCACTGATACGGAACATTAAGTAAATATTTTAACAAACTAAAACTTAAAAATGAAAAAGACAGTGATGACACTTGCCAGGGAATTCTACACAAATTAATCAAATCTACCTGGAGAGGGCCCAATTAGAAGCATTCGAAATCTAGTAAGCAGTTTTAATGAACGCAGGAATCACCTGGAGCAGAGATTCAAAACTGCCTAGCAACTTCAAAGGTCACAAGAAGGCACATAAGTAAAGCATTTTTAATGTAGTTCTCATTCCCAATAAACTTATGTTTCTGTGTTTATCATTCTGCTCTGTATTACCCAATTCCTCTGTTGAAAGGAGAGGAATTTAAAAATGGCAAAAATATGTTTGAGCTAGACACTGTACTGCTAAATTGAATGGGATTCTTCCCGGTATAAGAAGTCAGAGTGAGGGATACACCCCATCCACGTACCACTGGAAACAGCTAGTGATGATAAAGAAAATAAAATGGCAACACTTTGGAAAAATTGGTGCAAACTCCACACTTTTGCACCACAGTAAAACAAGAACAGCATGGACTCATAACAATCAACGTCAAACTGCCTTAGCAGACACTAATGTTCACACGGGTAAAACAGTCACAGAATGTGCTTGCAGGAACTTTGAGTACATTTAATTTTGAAAAGTTATTATTTATTATTCAGTAAGCATATTATATGAATCTGTGTGCAGTTTACCTGCAGGAAAGATGTGCATCAAGCAGATTTAATTGCAATACTCTACCTCTGTATACAATCTCTTATCAGAATTTGAAAAGGGAGGTTAAGGGAAGTTCAGTTTGTCCTAGAAGATTAATAGGGTCTTTTCATTTGTTACATCAGCTGTTACCTGAGCACGAAAACAGAAATTCAGTAACGGATTTAATAGTACACAACGTGGTGAATGGAAGGAGAAAATTTCAGCAAAACAGTAGAAAGAAAGCATCTGAGAATAATTTTGGTAATATGATGGATAATGTGCTGCATCTCCCCAGCTAGAGAAACCAGTGAAGTGTGAGACGTTTACATTTTCATAATGAAAACCACTATAAATGAGCAGGTGTTGGGTACATTTGTGTAAATAGTGAAACACTACTGAGTGCCACATTTCTGATTAGAAAGCGAGGACAAAGTTTTGTGTGTGTGTGTGTGTGTGTGTGTGTGTGTGGGGGTGAGGGTGATCTACGACATGTGGTGCATGGAGACAAGGTAAAGAACAAAAGTGAGAAAATGAAAATCTGAAAACTACCAGGATATCCAAAACTAGGAAATAAGAGAAGGAAGATACTTGGAGGTTTAGGAACACCTCCAATAGCCAAAAGTGCAGAAATGTAGGGTATCCACAAAACCTCAAACTGCCTGGACTAATATATATTCCAGACTCACAGCAAAAACACATGGATGAAAGACACACTAGCTAATGCTATACCACTGGCCATAAGGGAGACACTCAGTTCTACACTACTTACTAACCATTCTAGAGACAAAGGGGTATATACCAGAGTGGATGACGTACCTGCAAAGATAGATATAAACCTGTAGTCTGAAAATTGTAATGGCAAGTGGAAGAAAATTGCAAAAACAGGACAAAAGGGCTGCAGCCATTAAAGGACAGTACCAACTAATGTACAGAAGTGGAATTCATATGGGTACCTGAAGAATCAATTATTAATTATGTTTAAAATACTGGACAGGTACTGATGCGCAAAGGGACACTGTAAACACAAAATACTCAGATAAAAAGGATGATTATGCATGGGCCACCACAAGAACTAACACAGAATCTGTTCCTTTTCAGTATCTTTATATAGTACAGTATTTAAAGTATGGAAGGAAAAGGTAGCTTTTTAAATGTTAAAAAACATTTTAAATAGTAAGTGTGAGAAGTGGCTTAACAAAACTAGAGGGGTGATCTAAAAAAGACACCTTAAATTCAGACCAGAATTATATATCTGACAAGCAAAAGAACAGAAGTACACAACTGGAAGGCAAGTGGATTCATTGGGAAACCTTTTAGATTTATAAAGAATGTTTTTTTGAAGCATGAACTCCTGCAAGAGTGGCTAGGTGATATTTTCCCAAATGATTATTACAAGTGGGGTGTACGGGGGATTAGAAGTTGAAGACATTTATAATTCTAAAAAATCTTTGATGTAATGGAATCAGGTGATAGTAAAAGGGGATGTCTTGGAGTGGCAGCAAGGAAGGCAGTAGCTTGGTTTTCGGAATGCAAATAGATCAAATTATGCAACACTGATTAGTAAATGTGAGCAGACAACTGATTCTAGTAGAATCAAAAAATGGCTACTGCTGGTTCAGTTTATCAGAGAAGACATGGTAATTCTTCATATGAAAACTGCTTAGCTAGAAGAGAGGCTCTTGGGCAAAGAAGCTGCAACTGCTAAAATGAGAAGTGGCTGAGCTAACAAAATTAGACAGAGGTATATCAATAAACATGCAGAATCAGATATATAGTTTATCTAGACATGCAAGCAAATACCACATCTTTGCCTGATAATATATGCGCAATTTTTTTATACTTCATATAGGTTAGGCTGCATGCTCTTTGCTTCTGAAACAACCTGCTGGACATGTTGGAGGGAAGAAATAAAAGCATGCCGCATCGTGTTTTTGGCAAGTAAGAGAATGATTTAAGCATGAAATCCAAGTTTTTCTAACGTTTTTACCCCAGAGAGACCATCTCACTCCAGCACTGCTCTGATTGGGCTATGATCTTGTAGCTATACAAGGAAAAACAGACCATTGCAGACGCTCTTAATGTTAGTAACCAAGAAGGTAATTAACAGAAACTGGAAACCTAAAAATTAATGAATATAACAGAATCAGGAAGATAACCTTTGGTTTCAGATACAGAAATTTGCTTGGTGACGAAGACACAAATATCTGAATAGATGGCTTCCTTGATTGCATTATATAGTTACAGTACAGTAAGATGACGACAAACATAAGTTGACAGCAACACTCCCCTAACTGCAAGTAATCATAATGTAAACTCAAAATTTACATACTGCTTTCTATTCTTTTATATATGCAGTACAAATCTGAATACTGTTAAACTATTTATTTTTTAATACATTAAAAAAACAGATTTTAAAAGAAAAATAAAGCAAAAAAGGAAGGCTGCACACATGCTGTGGAAGCCAGTGTTTCTGCCAAATCTAGGGTCTGGATAAAGGTGTGGGAAAAGGATAAGATTAGGTCAGAGGTAACATACTCAGCGATAGGCTGTCTACCAACTACTGACCTGTTTACTAGAGGACGTCCAGAGGTCAAACTAAGAAGTCAAAATGTTTACAGATGTGCTATGGTGCAAGAATCCAATATTTAACATGCTGTGGAATACTTCTCTGAACAACAGGTATGACAAGGAACCAATGTTGGTGATGCACCTTAACCTGCCAGGTACAGCCCGCCACCATTGCTGCAGCTTCACTATGAAGCAGAGATGTCTTCAATATTTTGCAGATGTGAGTCCAGCACTTCTATTCCCCAGGACAATAAAAGGACTAAACATAAGGTATTTACAAAAAACATTTTGTAAAACTCTACTTTCTTTTAAGCATGGCAAATTTAATATGGTGCATATTTGTTGTAATCTGAAAATTTTTCCTGCACCAAGTACCTTTCTGCAGCACATTTTTAAAAGCTTGTTAGATTTTATCCATTTGTATGCCAAAGCAAAATGTGATAAAAATACAAGCGAAGCATGAATAATGACAAAACTCAACAAGCCATGTAGTCTTGTTCTATGCCAACAATAACTCTTGTATACTTTTATTATTTAGCCGCAACTGTACTTCCCTCCCAAAGTAGTCACCTTTTTTTTCCCACATCCAGATGCAATTAAGTGCTCTCGACCTCTGGTCTGTCACCCCTTCTTTCAGGTCCAATAATCTGATATTGAGCTTCCACTTAAAGTCTGCTTTGGAAAGAATAACTAAAAATACTAAGGAAAAAATGTATGGAAACCAGGTAGACAATGAAATGCAACCATCTCTCAAGCAGCCTGCCTTACCTCCTTCTCCAGACAGGTCAAATGCCACATGAACATGCTGTTTACAAACTTCCCTCGTACTTTTCATTGGTAAAGTTTCTTGTGAATCAGTAATATATCCCTGCCAGCACATCTTTGTGACAGCAGTACAAGTATGTTATAACTTGAACCCACTGATTTTTAACAAATGTGGTGTCTGATGTCCTCCACTCCCTTTCTCAAGCAAAAGCATAAACTATACCCAAATTAGAGTCATTGATGTATCACAGCAAGTAATTCCATATTTCCTGTTTTCATGAACATCTTAATTTCTGACTGATAACCATGCTTCACCACCAAAGCGTATTACTTCCTCTGCAGCCTGCTAGAAGAGGTGGAGGTAATATAAGTAATCAACAAAGAAAAGGCTGTGAAGTGTGCTTACTCATTCATACCTGTAGCACTTTTTCTGAATACTTCTACTTTAATACCCACAGTTCTTTTATGCATCATGACTTTTTTATGGTTGGCTTCCTTAGCTGAACGGCTGGCCAATAAATAATAGGCAGCATTTAAAGTGTCAAGATGTAAATAACAAAAGGACACCAATATTATTAATCTAACTGCTCCGGTGGCATAAAGAGATAAAGCACTGACTATGTCCCAGCTGACCTGGATTTCATTAAGGTTTGTCTGACTGACGGAGCAGCAAAGAAGGCGTGGGTTAAAGGGCACTTGTTTATACACTCCCTAAAGGGAGGAGTGGTCCAAAAACGGGAGTTGCCCTTGGATGCAATCGAGCATGAGGGACAGGGAAAGGAGAATGTGCAGGGAATAAAACAAAACCACAACAAAAAAAATGTGGACATGAGGACACATGAGACAAGCCCCAGGAGACCATTAGGATCCATAACTAGCCCCAACAATACTACAGTAGATCCAGAGGGTAGGAGAATAGCTGGTAGTCCTGGAGTGGATGTGGAGCACTGGGGGCTGGGCTAGTAAAAATGAGGTGTGAATGGACCACAAAAATATAAAAAAATACACAGATTAACTGAAGATGGCCTACAGTGGAGGTACTAATCACTGTTCTTAGGTCGATAGGTAGGTACTAGGCTATCTGCCTGAGGACATTTATAAGCCTAGCCAGAGTGTGTCAGCTTTCGCCACCCCATTAATTAATTAACTGAGCCTCTGTCAAGAACAGCCAATGAAGTGAACCCAGGGGTGTATTTTCTGTTACTGATCCACTCATCGAGGTTTCTCTTGAAGAGTGTTAGTGAGGGGCTCTGCCTAATGTAGTTCGGAATTTTGTTCCAAAGCATGGGGAGTCTCTGTGACAGGAATCTATCCCTCCAGCATGTTCTATTTATTGTTGTGGCGAGGTTTAGCTCACTAGAGCGAGTGGCTCGCAGTGACTTGGATTTCTTTAGGTGGAGCATGTCCATCAATTCTGAGTTGGACATGGCTTTGTAAGTCAGGCAGAGATCACCTCTGAGTAAGCGATATGCGACTGAGTACAGCTGGAGTTTTTCCAGTCGGGCTGCATAGGACATATGGTTGAGGCCAGTAATCCTCTTGGTGAGGTACTTTTGTGGTCTTTTCCAGCTGTTGGAAGTGTCTTGTGAGGTACATCCCAAATGGGGCATTGTACTCTATGATGGGTCTGATGAGTAACGAGTAGAGGGGCACTATAACCTCTTTATTTCTAGATGTGAACCCTTTAGTAATTAGATGGGTTACATAGAAGGATTTCCTAACTACTTTGGCAATATGATTGTCAAAGGAGAGATTACCATCTATCTGGGTACCCAGATCTCATATTACCTCTTCTGTATTAAGGGGGGCTGCCACCTACGTGGTAATTCATGGGTGTTTTGTTTTTCCTAAACAGGATGACTATGCATTTTTTGGCATTTAGCTTGAGACCATGACTTTGACACCAGGTGTCCGTCTCAGTAAGGCCCTTTTGGAGAATGTCCATGTCAGCTGGAGAATCAATTATGGCTCCCAGTTTGCAGTCATCGGCGAACTTGGTTAGCCATAGTCCTCCTGTGTTTGCCTGTACTTCTGAGAAGTATATGGCCGAACAGTAGGGGTCCCAGGACCGAGCCTTGTGGGACACCACTTGTGACTGGTTTAGAGTCGGACCTGGAGCCCACTATTCTTACCGTGTGAATTCTGTCTGTAAGCCAGTTGGCAACCCATCTCGTGACATAGGGGTTTATGTTCAGGCTGGTGAGTTTTTCTATAATTCCTGAGTGGGGAATGGTGTCAAAAGCCTTGGCAAGGTCAAGGTAGGCTGTGTGAACTACCTTCCCCTCATCTATGGCCTTGGTGACTGTCTTGAAGAAGTTAACCAGGTTTAGTAGGCATGATCTGCCCTTAATAAAGCCGAACTGGTTCAAGTCAAGTGTTTGGAGGTTCCCAATGTCTTTGTTAATAAGTTCCATGATGATGCGCTCCATAGCCTTGCAGACCAGGCTAGCCAGGCTTATGGGTCGATAGTTACCAGAGTCAGTTGTCGCCCCTTCTTTGTTGAGCAGAATAACTGTTGCTGGGCGCCATTCTATGGACACGTAGACTGTGGAGAGGCTGAGGTTGAACAGTGTGTTTAGGTGGGGGGGGGGTAGTTTGTTCTGTAGTTCGTGCAAGACGCAGCCTGGGATACCATCTGGCCCCACTGACGCAGTGCTTTTTGGCTTTTGAAAGGGTTGTTTTCACCTGTGCGTCTGTGATTTCCAGGACACTACACTTTTCCGTTATTGTTGTGGGCCCTTTTGGGGGTGAGAGGGGGGTGAAGTTTGCACTGAATCTATCTGCCAGGATGTTGGCAATATCAGTGGGTTCAGTATATTTTGTGCTATTTTGCACTAGCTCAGAGCATATCTGCGAGTTGCCACTTAGATTCTTGACATAGCTAAAGAAGGCTTTGTGGTTATCTTTCGAATCCTTGGCTATTTTTCTTTCGAAGTTTGCCTTGGAGGATTTTATGAGGGGACCTTAGTTTCTTACTGATACTGATCAGGGATGTTTTTCCTTCTTGGGATTTGCTTTTTTTCCTGAACTAGTTTCCTCCTTCTGTTGTATAACCTGTTTATGGCAGGGGTCCACCAGACTGGTTTCCTTCTCTTAGGGGAGTGAGTCTTGGTTTTGCTAGGGATGGCACGATCAATGCATCCTTGTAGGTGCGCATAGAGTGCATTTGTAAAGGTCCCTGCATCTTGGACACTGTTATCCTTTCGCATGGGGGCTGTGAAACTTACCACCTCTGTCTTAAGTAAGGTGAAGTTTGCTATAGAAAAGTTTTTCACTGTGGTTTCCTTGGTTGGAGGTGGTGGTGTGGTGAGGACATCCAGAGTGATTAGTTTATGGTCTGATCTAACCAGTGACAGGTTGACCTCTGGTGTGGAACACCTGTCGCCCATGTTGGTGATGACCAGGGTCCAATATGTTTTCACCTCTGGTAGGGGAGTTTACCAGCTGATCCAGGGCATTTGAGTTGATAAATTCCAGGAAGCGCTGGACCTGGGAGTTTGTATTCGAGTAGTTTTCCCAGTTAACAGTAGGGTAATTGAAATCGCCCAATATCAGGGTGTTCAGTAGGATCTTCATGTTTTCCAGTGGCTCCAGAAAGGCGGAGTGGTGGTTTTGGGTCAAGGAGGGTGACCTGTAGCAGGCCACAATTTGCATTGCAGACTTGCCTGATGTTAGTTGCACATGGATGACCTCTGAGGTATCATGCTGCGCCACTAACCCGGAGGTGTAGGTATCCTTGATGAATATGGATACACCCCCCTCCTTTTGTGTTTCGGACCATGTTCTGTGGCCGAAATGTGTGGTATGAGTTGTAGCCCGGTAGTGCTGGGGTGCTCTGTGGAGCCTTGAACCAGGTTTCAGTTACTGCACAGATGTCGACATTCTCCATACTGAGGAGTGCTTCGAGCGCATGCATTTTGAGATTTAAACTCCTGTAGTAGCATAACCCTCATTTTTTTATTTGTGCTGTTTACGGAGGTGGGTTTGACTTTTGAGCCTTGACTAAAAAAGGCACTATGGGGGCAGCAAGAGCCTTGGCCAGTATTCAAAAGCCTAGGGGTGACAGGTGCAAGCCGTCTCTTGCGAAGCAATGAGGCTTGTCGAGCATGTTGTCCCAGGCTGACAGACACTGGACCCCCTTTGAATGACACCAGAAGCTTAGCCAATTGTTGAAATTGATAATTTTTTCTTTATACTGCGGTATCATTCTTGGTGAGGGCAGGATACTACTCAGGGTCAGGGTCATACCCGCCTGGGCTACATAATCAGAGAGCTCTTCCATGTCTCTTTTCATGTAGTCCAGGGAGGTACGTCTCAGGTCATTCACACCAACATGAACAATGACAGAGTCATATTTGTACTTGTTCTGGAGTGACCCGAGTGCTTGTGTTATGTGGCAGATTCTGGCTCCTGCCAGGCAGCTAACAGTAACCTTCTCCTTGTCCATCCTAGTGAGTGGGACATCAGTGTGCCTGACTACAGAGTCACCTATTACTAGTGTGTTAGTTATGTTATTTCGCCTTAAGGGCTGTGATTGTGCGGCACACTGATTTTGTGTTTTATGTGTTGCCTGGTTTGTGACGGGAGGTGCAGTTTTTTTGGGTGTCTGCTTTGGAGGTCTGTGATGTATTTGCAGGTTTTTATTTAGAGTATGATTTTGTGTATTTATGTGTATTTTTTGCCAGTGCTGGTTTAGTATGTCTATGTGAGGCTGGAGGTGTGGTGCAAGTGTTAACCTTCTCCTCATGACTGCCTGTTCCAGTCTTGGGTGGAGAGAGCTTGGCCTCTAATTTAGCTATATAATTGCATCTCTCGCATATGTTAATGTTTTGTGGTAGGAGGAGAGGGTTGTCTGTGTACATGAGGCAGTTGTAACATTGCCTCAGGATACCCAGGTTCACCAGCTGGACTGGAGAGTATACCCGAAATTGCCCTTTGGTCATGCTTGAATAGTAGGGTGAGCTGGTTAGTCTCTTGGTTGGTGAGGGGTGAAAAATGAGCCTTGCCATGCTGTGCAATCAAGTGTTGGGGTATATTAGTGCTTGCTATTAGGTATGAGCAAGTGCTGGACTGTAGGATGCTTTTTAAGTGCTTAGGTTGAGAGTTATACTACTTTCAAGGGAAAAACTGAATGTTTTCTTATTTACTATCACATTTTCATAAATGATAGAGCTGATGCCAAATCTCTTACTGGGAAACAGAAAAATTATTTATCACTACTGATGTGTAATACACTGCACTGAAGATATTGCTAGATATTTGCTAACGTTGGGTGTGCGATGGATGAGAAAGAAAATGTTTGGAGTGAGTTAGATGAAGTGGTGATGACTATACCCAAGGGTGAGAGACTGGTGATTGGAGCAGATTTCAATGGGCATGTTGGTGAAGGGAACAGAGGGGATGAGGAAGTGATGGGTAGGTATGGTGTTAAACAAAGGAATGCAGAAGGTCAGATGGTAGTGGATTTTGCGAAAAGGATGGACATGGCTGTGGTGAATACATATTTTAACAAGAGGGAGGAGCACAGGGTGACATACAAGAGTGGAGGAAGATGCACACAGGTGGATTATATCTTATGTAGAAGGGCCAGTCTGAAGGAGATAGGAGACTGTAAAGTGGTGACAGGGGAAAGTGTAGTTAGGCAGCATAGGATGGTGGTTTGTAGGATGACATTGGTGATCAAGAAGAGGAGGATGAGAGTGAGGGCAGCACCAAGGATCAAATGGTGAAAACTGAAAAAGGGTAATTGTGAGGTGATGTTCAGGGAAGAGTTAAGACAGGCACTAGGTGGCAGTGAAGAGTTACCGAATAGCTGGGTAACTACAGCAGAGCTAGTAAGAGAGATGGCTAGAAAGGTGCTTGGTGTGACATCTGGAAAGAGGAAGGAGGACAAGGAGACCTGGTGGTGGAATGAAGAAGTACAGAAAAGTATACAGAGAAAGAGGTTGGCAAAGAAGAAGTGGGATTTGTCAAAGAGATGAAGAAAGTAGACAAGAGTATAAAGAGATGAGGTACATGGCAAAGAGAGAGGTGGCGAAGGCTAAGGATAAGGCGTATGAAGAGTTGTATAAAAGGTTGAACGCTAAGGAGGGAGAAAAGGACCTGTACAGATTGGCTAGACAGAGGGACCAAGCTAGTAAAGATGTGCAGCAGGTAAGGGTGATAAAGGATAATGAGGGAAACCTACTCACAAGCAAGGAGTGTGTGTTGAGCAGATGGAAAAAGTACTTTGAGGGGTTGATGAATGAAGAGAATGAGAGGAAGAGAAGGTTGGATGATGTGCGGACAGTGAATCATGAAGTGCAGTGGATTAGCAAGTAGGAAGTAAGGATAGCTATGAAGAGGATGAAGAACGAAAAGGCTGTTGGTCCCGATGACATACCTGTGGAAGCATGGAGGTGTTTAAGTGAAATGTCAGTGGAGTTTTTAACTAGATTGTTTAATGAAATCTTGGAAAGTGAGAGGATGCCTGAGGAATGGAGAAAAAGTGTTTTGGTGCAAATTTTTAAGAATAAGGGTGATGTGCAGAGCTGTAGTAACTACAGAGGGATTAAACTGATCAGTCACAGCATGAAGTTATGGGAAAGAGTAGTGGAAGCTAGGTTAAGAAGGGAGGTGATTATTAGTGATCAGCAGTATGGTTTCATGCCAGGAAAGAGCACTACAGATGCAATGTTTGCTCTGAGAGTGTTGATGGAGAAGTACAGAGAAGGTCAGAAGGAGTTGCATTCTGTCTTTGTGGATTTGGAGAAAGCATATGACAGGGTGCCTAGAGAGGAGTTGTGGTATTGTATGAGGAAGTCGGGAGTGTCAGAGAAGTATGTAAGAGTGGTACAGGATATGCACGAGGGTAGTGTGACAGCGGTGAGGTCTGCAGTGGGAGTGACAGATGCGTTTAAGGTGGAGGTGGGATTACATCAAGTATCAGCTCTGAGCCCTTTCTTATTTGCAATGGTGATGGACAGGTTGACAGATGAGATCAGACAGGAGTCCCCGTGGACTATGATGTTTGCAGATGACATTGTGATCTGTAATGAGAGTAAGGAACAGGTGGAGGAGACCCTGGAGAGATGGAGATATGCTCTAGAGAGAAGAGGAATGAAGGTCAGCAGGACTAAGACAGAATATATGTGTGTGAATGAGAGGGAGGATAGAGGAATGGTGAGGATGCAGGGAGTACAGGTGGCGAAGGTGAATGAGTTTAAGTACTTGGGATCAACAGTTCAGAGTAATGGTGAGTGTGGAAGAGAGGTGAAGAAGAGAGTATGGGCAGGATGGAGTCAGTGGAGAAGAGTGTCAGGAATGATTTGTGACAGACGAGTACCAGTAAGAGTGAAGGGGAAGGTCTACAAGAGGGTAGTGAGACCAGCTATGTTATATGGGTTGGAGACAGTGGCAATGACAAAAAGGCAGGAGTCAGAGCTTGACGTGGCAGAGTTGAAGATGTTAAGATTTGCACTGGGTGTGACAAGGGTGGACAGGATTAGGAATAAGTATATTAGAGGGTCAGCCCAGGTTGGAAGGTTTGGAGACAAAGCCAGAGAAGCAAGATTACGTTGGTTTGACATGCTGAGGAGGGATCCAGAGTATATTGGGAAAAAGATGCTAAGGATGAAGCTGTCAGGTAACAGGAAAAGAGGAAGCCCTAAGATAAGGTTTATGGATGTGGTGAGAGAGGACATGCAGGTGGGTTGGTGTGACAGAGCAAGATGCAGAGGACAGGAAAAAATGGAAAAAGTTGATCTGCTGTGGCGACCCCTAACGGGAACAGCCGAAAGAAGAAGAAGAAGATGAAAACCAATGGTTCTGTATGTACATTACTATTTCTAAAACTAAGTGACTTGGAAATTATTTTATTACATCACAACAGATCTTAACTGATGTTGAAGAAAACTGTCATTGATATTTGCACTGTAGGTAATAATGTAATATAATATTTCTGTAAATCTCAATAAACACAAAAATAATTTCTTGTTGTCATGTGAAAACTCAAATTTGGATAAGCAAAAGTGCTCTTGTACCATATATGTAGGCTTACAGCTTCCAAATATGAAAACTTGTTTAAAGGAAAAGTACAAATCTGGGTTTATGAACATTTGATATAGAGTTGATACAAGGGATTTAAATACAGTTACTATTATTGTAAAGAAGACTGTACCAACAGCATTGCTGTTTGTAACTCGTTTCATTTACTGTACACAAGATGTTTATATTTGTTTGGCAGCTTTTTAACTTCATTTTTCAGTCAATGCTCTGGAATTTAAGTTTGTGCGCAGGCTGCTAGATGTGTGATATTCCACAGCTCAAACATGTTAAGGGTTAAAACTAAACTGCATTCTGCACTACTTTTTAGTTTCCATTTTTCTGTAACGGTAAAATTATACACTACAGAAAACAGACTAATAAATAAAACTGACAAATGTTTACCTTGCAGTAAAATCAGTCTCCATTGGCAGACATTGCTCAAGTATCCTTCCTGAATTGCAACATTTGTGTGAAACTGAAGGCATTTCCAAATGTAAACACTCAGAAGAGTGAACTTCGCACAACCGTGGACATGAGCAAGCTGAACGGCAGCACATTTCTTCAGCATGCCTGACATGACTTTCACTTGGTTTTGAAATAGGAAGGCTCTGTGACCGCTGCTTGACAACCTCCACATCTGATGTACAGTGGTCAACCCACCGAGGAGCATCAGTGTGTCCTTCACATGTCTGAAATGCTGCTGCAGAGCTGGAACAGCCCACTGTATTCAAGTTGTGTTGTGATCCTTGTCGCGCTCGATACTTTTCCCAGTTTGGAGGTGGAGGTCTAGGTGGAGGTGGACCTTTTTTTTTCCCTGCAGGCAACTGCACAGTCCTGTTTTCCTCTACCTTAGCCAATACAGGCTTTCTCTCATCTTGACTTCTGAACTTCTGTACAGCACAACCCAGATTGCTCTCAGAAAAGGCCCTACCTCGTAGTGGGGGCTGAACCATGTTTATCATGGAGTCATCATGAACTTCCCCATCAGTCCTACAAGGCCTGCTCCACTCAAAAGATGGGTCAGCTGCTGAGCGCGTTCTGTGATGAGTCCACTTCTTTTCAAAAGGTTCACAGCACTGCCGCATTGAGGTGCCTGCTGGGAAACTCATCTTGTAATGTGCCATGTCACTGTGGGAAAATAAAAAGAATTTCTGTAAAAGGTAATACTCAATACATCACTAATCACTTTCAGTAAACAGACCATCACCAGGAAGGGAAAGAAAAAAATAGTCACAAATTCAAAAGCATAAGGAAAGTGCAAGAAATAAACAAAGTTAATGCACTAAGTTCAGAATTTCCCAGTAATACATTTCTCTCATCTTTTCTGTTATAACTTAACTCCCTGACATCATAAAATAAAATACAATGGCAACTAAAACATTAACCACATATTAAATTTCTATATAATGCATGTTAATAAACCAAAATTATATTCTTTTACCCAGTATGAAAAATATCTGAAACCTCTGAATAAATGCAGTATTACTCTTTTAAGGTCTATATCACAGACCTTAGAACATCTGAAAGGAGAATAAGCAAATCTGACCATCAGCACTATGCCTTGCTGCACACTGTAGCACATAAGAAATTCTATGCAGTTTAGTAAATGCATGGTAAATACACATGTGGGGTTAAACCTGCAGATTCTAATCTTAGCTCAGTCAATGTATGCTTTACAAGTGACCAGAAAGACACCCCCTGGCACCCAGAACAATGTTCTATAAGTACATCTGTCATGAAAGGCGATACTATAAGCCCAGCTAGCTGGAAGTTTGTAAATATGTCATTTGTGACCATCAAAATGATTTATGTAGGATGCTTGTGTGACGCCCCTGCACTGACCCAGTAATCATGGAGTCTCAATCCTCACCACTGGCAACATGGAGGGACGTATACAATGGGAGATAAGTACACACACAGTAAAGTACAATTTCCGTTAAGAGCACACAGATTACAGTCAGTCTGGGACTGGCTTCTGCCTCTTTTTCCAGATCCCCAATAAGACTCCCCACTGGTACAGCTATAGGGTTAAGATCTCAGGCGAGTGGTCAAGCCAAAACTTCCAACACCCTCTCTCTCTAACCAATGCTTCATGTTCCTGCCCAAGTAGCTGACACACACACACACACACACACACACACACACACACACACACACACACACACTTACTTTGAGATTTGATTTACATACAAATGTACAGACACTCCTGGGGAAGGCTGGCACAGGTTTACTAGTTATGCCACCTTCTGCCCAGACTATAAGGTCGCTATCACTGCCACCAACCACTACTTATCAGCTACTCTATGGCCCTTACAAAGGGTGCCCAATCCTACTGTGTAATGTTACTATTATCCAAACGATAAGTGTGATCAAGAGCAAATCCTACTGTGTAATGTTATTATTATCCAAATGATGTGTGACCAAGAGCAAGGCTACTGGAGTGGCCTATACATTGTCACCAATTACATATGCAAGTACTCTCAGAGCTTAAATATCTCTAAACAAACCAGCCACAACTAAAAGGTTTAAATATATTTAATAATAAATAATAAAACAACAAAACAATACTCAAACACAGTGACTACAGAGTTCAGAATCACAGGAAATATTTTAAAACATTACAGAACAGTCTCAAATAAATACAGAAAACATTTAAACTAATTGTTACTATATTCCTATCTATATCTAAAATATACTATGCCCTAAATATCTTACTTACAGAGCAAGGCAAATGCAGATGATGGATGTTTCTAGGTCCAAGACAAGATACAAAATGCACAGTCTTTCTCAGAGAGTTCTTAAATTAATAATCAACATTACTGCTGGGTTAGGCTCGGATGACATCACTCTATCACATGACTTCAGTTTCCAGGCTAAACAGATACTTAGATTTAACACCTCTGTGTCAAACATACATATCTCTCAGAAGTGTGCAGCTGCTAGGAAGTCATAGCAATAAAACACTTTTACATTTGAAACCTAGTAATTATTTCTGTTTAAGACAATAGGAAAACCTCTAGCTCTAGACAATATGCTTACTGAGAGATAACACAATTGTAAAACACTTTACTTTTCAGCTTATTTTCTCGAAGTATTGCAAATTAACTCTGTATGTCCCAGCTTCTACTATTAAAATATACATTTGCACAGGTATATGGTTTATATAGATTTCTGTTCTTTTCCAGTAGGGTGCACTGTGGTTACACTCGAAGCTCAGTACACACACTTCTGCACCAGTAGTTTAATATACACATAGCATATACTTCTCTTACATCTCTATAAGACAAACATATGGATCATACTAATATTCACAAATGACACACTATTATCCACGAAATTCCAGATAGCTGAGCGGTCAGTGTCATATTTCTCCCCTCCACAAAAACTCAAGCTAGTTTTTCACGTGACCCTTGAGAAATGCTGCTTGAGAGGGTAAATATATCTGGGAATACCTTACCCCATTCCCTGTCTTCAGAGCCCATCTGCGTTGGCATTGCTAACCCCACTGCGGTGCTTCACTGTCATATCATATGCTTGCAACCCTAGGCCCCACCTTAGTAACTTGGCATTTTGCTGGCTGGCTCGATGTAGCCATGTTAAGTGAATGTGGTCTGTAACTACAGTGAATTTCCTTCCATACAGTTAAGGCTGACGTTTCTGCAGTGCCCACGCTATGGCTAGGCATTCCTTTTCTACAGCTGCATAGCATTCCTCCCTGGGTTGGAGCCTACAAATGAGATATACCACTGGGTGCTCTTCTCCCTTTGAAGAAACCTAAGTACAGTCCCCACCCCATGGTTTGAAGCATCCACCTGCACAACAAATTCTTTGCTGTAGTCTGGACTGGCTAACACAGAGGGTCCACTCAAAGCTCCTTTAAACGTCTGGAATGCCTGCTCACATGCTGGGGTCCACACTACCTTATCTGGCCTGTTTTTCCTTGTCAGGTCTGTGAGGGAAGCAGCTATGGTACTATAACTGGGGACGGACTTTCTGTAGTACCCTGTTGTCCCCAAGAATGCCCTCACCTGATTTTTGGTAATAGGGGCAGGCCATGCCTGAATGGCTTCTAGTTTGGCGGGTTCTGGCTTGATCCTACCACTCCCCACTCTATGTCCCAGGTAGAAGACCTGTGCCATACTCACCTGACATTTGCTGGGGTTAATGGTCAACCCTGCCCTCTGTAGTCCGCGCAGCACCTCCATGACATGCTGAAGGTGATCTTGCCAGGAATGGCTGTAGATAGCAATATCATCTAGTTAAACAAGGTCAAAATCTCCTGCTAGAATATGATCTACCAGCTTCTGGAAAGTCGTCGGGGCATTTTTCATCCCAAAGGGCATCTTCGTGAACTCAAACAAGCCAAAAGCAGCCACAAAGGCTGACATCTCTCTCTAGCACTGGGAGTCAAGGGCAGCTGCCAGTAAGCCTTGGTAAGATCAATGGTGGTAAGATACTTAGCCCCACCCAGCTGCTCTAGGGCTTCATCTGTCCTAGACAAGGGGTAAGCATTTGACTCTGTGTGATTATTTAATTTTCATTAGTCCACATAGAACCTGGTGCTACCATCCTTCTTTGGTACCAGCACCACTGGGGAGGCTCAGTGACTGCTGTACTCCTGAATTACCCCTAGTTCCAACATTTCCTGCATCTCCTCCCTCCGAGTCTGTTTGACTCTCACAGCACCCTATAAAGGGGCCTGTATCCACATGTTGCTGCACCAGGTGGATGCACCCTGTTTTCCCAGTGAACATGCTCCCAAACTCCTGTAACACTGCTCATATTTCTTGAACCTGGGTAGAGGATAGCTGCTGGGACATTGCTACCCCTTCCACTGATGTGTCAGTCCGATCGTCACTGAGGAGATCAGTCACCAGATCTCCCTCATACTCCTCTTGCAACACACTGCAAATACTTAGCACAACAGCCTCCCTATCATAGTAAGGTTTCATCATGTTAACATAGTACAGTTTATGCCACTGCCTCCTGTCTAGCAGTTCTATCATGTAGTTAACATCACTGACCTTCCTTGAAGGGTCCCTTCCCAAGCTGCCTGTAGCTTGTTGTGTCTGACAGGAATGATAGCCATTACCTGCTGCCCTACAGCACACTTTCTAGCTTGAGCATTCCTGTCATACAAGACCTTTTTCTGCTGTTGGGCTTCTGCCAGGTTCTCCTGGGCCAAGCCCATGAATTCCCTAAGCCTTGTCCTGAGGTTTAGGACATATGCCACAACAGACTCCTTGTGGGATTCACACTCACCCTGTCACTCATCCCAAATCAAACCTAGTGGTCCCCTAACCCTATGGCCATACAGCAACTCAAAGGGTGAAAAACCTGTGGATTCCTGGGGAACCTCTCTGTAAGCAAACAACAATAGGTCAGATATTTGTCCCAATCCCTCCTAAACTGGCTGCAATTGCCTGTACCATCTTCTGAGTGTAGAGTTTAACCTCTCAACAAGACCATTAGTCTGAGGATGGTAGGGGTTGTTGGTCTTTAGGTGCTTCACCCCACAGGGCTTCCACACACAAACCTGTGGGTCTGACTTGAAATTGGCACCTCTGTCAGTCAGTACTTCTTTTGGAAAACCTACCCTGCTGAATTTTTTTAACAAAGCATTTGCCACCTTTTCTGCCTCAATGGAGGAAAGAGCCACTGCTTCAGGGTATCTATTAGCATAATCTACTACCACTAGGATCTACTTTATCCCTATGGAACTTGGGGTATTCAGAGGCCCCTCAAAATCCATAGCTACCCTCTGGAATGGCTCCTCAATCACAGGCAAAGGCATCAAAGGAGCTTTCACCTTGTCCCCTGCCTTGCCTACCTTTTGGCACTGCTCACAGGTCCTGCAGTACCCTGTTACATCTGTAGAAATCCCAGGCCAATAAAGGTTCTGCATAATACATCTCTTTGTATGTTTTCTGCCCATATGACTTACAAAGGGAATATTCTGGGCTATGGCTAGAAGTGCCAGACGGTATGTTCTGGGCACTACCAACTGCTGTATTCTCTCAGCCTCTAGACCTCCCTCGGGGGTCCACTCACTATACAGTAAACCTTTGTCCCAGTACAGAGATTCCACCATTCCTTGAGAATTAGGTGCCTTACTAGCTACCTTCCTTAGGCCTTGTAATGTAGGGTCTGAGAACTGAGCCTGTCTCATCTTAGTAACCCTTCCCAGCTCCCCTTCTACAGGAAATCTGGTATTCTCAGACAACGGTGCCTCACTGTCAGCGTGGGTACTACTACTCACCTCTGCCCTTGAAGTCACTCTGTCCAAGGGAACATCAGTACCCATAAGCAGCTGTGGTTCACCTTCAATCTCATGGCTACAGAGTAGCTTCCTCCTTGAAGTAACCACCTCACCAGTCCTGGCTGTAAGTGTGCGGTCTGTCTGCGTCTCCCCCAGGCTAACAGACCCACATGCTTATCTCCAACCCTGAATGCATGTAACTGCATGCACACAGGGTACAGAATTATCAAAATCATTCCCTATCAGGACATCTGCAGGGATATCTTCACACACACCCACTTGCTTGCTTCCTTTTTCACCCTCTCAGTCAAGGTGAACCCTAGCCAAAGGTATCTGGAATGGGGTCCCTACTAAAGCTCTGACTGGAGGGGACTGCCCAAGCAAGTAGTGCTCCTCTGTAACCACTGCAGGTTTCACAATGGTTAGGTCAGAGGCTGTCTCTCTCTTAGCCATAGCCTCTTTCCCAACCCCTATGATAGGATATAACCTCTTGTGGTAGCTTGGTACCCTTGTTGTCGAGACAACTTACTACTGGCATTTTATCATTCTCACTTACTGGCTCTCCCACGTTTTGTTCACCAACTTGCCACCATGGACATATATATGCTACATAGCCCCAATATATATGCTACATGGCCCCAGTGGTTGCATTTAAAACATTTAACCCTTGGTCCTGGATGTGTTCCTGGACTACTGGATTCCCCTGCTACTGGTGAACTCTGTTGGGGCAGTCTGGGCTGCCCACCATGGGTTTCCTTAGACCTATGAGCAGCATTGGGTGCCCCTTTCCTGTGTAGTGATGCCCCGATTGTTAGGTATAGGTCTCCCTTCTTCCCCAACTCATCTGCAGTAGTGCATTGTCCATCAGCTAACCAGATTTTCATGTCCTCAGGCAAAGTGCTAAGGGCTTGCTCCCCTCAGCAAAAGGTCTGCCAGGCCTTCAAAAGTGGTGACCTGACATCCACTCACCCACCTATGAAAATAAGTGCTTAGTTCAGCAACATATTCACACACACTTTCATCTGCCTTGCATCTATGTTCGAAAAACGTTTTCCTATAAGCTTCAGGTGTTAACTTAAAGCATTCCAACAAACACATTTTGACTGTATTATAATTTAAACAGTTGGTATCAGACAGTTTAGAAATTGCAGTTACAGCTTTATCATGGAGTAAGAGGGCCAGGATCCATACCCAGAGCCTTTGGTCAACATTATACTGTTGACATACCCTCTCAAATATATGAATGAAACTATCAAAATTACCCCCCCCCCCGGTAAATTGTGGAAGAAATTCACTGACCTTTTTTGCTTCTGGGGTTTGGTTACTCCCTTCCCCATTACCTCCATGACTCTGGCGAAGAGTCACCATCTCTTTTCGTGCTGCCTCTGCCTCTCATCCTCCTCAGCCTGCAGACATTGCAGTTTTTCATTTTCCTCAGCCTCCAGATGTCTCAGTCTCTCTGGTGCTTCTATTTCTATACACTTGGCTTCCAACTCAAGTCTTCTTAACTCCAGATGGATTTTTAAGTCCTTTGTGGAAAGGTTGAGCTGTCCATTTTCTGAGAGTTGTGTATCTCCATAACCAGTCTGATTGTCCTCCTGGTTGCTATTCTGTGATACAGTTGTGACCAAAGCTGCAATCATGCCTGCCTTAGTCAAGTTTCCATACAACAGTCCTTTAGCCTAGCACATCTCAGCCAACTGGCTCCTTGTCAGCTTGCCATACTCCTCTGCTCACACACTTGCCTGCTCTCCCTGACTAACTAAGCTAACAAAAAAAATAAAACAATTATGATATGAACTCTCAATGTTCACTGAGTGGCTGATTGAGAGTACAAACACCTTCAGAGACCACTGTACACAGGCTATAGGAATTCAATATCCACACCACTACAAGCCAATTAATATGTGATGTGGCTAACTCACCACTATAACCCAATTAATACCTGGTGTGGGTATCCCACCACTGCCAAACAATTAATACGTGATACCCCTGCACTGGCCCAATAATCAAGGAGCCTCAATCCTCACCACTGGCAACAGTGAGGGACGAACACACTGGGAGGATGACAAGTACACACATAATAAAGTACAATTTCCCTTAAGAGCACACAGAGATCACAGTCAGACTGGGGCTGGTTTCTGCCTCTCTCTCCAGATCCCCACTAAGACTCCCCACTGGCAAAAGCCGTGGTGGTACAGCGGTAGCATTGTTGCCTCACAGCAAGAAGTTCTCCTGTTCGATTCTCGGCAGGAGTTCCTTCTGTGTGGAGTCTGCATGTCCTCCCCGAGGTCGAGTGGCCTCTGAAAGACATGCGTGAATGGGTGTACTTTCATTGATGGTTGGGCATCGGGCTGGCAACTCGGCACCATAAAAATCAACTGCCAATCATTAGCGGACCGGAGTTCCGCTGTAGCGACCCCTAACCGGGAAAAGCCGAAAAGACAAAACTGGCACAGCTATAGGGTACAGATCTCAGCTAAGTGGTCAAGCTAAAACCTCCAGCACCCTATCTGTCCAACCAGTGCTTAGTGTCCCTGCCCAAGTAGCTGACACACACACACACACACACACACACACACACACACACACACACACACACACACACACATTTTGAGATTTGATTTATATGCACACAGACACTCCTGGGGAAGGCTGGCACAGGTTTACTAACTATGCCCCCTTCTGCCCAGACTATAAGGTAGTTATCACTGCCACCAACCACTACTTATCAGCTACCTTTAGGCCCTTAAATATTATATATTAAGTATATTAATTACATATTAAATATATTGAATAATAAATTATAAAAGCATAACAATACTAAATATATTCATAGTGACATCACAGTTCAAAACCACAGGAAATATTTAAAACAACATTGCAGGACAGTCTCAAATTAAGTCCCAGTCTCAGAGCAAGGCCAGTGAGCTATTAACGAAAACCTGTTTTTTATGTATGTCCTGGGCTCTATCACCAGTACTGCTACAGAAGTGCACTCTCAAGGGGGGAAAAGGCAGAAATATAATGAGGAGAAAGACTAAACTAAACAGAACTTGCATAAGTTAACCCTTTGAGACTTATTTCCTACAAAACTGTAGTACACTGTGTCGGATAGAATGTATTGGATAAAAACATTTGTCACCTGAACAGAGGGTGGGATGACAGCAGAAGGACAAAATGTACTATTTGGCCCGAAAACAATACAACTGATAAAACAAAGTTTTGAAATTAGTCCTGCACACAACTGATGTGGAAAGGCACTCAGAGTTGATTCCTAAATGATCACCTAAACATGTCCTTACCTCCAACTAAATAATGTGAACAGCCTCACTGATCCAAATAAGATATATTAAAACATAGCAGGGACACAGAATGCAGCACTGCAAAAAAAAAAAAAAAAATCAAATACTTCGGCCCAGGGGAAAAAAAAAAACATCAGAGTCTGCATAACTAATAGGAAATACTGTAGGTGTGGAAGTAAACACTGCTACTCCACATTTTTCTCACAATTGTCAGCAAGTCCATGAGAGTCTGGAGCCAGGAAAGAAATACCACTGACTGCCTGCGTTAAAGACATCACTAGACCACAAAAAGTACAAAGGGTTGTTGCCAAACATAGGGAGCCTATAGCAAGAAAAATAGCCAGAGATCATGTGGAGGTATTAGGGACATTTCAGAAATTTTATTAACATTTGTATAAAGCAGAGACATGGAAATCAAAAAAGAGCACAAATAGAAATACTTCCAGAAGACATAATTATGCCAAGGTAGAGAAGGATCATGAACTAATAGTTAAGGTAGGACGAGACGAGATAAAAACGGTGACGGGTGATCAATCTGCAGGAAAGTCTCCACCGATGGTATTTCTATGGAAGTTTGTAAGTTAGGATGGAAGAAAGTGAAAAAGATCTGGAAGGTTTTGTTTAACAGTATTTAAAAAGCAGGGGAAGCCCCAATATATTTGGAAGAAAGCTATAGTGGCTGTTATAACTAAAGATGGTAAGGACTCATCAGACACCGGTTCATGCAGACCCATTTCAGTTCTTAAACAGTTCTTAAACCATGATTATAAACTGTTTATGCCTATGCTAACTAAAAGAATGGCAAAGGTGTTGCAAAAAGCCTGATAGACATGGATCAATGTGGTTTTGTGGAGGGGAGGCAAACATGTCACAATATAAACAGAACAATGATGATCCAGAGGGAACAGAATAAGAAAATACCGCTTGTTGTCGGTGGAGCTTGATGCAGACAAAGCATTCAACAGAGTAAACTAGGATTTTATAAGTAGGGCAATGGAAGCTTTTCCATTCCCTGACACAATAATAACGTTACTTAGGAGGATGCATAAGGGGTTGCATGCAAGAATTAAAGTAGGAGGTTCCTCTCTGATAAGTTGTGTCTGAACAGAGGAACCAAGAAGGGGTGTCCACTTTCTCCTTTATTTGCTTTATAATTAATTAGAGTCACTGGCAAAGAAATGACAGGACTCAGAAATTCAAGGATGTAATTGGCATGATAGTCAAGAAAAGTTGGCTACATTTGCAGATAATGTATTTATTTATTTTACATTTGTTGACCGGGCTAGTCTAACTGGATATATGTCCATTTTCAGTAGAGGCTTGGGAGAAAAGCTCCAAGCATTAGCAGTGACAAAGCGTACAATATATACCAATAGTAAAATGAGTTACAGTACGTTGTTTAAATTGAAGGTAAGTTAGATTTGTTCAGAGTCCTTTAGTAGGTTTAAGCTAAGATCAAATACAAAGAGCAAACATTTGAGAGATAAAAATAAAATAAAATATATATATTTTTTAGTACTAAGAAGGAAATCATTATTACAGGTAGGCAAAATAGAACAGTGGAGTAGAGAAGTATAAGAAGAGCAAGAAGGGGAATGAGATATCAGTCTGGGTTAGAGCAGGGACAAGGCCAGTGAGTTTTAAGATATTCCTTAAGATGCTTTTTATAAAGATGAGTGGAAGCAAGGGTGGAAAGTTCACTAGGAAGATGGTTTCAATATTTTGTGCAGGATAAATCCAGAAAAAGATGTCTTGGTACTGTGGAACATTTTCAGACCGTTACAAGTCCTTTAAGGATATAAAATGAATAACATTAAAACAAAGTATATAGCTGTAAATAATGTAACCACACATGAAGTGGTTCATCGAAACCCATATTTATGGGGACACAATAAAATGAAGTATTTAGCAGTCTGGATTAAAAAGGCTTCTGTTATGGCAGCTAAGGATATGAGGGAAGAGACTAAAAAAGAAGTTATGGTCTTATCATAATGTTTCATCTGTGTTGTTTATCTTCATTAACCTGTGGTTATTGGTTCTAACCCTAGGAACTGACCGGCTGCTTCACTTGCTAAAGATTCCAAGATCAAGCTCCTCCCCTCACCCATAATTCTCCACCCCTCCAGATTACCTCAGATTGACTTTGCAATAACAGCTGTCCTTGGAAAACAAAAAAAAAGAACAAAAAAGAACCAACATAGCCAGCAGAGAATAACAATAAGAACATCGGGAGCTCAGCATGGAATTGTGGTTCCTACGAACATATCCATCAGATCTCTAGAAGTCTTGGACTGGGGGAAGGAATGGGGGGGGGTTAATGAAGAATGAAGATAGACAATACAGGTGGAATGGTATGGCAAAAAGATAACTTCTTTATTTGATGTTGTCATCTTCATTCATTCATTAACCTGTGGGAGAGAGTTCCCAGCTGCAAAAACGGAGGGTGGCCCTTGTGACATCTAGATAATATCCCACTGAACTGCCACCAAACAATGTGATGTCTCCCACTATCCTTGGTAAGTAACTAAGGAGCTTCAGTCCTTACTACTGACTCCAATGTGAGACTGCCACTTAAACAGGAGTAATATTTCACAATTTCCTCCGAACAGTACAATAGGAAAACACACTATAACCTGGAAATGGACTGTATACTTCTGTCCACTCTTAATGTAGCTTCTTATTACACACTTCAGAGCAATTTGTCCCAGTTTAAAACCTCTGATACACTCACACTTATAAAAATTAAATCTCACATGTCCAAACATTTCTGGGAAAGCCTGACACAGATTTTCAGCTGTGTCCCTTCCCCAGAATAATATGGTAATGCTGCTGAGTATCTTCATGTCTTTCTAAAGGGGTGAAAATTTAATATTAAACCAAAAGGTCAAATGGCTTAAGTAGACAGGCTTTCAGAGTGGCCCTGGGAATTATCAAAGCAAGTATAAGCACTCTCAAATCACTAAAAAAACACACATTGTCCAGCCACAATGTAAGTTGTCAAAAATATTTAATAATGAGTAAAAATAGAAAACAGTAATTTCCAACAAACAAACAGAACTCAAACACTAGGAAAATGAAATCAGTACTGAAGGATAGAAATCCAACACTTACAAAAACTTTAATCTAACTGATTAAAGAACACTGTCTGTGATCTAAACTAAATTACTACAACAGAGCAAAGGCAGGCTTACAATTCTTGGTGGCTCCTTTTTGGGTATACACTACACAGTACATCTGTGAACAACTGACTGTCTTCAGCAGGCTCTTTTATAGACTAGCCTGTCAACTGTTCCAGTTCTAATTTTCATTTCACATTTTGAAAATCAACCAACAGCTGTTTTCTAAAAGTTCTTTCTTGTCTTTCAGCTTCTGACAGTAACACATAGCAACTGTCAACATTCCGATGACATCATCTGCTGATCAGCTGAATCAGTTTGCCTTTAGAATCTCTCTTCACAAACATGAGCAGTTAGAAATGCAAAAGGACACTGTTCACGTCTTTAAAACATTCTGTACAAACAGATTATAAATCCACATGTAAGAACTTATTTATAATATCATAGTTAGTTATGCTAGCATATAATGCACATGATAATTTGAAATTATAGAGAAAAACTTGGCCAGACATGCTAGCACAAATGACTGTGTCTAATTTCTTCACAGCCCTCATGGAAGGCTATTCCGGAGTACAGCAGAGTCAAAGGCACTTCTCCTGGAGATAATGTCTAACTTATAATGTGCAATAAAGGTATGAGGGTTTGATCAAGTACCTTGCTGCACAAATGCCCACAACAGATACCCTCAACCAAAAGGCTTGGGAAGTTGCCATAGATCTTGTGGAAAGAGCCTTAATATGTCAGGCACTGGAATGTTCTTGGAGGAATAAACAAAGGCAATACAGTCTTTCAACCATTTAGCAAAAAGTAGGCTTAGTAATGGGTTTACCTTTTGTAACGTCTGAAAAGGATATGAACAACTGATCAGACTGAAAGACTTCATTCTATCTAAACAAAAATGTAACTGTCTATGTATATCAACTGAATAAAGAGTATACTCCACCTTATTCTGAAACTTAGGGAAAAAAAACAGGAAGAATAATAGACTGATTGATATTACCTTCCCTAGTGATTTTACACAAAAAGGATGGATTGGTACAAAGGGTTAACCTATCTTTGTGAAATATCAAGCAAGGAAATTTGCAGGAAAGAGCTGGAAGCTCAGAGACACTTTCTGCTGAAGTAATAGATACCACGAACAATGTCTTCCAAAGAAAGAAATTTCAAATCTACTGTAGCTGCTGGTTCGAAAGGAGGGCAGACTAAAACTTGCAAAATTATGGTCAAGTCCCAAGGTGGAGTAGGGTCTTTTATAGGGGGACGGAGCAAAAAGGTGCCTCTAAGATAAGCTTTATGGAGTTTGGATGAACCCAGTGAGGAAGAATCTTGTCCAAAATAAAAACTGGAGACAGCTGCTAGCTGTACTTTAACAGTTGAGTAACTAGCTCTGTTACTGAAAAGAAGGGCCAGAAAATCTAAAACTATCGAGACAGGGGGTGTGAAAGGATCTACTTGTTTATGTTGTGTCAATATAAAAACCTTTTCCATTTGCTCTTAGAGACTTTTCTGGTTGAGGATTTATGGGCCAAGATCAATATTTTTTGAATGGGGGAGGAGAGCCTGGGGTGTTTAGCCATCACTGGAATTGCAGAAACCATGTGGTTAGTTTCAGTCCCCTAATTTCCGGGTTAGGGTGCACTGATGGGTGAGAAAGTAGATCTGGAGTTGGGTCCAGTGTCACCAGTGGAATGTTGGATTTTCCCAGAATGTGCATTGCCACCAGAAAGCGGTTGGTAGAGATCGTCCATTTCCCCACTCTCATAGCTTCTCGACATAGGGGGTAAGATCTGGTCTCCCTCTGTTTGTTGATGTATCAGACCACTGAAATACTGTCCATTTGAATAGAAATAGTTCCTACAGGAAGAAAACTGTGCAGCTCTTGCAACGCCAGAAGAACCACTTTCATCTTTAGTACACTGATATGCAATTTTATCTTCAGGGGTGTCCATGTGCCTTGGACGGTTCAACCCAGATAATACTATCCCCACCCCATCTGGGAGGCATCCGTGGTCAACATGGCACTTGCAGGAGGAAAAACAAAAGGGATGACTGCGAATAACATCTGTGGAGTGAATACTTTGCAAATCCAAGAAAGTTTGATGGGAAAGCTTAAGGGATTCCTGTATAGCGACCACTAGACTGTTAAAGTCCACTGTAGAATTCTCATATGAAATCGAAAAGTGGGCAACAGAGTTACCATGGCTGCCATGGAACCCAGAGCTCTGAGAACTAAACTGGCTGGAGGTTTCAAAATGGCCAAGATTTGTTTGATGTGAAATCTTAAATTTGCTACCCTGTCCATTGTCAGATAAGCAGAATAAACTCTTGTGTCCAGCTGTGCTCCAATGAAATCTATCACTTGAACCAGTTCCAACTGGGATTTGGGCAGGTTGATTGTCAGTCCAAGAGCTAGAGCCAGTTTGAGGAGATAATCCTTGGTCTGTAACAGTCAATGCCTGGTTGAATCAATTAGGAGCTAGTCGTCGAGATAGGGAAATATCTGGTATCCTTGCAACCAGAGATACGCTGCCACCACTTTCAGTCATTTGTTGAACATCCTGGGGGCTCTGGTGAGACCAAATGGGAGTGATCTGAACTGGAAATGAGTGTATCCCCAGCTTGAACGGAAGGTACTGTCTGCAGTGTCTTTCTATTTTTATGATCAAATCTACAGAGCAAATCCAGTCATTCATCCTCAACAGGGGTAGGATGGACTGAACCATGACCATCCTGAATTTCGTGTTCTTTTACGTATTTGTTCAGAGATGTCAGATCTAGAATTGGTCTCAGGTCCCCCATCTTTTTAGGTACCAAAAATAATCTGGAATAGACACACAATCCGACTTGATCGGGAGGGACCTCCTGGATAACTTTTTTTTGCAGCAATTTTGCTATTTCTACAGTTGTGTCCTCCCTCTAATTGAGTGGAACATCAGAAAGGTGATTCCTTGGATTTGTTTCTTCTAAAAAGGGAATGAAGTATCCTCTGGATATGATCCTTATCAGCCACTGGTCATTTGTGATGGCTTCCCAGGCTGCAGGGTGCAAGAAAAAGTGCCCCCCAACTGTCTCTACAGGAAGGCAGTTAGGCAACTATTCAGAAGCACTAGAGAGGGTTGTACAAGAAGGGTTTCCGAGACCCTTGATTTTGCAGGCCCCCTATGCTGCATGGGTGGCGTCCACCACTCAACTTATTTCTCCCTCTGCCTCTGGGGAGATAATCTCCTGGTGAATCCTGAAAGGAAGCTTGAGATGAAAAAGTACCTTAGTGGAATAGAAAAACAGATTCCGATGGCAGACATCTTCCCATCTTACTCGCTGTAGGAGAGTGTGTTTCAATTCGTGAGTCCAAACAAGGTTGATCATTCAAAAGGCACATTGATGAAAGATGCCTTGAAGGGCTCAGCAAAGTCACACAGCCTCATCCAAGCATGACGCCTTATGGCAATGCTGGAACTGGCCGCCCTTGAGGTACCCTCTGCCACATGGGATATAAGCCTTGTGGACACATTAGCCATTGATTGAAGGGTGGCCAGTCTGGAGGACTTGACCAGGTCTCTCTGTAGTCTTGTGAAGTGAGATAAACAGTTTAATGCCCTCAGAGTAAACATAGAGGAGGCATAAACTATTTTGCCAAATCTGTCTAAAGGCCATGATTCTCTACTTGGGGGATGGACAGAGGAACTTTCTTGGGCTAGCTCCTTTTTGGTGGCTGCTGCAACAACCATGGTATCTATGGGGATACCCTTGGTCCATTAGGTCTTGTCCTGAGGAGCACTTAAGATATTACCTGCACGTTTTGGCATGGGTGCTACCATATCTGGTTCCTTCCATGCCCTAGAAGACACCAACTCAATAAGTAGGTCAGTGGGAGGGGGGGACACCAAGTATGTAGATGGGCCGGACTCTAAAGCCTCCAACAGCACTGATTCCTCCGGAGAAGGATTTTGGGCAGACCAACCACCTCTTTGACAGAGAATTTTTAAAATGTCTCCAAAGGAGATCTCTTCTGGTGGAGATCTTGACTTCCTCGAAACCAGTGCCAGTGGTCAGATATTCCTCAGGGGAATCAATGTGCCTCCTCTTGCACTGTCTCTTCTGAGGAAGTTCCTTAGTAGGATGTTCCGGGGAGGTTTTGGAAGAATCCTAGGGTTCCACAGATGGAAGTGTATGGAGACTTTTGGGATCTAGTTGTCCACGTGGCCAACTAGACAATCTAAACGGGGTGGGGATAGGTTCCAAAGACATGAGAGGCACGGGTCTCCTGGAATGGGAGAGGGCTCTCTCCACCACCTTGAAAGCTGAAGGGCTCCAAGCCCTTGGAAGCATCCCCTCTGGAGCCAAACTAATGGAATAGACACCTCTTGAAGCCCCCCGAGCCCCCCATTCATAAGAGGGAGTCAGAGCTGATCTATCGAACACTGAAGCTCAGAGAGGAAGCAACTACTCTGAAAACTTCAGAGTGATAGTCAACCCCCTCGAACCAACATTGAGGCTATGGCTCTGAGTTGCAGTCGGAGCAGAGTGCCAGAGAAATGGTTGCGGGTGAAGATGAGATCATTATTGGCCCAAACACCTTGGTGCCCGGGAACAATGGAACCGAAGATTCCAAAACCAACGTCAGGATCAGAGAAGGAGCCACGGGGCAGAAAGGGGATAGCCTCATGGATCCAGAAGGGGATGGAGTGGACAAAACCCAATCTGAATCTTGACAAATTGCCTTATTAGTCTACCCATGTTTTTCTCAGAGAGATTTTGAGAAGATTTGAAGGATGTGGAAGAGGGAGGCCTGGAAGATTTTCTTGGAAAATGAGATTTCCGAGAAAAGGTGGTCGGCCCTGAGCCAGAAGTCAAGGTATGAGGAGACATCTGGCCCAATCCGCTTGGCCCTAAGGAAGCAGATGAGGCACAGACAAAAGGAACAGCAGATGGAATAGAAGAGACTGATGCTGATGGGGTCGCCTCCAAGTACTTTGGTGTCTTTTTTGGCGGTTCTGAAGAGGACTTCATGGGGAAGTGTTTCCTGCTCTCTCAGGCCTTTTTAGATGACTTGGAGGGGGGTTGAAACCCTGATGTTGAAGGGACAGCAGAGGAAGGGGAAGGAGGGAGCAAACCTTTCAAAATAAGTTAACTTCTCCTATCTGCCAGGGCCCTAGGTAGAAGACTTTTACAAATACTGCACTCACTGTCCAGATGTGCACGCCTGAGACAATAAACATACTCCCTGTGGACATCAGACAACAGGCTCTTGTGCCCACAGGAATTGCATTTCTTGAAACTTCTTTCTGATTGGCCATGGCTAGAGAGAGAGAAATTACTTATTTATTTATTTGTTTTTAATTAGAAAGAAGAGAAAGAAGGAAGGAACTTTAATGTGAGAAAACCCAGTTAACTGGAAAAAAAAAAAAAAAAAAAAGTTATCCTACAAAAATTTTTAAACTACAAGAAAAGAAAAGGGGAGGAAGACAAAGAAGACAAAAAAATATATAACAATCACACTCACAAAGCACCAAAAGGGCGGCCATAGTGGCGCAGCGGTTAGCATTTCTGCCTCACAGCAAGAGGTTCTCCGGTTCAATTCTCGGCTGGGGTGCCTTCTGTGTGGAGTCTGCATGTCCTCCCTGTGGTCGTGTGGGTTTCCTCTGGGTGCTCCGGTTTCCTCCCACATCCCAAAGACATGCAGTAGGTGGATTGGACACTCTAAAATGTCTGTGTGTGTCTGTGTGTGTGTGTGTGTGTGTGTGTGTGTGTGTGTGTGTGTGTGTGTGTGTGTGTCTTCTGTGGAAGGTTGGGCACCAGGCTGGCAACTCAACACTGTAAAACTTCACTGCCAATCATGAGCGGACAGATGATCCACTGTGGCAACCCCTAACCGGGAAAAGCCGAAAGAAGAAGAAGACTCAAAAAGCACCAAAAACACTGCCAAACCCAAGGAGGAGCTCAGGAGCACAGGAACCTCGCTGTTATTCTGACAAGAGGTAAATGAGATCTGAGGTAATCTGGATTGGTGGAGAATTATGGGTAGGGGGAGGAGCTTGAGCTTGGAATCTTTAGCTAGTGAAGCGGCTGGTCAGTTCCTAGGGTTGGAACTGAAACCCGCAGGTTAATGAAGAATGAAGATGACAACATCAGATCAAAAGATAATACAATAACTGAGGAGGTCTTGTTTACGGATATGGATAATAAGATACATGTAGTGTAACTATTTTTAGTTCCTTTAGTTTTATATACAGGTCAGGCATATTTTTTATCAACCAGAGAAGAAGTTGTGGAAAATAACTAATAAAGAGTTGAAGGAATTTATCTGGGAGAGGAAAAGGGCAAAGGTTAAGTCAGATAAGTTGATCCTTCCAATAGAGCAAGGTGGTTTAGAACTGCCTGACATGAAGGGATATTTTACAGCTACACAATTAAGGCACATATACATAACAAGCAGAAAGTTTGAGTGGAAAGGGACGATGATGAAATGGGGGAAATTCAAGAAATAAGGAGACAGTGTGACTTTGGGTGCTGATCATTAAGGAGAATAACAACCATATGGAATATTATATTCATAAAGTAGCAGAAAGTATTCTAAGAACTAAGACAAAGTGAGAATGGAGAAAAGAGACTTTGCCGATAGAGATTACTGCAATTAGGGTTACAGACAATAGGGGGCTGGAAATTACAGGACAAAAACTGGCAAAAGAATGACGGTACTGGGAACAAATAACTAGAGACGGAAAGGTAACAGAACAGAATGAGGCCAAGAAGACATTTGGACTACCAGCAAGAGATTGCCATGCCTACCAGGGATGGACACCAGAGTATCAGCAAAGAGAAAGGGACAGGGAAGTCCTAAGTGAAAGACCTGCACTGGTACAGTTTTTAGTTGAATGAATCTAGAACAGCAACTGCAGTTAAAAAAGTGATAATTAGCAAGGCATGCAAAATACTGCAAGATAACTGTAAGAATCAGAGGTGATTATAAAAGAGTGGGAAGAGAGATTGGATAAGCAATTAAAAGGGACCAAAGGGCAGGCATATGTATGCCTCCAAAGTATGCAAAGTCTACAAAGTTTAGGATTTTTGCTTGGAAATGTTCACATAGCTATTTTTATCCCCTAGGCAGACTCAAAAGAATTCTTCTTCAGGTAAACAGCAAAAGTTGGAGATGTGACGGGGAAGAAAGAGTTAACTGGAAGGACATGTTTTAGAAGTGTAATAAATTGGCAGATTTAAACAATTCACTACAGGGTACTCTGCCAGAAATACTGGGTGAAAACATGGATGTAAAACTAAGGAAATGATTCTTTCCAGCTGAGATACAGGATCTAAAGTGTCTAGACATAGTAAGGCCTTGTAAAGTTTAATTCTAGTGGCTGCCAAAATGCAATTACTAGAAAATGGAAATCAGAGTCTACACCAACTGTATTTGAAGTACTGAAGAGTGTAACAGAGACCAAAGAATCTGAAGCAGAGTCTTTAGAAAATGGTAGGAACACGTTAAATATAAATGGAAATTGTGGGAACGATATGTGCAGAGTAATGACTTGGAGCAGGAGGAGTGAAGTTTAAAGGAAGGCAGAAACTCAGCAGTTTATGTAATGCTGGACTGACGGTTATACAAAACGTGTGATGTATGCAATTTGTAACTGGGAACATATTAATATGCAAAACGAAAATATTACACAAACTAAGATAAAATAAACACCGGTAGTCCAAAATAATAAAGAAAGGCAAAATTTAATGTAATGTTAAGCGCTTTTCATCTACTTAAAATAATTAACTTCATCAGACATAAATACATTCCAAACAACTCTTTAAATAGGTTAAACATTGGCGCGAAATTCAAATGAGCAATGATGTCATCAGCAAAAAAATTTAAAGCTAAACTGTTATAATAACATATTAAAATTATAAATATATGAGAAATATATACATATATATATATATATATATATATATATATATATATATGAAAATACATAAAAATGAATTATATTTGATACTATCTATTAAGTGCTTTTAATTTTAAAATACTGCTTATACAACAAAAGTCATTCAAACCTGGCCAAGCATATGAATATAGGGTTTACTGCCAAGTAAGCTCAGCTTTTTCCAATAACAATTCCCATGGGCCACCTCTATCATTAATAACTGCTGTAAAACAAAACTTAAAATCATGACTACTGAATTCATGCACATGTTTTGCTAGTGCATTATTAATAGCGTTCTATTTTAATTGCATAAACATGCTCATAAATTCTTTCTTTTAATATTCTGGTGGTTTTACCTATATAAAATGCTGGGCATGACTGGCATAATGCTACATAAACCACCACTTAGTAATGCACTAGCAAAACGTGCATGAATTCAGTAGTCATGACTTTAAGTGTTGTGTATTTAAGCCTGATGAAGTTTACTATTAAGTAGATGAAAAGCGCTAAACATTACATTAAATTTTGCCTTTCTTTATTATTTTCGGACTACCAGTGTTTATTTTAACATATTAATATGGTTCGTTTTCTTTTCTATAAGTGTATGCTGTCTATGTCATAAATGACAATTTAATAAAGGTGTTAAAGACACAGCTAGATTCTTACTAGTGCACAAAGTGAGGCAAAGAACAGTGTGTGTTCCTATTTACACTTTTGTGAACAACCAAATGCATCTTAGGAGAAGATCGAAGGACAACAGGCAGCAAGGCTAGTGTCTACTAGATTGTCCACAAGGACAGCAGGCAATGTGGCTAGTGCCTACTAGACTGCCCACAAGGACAGCAGGCAGTGTGGGTAGAGCCTACTAGACTGCCCACAAGGACACAGGCAGTGTAGCTAGTATCTACCAGACTGACTACTCAGCTCTGGTACCATCCTCCCATTGTTTACCAGGACCTGCCTTAACCTCCCCTGACCCATATCCGGGGCCAGGGAGGGGATAGAGTATGGTGCAACATCATATTGTTACTGGGCAGTGGGCCCTAACCTCCTCCTTACCCCTCAGTAGCATTGTGAGCTCTGTAACTATTACATACAAGAGGTGCTGTATGCACCTAACAAAGAGGTACACAGGTATACTGCAGGTATACTGCTTACAGCGCAGAGCTTGTCCAATTCTTAGTGCTGCTTCTGCAATGAACCTAGGCAGTAACCCCCCCAACCCCCAGGATGGGAAGGCTGGCATCAACCACGCACTACTATCCCACCATCTAGTTCCCCAAAATCCGCATGCTTCTGGTTGAACCTAGGTCATCTTGGGAGCAGTAAGGGCTTCATTCACTGTGCCATGGGGCCAGAGAAGCATTGGTACCTCTGAAGTTCAGTACAATCAGCTACTTCTAAAGTCACTGTACCTTGTGAAATCACGAACTACCAAAATGTCATAGCTGTGTTTTGGAAGAAAATGTAATGATTTAATTAGCAAGCTAGAATTTTATTTTGGGGGCCAACATTATCATTATGACCTGGGCAGGATTGGGTTACTGCAGAGAATGGACAGAAATTCTAAGTACTCATTATGTACTTTGGTACCAGTGAAAGTTAAACATTTTAAACAGCTTGGGTTCTCCCTCTTAATTAAAAACAATATTAGTACTCTACATAACTCGGGTCTCTCTACAATTAAGAATGATATCAACATTACAAATAGCTTGGGTCTCCTTACAATTAAAAATAATATCAGTGTTTCAAACAGCTTGGATTGCAGTACAATTAAAATAATATCAACTTCTGATATCATGAGTATTTCTGACATGAAGCTGTGCTCCTAAAATGCTAAGCACAGCACTATGGCAATAGCTCTGAAGTGGTCACTAGAGGGCATTATGCATCTGCAAGTGAGGGAAGAGAAACTATTTCTCAGTCATGTCACAGTCCCCCATCTAACCTTGCACCCCAAAATGCTGTTGATCACTCAGGCAGTATCCTGTACTCTAGATTCCTTGTTGGGGAGGCCTATCATATGTTGTGAAAACCTGAAACAGTAGTTACTATGGACTTTATGAGGGAAAGGGGGTAGACTTGATGTTTGTTCACTATTATCACCCATTAGCTGTATCCCTTTTCCTTAATGTAAAGGCATATAAATCACCCTCTACACTGTAATCCAAGGTGGCCTCACACAAGTCTGCTCCACAGATTCTGACCCAAACCTACATTTTCTTTCAAACCACAGTAGGATACATTTTGTAAAACAGTTTTTTCAATTACTTCTGAACTTCTTCTTTCGGCTTTTCCCGGTTAGGGGTCACCACAACGGATCATCTGTCCGCTCATGATTGGCAGTGGAGTTTTACAGTGTAGAGTTGCCAGCCTGGCGCCCAACTTTCCACAGAAGGCACACACACGCACACTCACACCTAGGGCAAATTTAGAGCGTCCAATCCACCTACTGCATGTCTTTGGGATATGGGAGGAAACCAGAGCACCTGGGGGAAACCCACGCGGCCACAGGGAGGACATGCAGACTCCGCACAGAAGGCACCCCAGCCGAGAATCGAACCGGAGAACCTCTTGCTGTGAGGCGGCAACGCTAACGCTGCTGTTCCTCTCAAATGAAGTAAGTTAACCCATTTTAATTGATTATGCTGACACTCTGTACTGATTATTACTGCTTTATCCTATGCAGGGTCATATGGGAGTCACAGTCACCTATCCTGGAGAACACAAACACACACACACACACACACACACACACACACACACACACACACACACACACACACACACACACACACACACTTTCTTCTCTTGTAATTGAGTGGACTGTCTACTGCAATTTCAAAGACTGTAAAAAACTACATGAGGCCTGTCCTCATTCAGTTTTATAAAACAGATAAAAATGGGTACAGATATGCAGTATAAATACAAGGCTGCTACCATATTAAAGTACATCTGCACAAAAACATACTTCGGATATAATCAAACTTACTACCAAATAATTTAATGATCCAGTTAGTCTGTTCTTTGTTTACTGAAACAGATTAGTTTAGGAATAGCCTTTATTTAACTGTATTTGCTAACCAGGTAAACCCACTACATACAAATTCTGGTTTCTGGGGTGACCCATGAGCACTGTTCTAAGTGACTTGCTCAGGGAAATACAGCTTGTAAGTGGAGATAGAGGGAATCAAACCAGGAATGCTGACTAAAGCTCATTAGGTGACAGAAACACTAACATTCTGCTCTAACATGTCTTAAGTACACAGTCAAATGTCTGCACTGCTTTGATCTACTGCAGAGTGAGTCATATGATTTTCCTCTTTCTCAGTAGCCTGTTAGTCCTTGGAAAACAGAGGGTTTGAGTCTAAAATTCCCAGTCTTTTGACCCAACAACTACATGTAATGTAAATCTTTCTGACATCTGTCTCTATCAACACAAAATATACAGCCCTCCAAACTTTACCACTGCAGCATCAGTACCAGCATCAATGGTGATTCACACAAAAGTCTTACCCGGGAACACAAGTTTCATTTCCACTTTGACGTTTATCTTCAAGTTACCAGTTCAGTAAAATAAGCTGCAAATGAGAAGTTTTACTTCTTTTTTCCAAGGCATACAAAACCTATACAAAATTCTTACAACTCCTACCTCTCAGGCCTGACAAACGTCCTGTTTATATTCGCCTCTTCCCAGTCATTCATTGGAATTTCCTGCATGAAAGAAGAAAAAGTAAGTCTTTGTGAGAAAAAGAATAACAAGTTGTTTTTTTTTTCATGGTCTGTGCCTACTTGACTCATGTGCCCTACTCCATAGATTCTAACACAGTTCTTCACCCCCCCCCCCCAACTAAATATCAAAAAAGTACCTGGGCCTCACCCCACAGAACACATTTATTATACTAACACAAACATATGCACATATTTGAAATAACCAGTATTTATCTTAGTAACACACAACACTGTTTCCAACTCTGAGAAACACACTCCGTCATAAAATTCCTACTTGCCTGTAGACTTTTACTAAAGCTATTTAACCATCTTTCACTGTTCATCTTTCTTTCACCCCCCCCCCCCATTTTCCCTTCCTCTTACATTGTACAAATAATGGCAGCCTGAACACATTGTAACAAGTGTAGCAAGTAGCATTTTTTAAGGTTGCTAAGATGTAAAATCAAGTAATTCATTATGTTCCACATGGACAGTACAATAGGTAAACCTAGTACAAAGTTTACTGTTATAGTTTTCTCTGGATCGTGTCTAAAACTGGGGTATAGCCTTTATTTTCCGTGAACCAGTCAACATTATAAATAAATAGTACAGCATTTCTTTTACTTTTAACTTGCAATAAAATACATGTATTTGTTGACAGTTCTCCTGCATTTAGTCTAATCCCATAAAAACATTAACAGACAGTCAATATTTTAAGCCATCACTTTGTACTTGAGAAGCTGTATCCTATTCAAACCTACCACATGCTGTTTATAGAACATGGCTGCCTGGAACAGTGGTCAATAGCTTGTCCCCTTGAGAGAATACTCTGCTTTCATTCACAAGCAGGCAGCAGCTAAACTGAGGGCTTAGAGAGCTGGGATAGTTTTTATCCTAATTTTAACCCACCCTGAGAAAAACTGTGGGTAAAAGCTATACTAAAGTGCACTTGCTCAGGAACATAAGACGACGGACCCCCAGTCACCATTTCAGGGATGAATTCTGCCATCACCACTCACCATCTGTAATCATCTCCTCCCTGCAGTAAGGAAACATCCCTCAATCAGTCTTTGCCAGACTATGGGCCTTTCAAAACATAGGTTGTTGGTGAAGGGAGAAGGAGAGATCTCACAGAGATGAGCCATAACAAATCCCTTTCTTTTTAAATAATTTTCACTTGCTAATTCTGATGACAAAATTTCTGCCCAGTCATGTTTCACAGACTGACATGCCTAGTTTTCACTTATTCCTCAAGGGACTGGAGTGTAACTTTGATCTTCTGGTACAAGATTTAATCAAGGACTGATAACATAATTCCAGCCTTTGGTTTTTCCTTTGGAAAAAATGTGCTTCATTCTATCTAACCACATTTTCCTTAAGAGTTCGCATTTTTTTACACTAACAACACCACGTCAGACTTATTAAATACAGGCTCTGTCATGATTTTCATTCATTTCAAAGATGCAGTGTGTTAGGTGGCATGGAAAACAGTTCATTAGAAAGGACCCAAAAAATGGCATGTCCAGAGGAAATCAGAGTGAAATCCAGACGGGTCCATAGTAGTACTGGGACTGGAAGTGAGGAAGATGAGAAGGAGAAGAAAGATTCCTACTAAAAGCCACAGTCTGAGAACTGGACTGACTGGAGGACCCAAGAGAGGATGGCAAGTAAACAAGCCAATAAAAATTACAGCAAAGGAGATGGACCACTTGATCCTTCTAGTTTACCTGTTTGTCTGCTTATTGGTTCAGTTGTTGATACTTGGCAACAAATAGCATCCATCCTTGTGGACATTTGCAAAAACTGACTTTTAATTCCTACATTATTTATATCTGTATCCGACCTCACTATCTACCTTAATAAAGACCACATGGGCCCACTACTCTACTGTGTCCCCACCAAAATGTCTTCAAAAAGACACCCTTCTATTTTTGCAATTTGTTCTGGACAGTTCTACCCACTTAAGTGTGCAGAGCTTCCAAGATTGCTGCACACTGATCAACAGGTTAATTAGAGCTCCCGAAGTGTAAAAAATTAAACTGAAAAGCAAAGCCAGTAAAAACTATCAATATGAGTAAAATTTAGTAAATGGCCAATATTTACACTGCCTGCTTGGATGCCAACAAAGAAAAGATTTGGAGAAAGCAAGAAGACAGTCAACTAGAAAAGAATAAAAAAAACAGCCAACTTTCAGCGTTTGTATATGTGATGGCTTCCAGTAAATTAGGGGAAATAAATCAAATATACTCAGAGCTGTTTAAAATAAGTGAAACACTGAAAGAATATATATACTGTCAAACAGGAAAAGTCTGTAAAACAGAACCAGCTTTAGATGTTCAGATGAACTGATGCAACTGCAAAAATCAGAGGTTAAAATGAAATAAAGAAAATTATGGCACAGGAAAAATATTAAAAACTGGGGATAACAGAGTTTGTGGAAAATTATTTTTCACTTTACACCAGGCAGAAAAGAAACAAGTTGATCCCAGCAATTAGGGAATTTTGAGAGGCAGGTGTAACACATGAACTGCTGTATCCAGTTGCCTTTAAAATAATTTTTTTTCCTGAAGAAGGTATTTTTCAATACAGAACAGGCTTAGAAGAAAGAAAACACTCTACAAACAGTGAGCAACCAAGCAGAAAAAGGACTCTGCTTTTCATTCTTCTGACAATAATAAAGCTTGTAGAGAGACTTTGCCAGTGAAAGCTTTTCCATTGCTGTAAAGGAAAATGCTTGAGCGAAAGTATATAACAAAAAAAAAAAAAAAAAAAAAAAAAAAAGCAGTAGCTGACTAAAAAAATCAAGAGTACCTTGGATTTGAACCACAGACTGGTGCTGGAAGATGGAGATAATCAGGAAGGAGACCAGCAACATTGGGAAATTAGTGAATAAACATGAGACTGTAAAGCATCAACCAGATTAGACACTGGACCACATGTGCAATGTGACACTGAATCAAGAATTGGCTGAGTAAGACTAGAATTTTGAATGCTATGTTGAAATGGTGGGCAATTGGGCTGTAAAGCATATAACCCACTTTATGTCAATAATGTTTAGGACGCTGAAGGGAATCAATAAGTGACTAAGTAAAACAGTTTTTATTCTTATTAATATTTGTATAAAAATCATGACAAACTGTAAAGCTATACTGTAAAGTGGTTTTGTATGTGGTGCAGTCAGGTTTTTTTTAATGTGATACAGTAAGGAGTCTTATTGGCAACTGCTGCATACATTCAAGACATTGACAATTTATCTTAAGTTGCCATATATGCAGGCTTAATGCAGCAACAAGGTAAGAAAGGCTGGAAAGAAGCAGATTAAAGTTAACCTATAATATTGTGATCTTGGGCTGCTGGGGTGACGTAAAATTGTATTAATCACATTATATGCAAAATTAAGATAATAATTTTCACTATTTTACAAGGTTGACTGCTTAGATTATTGTCATTGGTTTAAGCTATAATCATTTTTTTAAACAAATTCACTTGAAAAATAAAATTAACTGAAGAAAGGCACAGAAAATGGCAGTTCTTGTATTTGCAGTACAAGTACACATACATGTAATATGTCTGTTAATATCTTAGGAAGTGCCCACTTGGAAACACTGTGGAACAGCACTTCATAGTCCCAGTCAGCATACAAGTTACAGAATGTTTTGAGACAGAAATTAGATGGTTAGTAAGTGAGATACTGTGATTTGTTTCCATGCATAACTATGCATATGTTTATTACTAGCACTTGTATTACTACTTTGTCCTGCAAGTTTTTATGTAGTATTTCATGGCTGCAAACAAAAGCATAAATAATGCTGGGAAACTTCTCACTGATATGTGGTGTCTACTACCACTGCAGACATTTACACTTTCTTAGCAAAATATATATTCATGCTTTTTGCATATTTTATGTAAATACCTTAGGCAATGTCCACATAATCGCATGACAGAAAGCATTTCACATGACGGCTCATCACACAAGTAACAAATTTGTACTGGCCCAAATACAGTGGTCAGTAAGTGAGAAAGTGTGACCTCTTCATATGCCAAATTAATATTTATTTTAGTAACTTGATGTATAGAGCATATGTGGTTCTTCATGGCACAAAATGAAAGCATATATAATGCTGAAAAAGTTGGCAATGACACGTTTGCCTGATATTTATAGTTGGTTAGTATACATTATATAGATATGCATGAATGCCATATTTATGCAAATGTCTCACTTATTATCCACCCTGGATGCATTGTGGAACAGCATTTCATAGGCCCAAACCACCTTAAAGTTCAGGAACAATTCCTTAGACAAACAGTGTAAACAGTACCATTGAAAATTAGTATTATTTTCTAAAAAAATATTACGAGTATATTAATAACTGGAATCAAACACTTATATGGTACTCCATGGTATCAATGAAAACACACACTGCTGGAAAAATGTTGCACTGATAGCTATTATTTACACTTGCACTGTTTTACAAACAGTTACACTTACTACTTGCCCATTACCCATTAAGTATACAAACATGGTTACTAAGGATAATTATGCAACTATCTCAATAGTGGATTAATGGCTACAAAACTGCTTTAAGCAAACTGAAAATCATGACTGCACTAAAAAAGTCACACAAACATTTGGTGGTCTATCTGCAATACATATATATATATATATATATATATATATATATATATATATATATATACATGTGTGTGTGTGTGTGTGTATATATATAGAGAGAGAAAGAAAGATATTAATAGTTGTTTGTATTATAATAATATTTATACATTACCTAACTGCCTGCTCCATATTAAAACAACATGTTTATGTCTGGCTTTCATATTAATATCACAATTGTGAAGAGGGGTGTGTGCTTAACAACTTTTGCATTTTAACTTTCTCTAGAACTTCTACAGTACATTTGTTTAAAGGGACGTTGCAAATCTGCACCCTAAGGAATTTAGCTCAGGTGAAAGCTACACAGGTGATGGGATATATGAAATTTCATTCAGGCTAGATGTTAAGGAGTTAAAGCATATTCATTAAATGGGCACAAATATCACAAGGTTCAGACCAATGCAGTAGACCAAGACAACAGACCGACAGAACAATCACTGCCAGCAGTGGAGGTAATTTGCTTGCTTCAGTCATGCTTACTAAACTGTTAGAAGTCTGACGTCTGAGTTGTGATGGCTAACAAGGCCAGAGTCCAACTAATAAATACAAAGAAAACCAAAGGGTAGGAGTTGTCCAGACAAAATGAGAAGTGATTATAATGTCTGCAGCTACAGTTGTGTCGGCACTATTTGGAATGTATAATGTTTGCAAGTGAGATTGTACCACTGTGGTTTACTGTCATTTATATTAATGTAACAGGGCCTATGTCATACATGGTAATTAATAAAGATGTTTCTTGTTTAAAGAAATATCAACACATTGAAAAAGACTAAAACACCTAAGTTTGCCATTCTGAATTTACAGCAAATTAAAGAACATAGTTTTGGAATGCCCACTTTAGGTTATTTCCAAATCTAGTTTGGGGATTCCTTTTTGGTGGAAAGAAAAGTACACTTGTGCAAGTATCCTTACCTAATAAGTAGATATTACAACGACAAATGCTGTAGTAGTCTTACCTATATGGGTTATATCCTGCTAAAGGTACAACAATCAGACAGCTTCCAAAAAAGCACTTAATAGATAGTATCAAATACAATTAATTTTTATGTATTTTCATATATATATATATATATATATATATATATATATATATATATGTATATATTTCTCATATATTTATAATTTTAATATGTTATTATAACAGTTTAGCTTTAAATTTTTTTGCTGATGACATCATTGCTCATTTGAATTTCGCACCAATGTTTAACCTATTTAAAGAGTTGTTTGGAATGTATTTATGTCTGATGAAGTTAATTATTTTAAGTAGATGAAAAGCGCTTAACATTACATTAAATTTTGCCTTTCTTTATTATTTTTGGTCTACCAGTATTTATTTTATCTTAGTTTATGTAATATTTTCATTTTGCATATTAATATGCAGTTACAAATTGTATACATCACACGTTTTGTATAACCGTCAGTCCAGCATTACATAAACTGCTGAGTTTCTGCCTTCCTTTAAACTTCACTCCTCCTGCTCCAAGTCATTACTCTGCACATATCATTCCCACAATTTTCATTTATATTTAACGTGCTCCTACCATTTTCTAAAGACTCTGCTTCAGATTCTTTGGTCTCTGTTACACTCTTCAGTACTTCAAATACAGTTGGTGTAGACTCTGATTTCCATTTTCTAGTAATTGCATTTTGGCAGCCACTAGAATTAAACTTTACAAGGCCTTACTATGTCTAGACACTTTACAACTCAGAATCTACCTGCACAGCTATGTGCTCTGAGGTAGCAATGCTAACCAATGTGCCTCCTTGCTGATACCTTGGCTCAGAGATAAGCGAACACTAATGAGCCTAACTGCAACACTTTAAACTTGGAAAAGCAATAAACTTCTCCTTTCCAACTACTTAACTCTCTCTATGAAGTATTCAGACACAGTTAAAAAAATGCAGCTGCTTTCTCATCATAAATAATATGTGCCTTTATACATCAGTTGCTGTAAGTTCTCTTTTGCTTATCTTTAATTAAACCTTCTCTGTGTTCCTTAGTTTTGCATTAAATGAAAGCACTACTACCGCTGCTGCTTTATCTTATCCAAGTACTGTATGCACTTTTGAAGTCTTTAGCCTTGGTCAAGGTAGAGAATGGCATTTGGATCAGTCCACTGTACCTGAATAAGAATAAATAAACAAACAAGACGTTGAGGACCCTGACTCTTAAATACAGTATTTTTAACTCTGCTGGAGGAAATAACCAAAAAAGTGAGAGCACATCCTTACTCCACATGACCACCAGTCTTTTTTATGACTAAAGTACCTCAAGCTGGAGGGATATTGATGATCCCTAGGATCAAGGCAAATACAAGGCAACTGAGTCTTGAGTCTACTTATGCCTTGGTAGTACCATCTTCAGACTGAACCTCCTCCTTCGAGGTGGGCCAAGCCAGTAAAGCCAAGAGTGAATTTGTAAATACTCATCAAATTGACCAATTTCCATTTGAAGGTAGACAATTTATCAGGCTGCTTAATTTGCAATAGCAGTCTATTCCAGAAGTGGGGAACGTGCTGTGTAATGAGCCTCTCTCTCTCCATCCTGTTATTTATCTGCTGGTGGAGATTTAGATCCCTCGTCCTGCATTTCTGGGACTTTTAGATTTGTGGAGATATAACCGATCCTGTAATATTGGGCCCCTACAAGGCAAGACATATATCTCCTCTCATAAGTCTATAAGACACTGAATAACGGACAGTGCTTCCAGTGTTTTCTGATAACTTAGTTTTAAGCCAGTGTTGTTCTTAGAAACCTCTGTGGTCTTTCTAGTTGTTTAAATCTAGTAAGTTATATCTCAAAGAGGGCAGTATATTCAATAACTGGCCTAATCAATGCTGAATATAATGGGACACTGCAAACCAAGACCTTTGGCTAGCCAAGTTTGTGGCTGATTGCAAATTATGAATTATTGTCAAGTCACAAGTTGACACACAAGCCCTAAAGCAAGAACATGCACTTGTAAACACCTGGTTTACCAACAATGGGCTTAAATCAAATGCTAAAAGTGTAACAGTCGCATTTGGCAAACCATCCCTCCTTCAGCATATGACATGTACAATACCCCATACCCAAAAACGAGAATGTTGTAAGAAACCTTGGTACTTGGGTTGATAATTCCCTGTTGTTTGATCATCATGTAATAACACTAGTCAAGAAGAACTTGTACTTATCCTCTTGGCAATCAGCTGTTCTGTCTTCCAGATCCAAAGAGATTGTTAAAGGAGGTTTATTTTCTCTGAGACCTAGACGTTGTGGATCTAGGAGGCCTTGGTAAGGGTTTTTTTACAACCTCAGCATTAGACATTTTAGTGTGGGTTGGTGTAGAGCATTATGGTCATGTATGCTGTTCACAGCGTGTGTCTTTTGTTCGAGTGAGACCTCCATGTAAATACTTGCATCGCTCACAAACAGACTGTGTTGTACTAAATAAACGCTTATTACCTGTAAGCATCAGGCGGTTGCTACAAGGCCTAAGGATACGGAGTGCTATGAGGCTAGAAACAGAAGGAAGATAAGCAGGATGACCCTACATTTTACTCAGAGGATTATGAGAATTTGATTTGAAAACACAGAGTATTATATTCAGTTAAATGAGATAGATATTGGACTTTACTGTGGAGGAAATAACTCGTTGCGCTAAGCAACTACTGAATATGTATTATGCAGAGCAATTACTAACTGCAAAGTGCAATATGGGCAGCTACAAGCTAGATTTGCTAAAGTAGAAAAGCTATACAATGCAGGACAGCTGCGTGCGATGTGGCTCACTGAGAAACTGCTGGCAGATGGCAGCAGACAGATGCTGCTAATTGCAATAAGCAGTTCTGATTTGGAGTGGTTGGACGGTGTAGGGAAACTATGGCTCAAGAGATGTGCATCTATACAGTACAAAGTTAAACATCTCTGGAGATGTGCATCTATACAGTACAAAGTTAAACATCTCTGGAGATGTGCATCTATACAGTACAAAGTTAAACATCTCTGGAGATGTGCATCTATACAGTACAAAGTTAAACATCTCTGGAGATGTGCATCTATACAGTACAAAGTTAAACATCTCTGGAGATGTGCATCTATACAGTACAAAGTTAAACATCTCTGGAGATGTGCATCTATACAGTACAAAGTTAAACATCTCTGGAGATGTGCATCTATACAGTACAAAGTTAAACATCTCTGGAGATGTGCATCTATACAGTACAAAGTTAAACATCTCTGGAGATGTGCATCTATACAGTACAAAGTTAAACATCTCTGGAGATGTGCATCTATACAGTACAAAGTTAAACATCTCTGGAGATGTGCATCTATACAGTACAAAGTTAAACATCTCTGGAGATGTGCATCTATACAGTACAAAGTTAAACATCTCTGGAGATGTGCATCTATACAGTACAAAGTTAAACATCTCTGGAGATCTGCATCTATACAGTACAAAGTTAAACATCTCTGGAGATCTGCATCTATACAGTACAAAGTTAAACATCTCTGGAGATCTGCATCTATACAGTACAAAGTTAAACATCTCTGGAGATCTGCATCTATACAGTACAAAGTTAAACATCTCTGGAGATCTGCATCTATACAGTACAAAGTTAAACATCTCTGGAGATCTGCATCTATACAGTACAAAGTTAAACATCTCTGGAGATCTGCATCTATACAGTACAAAGTTAAACATCTCTGGAGATGTGCATCTACACAGTACAAAGTTAAACATCTCTGGAGATGTGCATCTACACAGTACAAAGTTAAACATCTCTGGAGATGTGCATCTACACAGTGCAAAGTTAAACATCTCTGGAGATGTGCATCTATACAGTACAAAGTTAAACATCTCTGGAGATGTGCATCTATACAGTACAAAGTTAAACATCTCTGGAGATGTGCATCTATACAGTACAAAGTTAAACATCTCTGGAGATGTGCATCTATACAGTACAAAGTTAAACATCTCTGGAGATGTGCATCTATACAGTACAAAGTTAAACATCTCTGGAGATGTGCATCTATACAGTACAAAGTTAAACATCTCTGGAGATGTGCATCTATACAGTACAAAGTTAAACATCTCTGGAGATGTGCATCTATACAGTACAAAGTTAAACATCTCTGGAGATGTGCATCTATACAGTACAAAGTTAAACATCTCTGGAGATGTGCATCTATACAGTACAAAGTTAAACATCTCTGGAGATGTGCATCTATACAGTACAAAGTTAAACATCTCTGGAGATGTGCATCTATACAGTACAAAGTTAAACATCTCTGGAGATGTGCATCTATACAGTACAAAGTTAAACATCTCTGGAGATGTGCATCTATACAGTACAAAGTTAAACATCTCTGGAGATGTGCATCTATACAGTACAAAGTTAAACATCTCTGGAGATGTGCATCTATACAGTACAAAGTTAAACATCTCTGGAGATGTGCATCTATACAGTACAAAGTTAAACATCTCTGGAGATGTGCATCTATACAGTACAAAGTTAAACATCTCTGGAGATGTGCATCTATACAGTACAAAGTTAAACATCTCTGGAGATGTGCATCTATACAGTACAAAGTTAAACATCTCTGGAGATGTGCATCTATACAGTACAAAGTTAAACATCTCTGGAGATGTGCATCTATACAGTACAAAGTTAAACATCTCTGGAGATGTGCATCTATACAGTACAAAGTTAAACATCTCTGGAGATGTGCATCTATACAGTACAAAGTTAAACATCTCTGGAGATGTGCATCTATACAGTACAAAGTTAAACATCTCTGGAGATGTGCATCTATACAGTACAAAGTTAAACATCTCTGGAGATGTGCATCTATACAGTACAAAGTTAAACATCTCTGGAGATGTGCATCTATACAGTACAAAGTTAAACATCTCTGGAGATGTGCATCTATACAGTACAAAGTTAAACATCTCTGGAGATGTGCATCTATACAGTACAAAGTTAAACATCTCTGGAGATGTGCATCTATACAGTACAAAGTTAAACATCTCTGGAGATGTGCATCTATACAGTACAAAGTTAAACATCTCTGGAGATGTGCATCTATACAGTACAAAGTTAAACATCTCTGGAGATGTGCATCTATACAGTACAAAGTTAAACCTCTCTGGAGATGTGCATCTATACAGTACAAAGTTAAACCTCTCTGGAGATGTGCATCTATACAGTACAAAGTTAAACCTCTCTGGAGATGTGCATCTATACAGTACAAAGTTAAACATCTCTGGAGATGTGCATCTATACAGTACAAAGTTAAACATCTCTGGAGATGTGCATCTATACAGTACAAAGTTAAACATCTCTGGAGATGTGCATCTATACAGTACAAAGTTAAACATCTCTGGAGATGTGCATCTATACAGTACAAAGTTAAACATCTCTGGAGATGTGCATCTATACAGTACAAAGTTAAACATCTCTGGAGATGTGCATCTATACAGTACAAAGTTAAACATCTCTGGAGATGTGCATCTATACAGTACAAAGTTAAACATCTCTGGAGATGTGCATCTATACAGTACAAAGTTAAACATCTCTGGAGATGTGCATCTATACAGTACAAAGTTAAACATCTCTGGAGATGTGCATCTATACAGTACAAAGTTAAACATCTCTGGAGATGTGCATCTACACAGTACAAAGTTAAACATCTCTGGAGATGTGCATCTATACAGTACAAAGTTAAACATCTCTGGAGATGTGCATCTATACAGTACAAAGTTAAACATCTCTGGAGATGTGCATCTATACAGTACAAAGTTAAACATCTCTGGAGATGTGCATCTACACAGTACAAAGTTAAACATCTCTGGAGATCTGCATCTACCCAGTACAAAGTTAAACATCTCTGGAGATCTGCATCTACACAGTACAAAGTTAAACATCTCTGGAGATGTGCATCTACACAGTACAAAGTTAAACATCTCTGGAGATGTGCATCTACACAGTACAAAGTTAAACATCTCTGGAGATGTGCATCTATACAGTACAAAGTTAAACATCTCTGGAGATGTGCATCTACACAGTACAAAGTTAAACATCTCTGGAGATGTGCATCTACACAGTACAAAGTTAAACATCTCTGGAGATCTGCATCTATACAGTACAAAGTTAAACATCTCTGGAGATGTGCATCTACACAGTACAAAGTTAAACATCTCTGGAGATCTGCATCTACACAGTACAAAGTTAAACATCTCTGGAGATCTGCATCTATACAGTACAAAGTTAAACATCTCTGGAGATCTGCATCTATACAGTACAAAGTTAAACATCTCTGGAGATGTGCATCTACACAGTACAAAGTTAAACATCTCTGGAGATCTGCATCTATACAGTACAAAGTTAAACATCTCTGGAGATCTGCATCTATACAGTACAAAGTTAAACATCTCTGGAGATGTGCATCTACACAGTACAAAGTTAAACATCTCTGGAGATGTGCATCTATACAGTACAAAGTTAAACATCTCTGGCTCAATGAGCTGCACCATGAAAACACAGGCAATTTATAATGGAAACGCTTGGAAAGCTGACCAACAACAAAATGACAAGCTTCAAGGTTTTACAGCAGTCCAAGGCTTCTTTCTACACTCTTACCAGAGCTAAACCAGCAGCAAATCTCAGCTACATTACAAAAATGTGCATAGCTATTACAACACAGCTATTACTGTAAACTGAGTAAGAACCCAACATCTGCTTATTCCAAGTTTGTAGTGCTGGTATTTTAATCAACTCCAGAGCAAAATGGTCATAATTAGTAGTTTTGAGCTAAGGATGTAGCTGATGATCATGACATACTGGGGTAAGGGAGGCAGGAAAAACAGTTGAATTTAACTCCTCGTACAAGAGAAAAAGAAACTACATAAGTATATTTATGGGAGCCATACAGAAGGAACAATATTTGAATCAGATTGTATTGAACAAGCCTGTTAGCCAGATTGGAAACTTGACAGCTCTGAGTTCATTTAAAGCAGATGAAACAACATGAGATTCCCCTACCTGCACAGATATCTAAGCACTAACACAGACTTTTCAGGCCTAGACCTGGGGATGTTGATAAGCACATGAGCCATACATCATTCCCCCTGCCTGTGAGGGATCTAACAGAGACATTATCCAGTGACAACAGATTAAGGGCAAAGAATTAAAAATAAGACGTATCCTCTCAGAAAACAAAAGCTTCCTGAGAACAAGAATGAATCCTGAAAAAAATCCTTCTTCACTCTAATCTATTCTTGAAACACATGCACAAGCAAACCCAGCAGGCCCTGTGACATCTAACGGGCCTACACCCATGTTCCTTAACCTGAGCACATGGAAAAGACACCTTCATCTGACACTTGTTGGCTAGACTAGTCAACACTGTGTATGGCTTAATAGCATGACAATTTAGCACACTGAGGACCCTGGCTCTTAAATACAGTATTTTTAACTCTGCTGGAGGAAATAACCAAAGAAGTGAGAGCACATCCTTAACTCCACATGAGCACCAGTCTTTTTTTACGACTAAAGTACCTCAATCTGGAGGGATATTGATGATCCCTAGGATCAAGGCAAATACAAGGCAACTGAGTCTTGAGTCTACTTATGCACTGGTAGTACCACCCTCAGACTGAACCTCCTCCTTCGAGGTGGGCCAAGCCAGTAAAGCCAAGAGTGAAAACTCATCAAATTGACCAATTTCCATTTGAAGGTAGACAATTACCTCAAACTATCTTTTTTGGAAGCATTTTATTGATAGTCATCAAAAAGAACACGATTCAAAAACAAGAAGCAATGACCAAAGCGAGGTAATCTACTCCCTGACATTCTGAGCAAGAATGGACAGAGTAGGTCAAGAAGGCCATTCTAGAATTCACTGGCTAATTCCAACCTTTTGGTTTTAAGCAATCTATATTTAGTAGGAAATACTTATCCATCACAAAAATAGATAAATATAGACAGGTGATAGATTAGCTAGATAAAATTAAAGAATTAGAAAAGAAAATTCAAAATAAGCAAACTATTACACAGTAAGAACTTCTTTTCTCAAGATACTTATGACCTATGAAAATTGTGAGATCTCAGAGGCTGCCTAGTTAGTAACATTTAAAAAAATAATACCTGAAAGAGAGAAATGGATCCTTAGATGACTAAAATGCAGTTTTACAATTTTGTATTTGGTCATACCTCTCAACATCTTAAAGCAAGAAATGTGAGTAAAACCAAAAATAATCAGGTGACAAATTACCAAAATCAGCGACAGATTTTAAATATTGCTGTTACAAGCTTAGAATGTTGATAGAATGCTAAATTTGCATTATCAGACATTTTGTGGAGGACATGATGTCTGAAACTCAAATGTCTTATTATTTAGTGACTTATATCCTCAATAATTTGCTACAAAGCCAAAAATTTTATGAGGAACAGACCAAAAATATGGACAGTTGAGAGGTATGTATTTGGTGCCCCATTTAATATTAAATAAGAATTTTAAATCTTTATAGATCCTCTTCTGTAGTAGCCAAATATTTTAAGGCATATAAGAGGGCCTAAGCAGATATAAAACAAACAGTAATATCCATGTCCCTTCTGATAGCATTCTCCATCTTCTGACTAAAGCACCCAAGTCTGGAATAAGAGGATGTATGTAGTCAGCCTAATTAGGGGTAATATTCCTATCCGTGTAACTGCTACTCTGATACTCCTTGTGCACGTTTTTACTCCTCTGTGTATTTAAACTTTAACTGTACAGTTTGCCTTACTGTTTCAGAAAAGGTTTATTGGATGTTAGGCAAAGAATCAACTATGTAAGTGGCCTGTATGCCTTCTTATATGGGGTGAATGTTGAAAGCTTATATCCAGAACAATGCATGTATCGCTTTATGCTCTAGGGCCCACCCTGCATTTTATGAATATATTATTGAGATGGACTTGGATGCACTTTCTTTTATTTGAACCTGCTGGGTATCGATGAGGTGGCATAACAGACCACACTTCTGGTGCCAGTTAAGATCTTGTCTTTGCACTGGTGGCAATGGTGTCATCAATATATGACATTTTTGGTGGCACTGATGGGGTTCAAACCCAATCCATCCACCCATAAGTCCATTTTCAAGTCTGTTTCCAACTGTTTTGTTTTTTAATTTCAGGATACTGAAATAAAAAAAACTCTGCAGAACCTCATACCAATTTAGGTTTAAACCCAAAATAAATTGAGGTAGCTTCTACCTGGCTGATTTCTCAGCAAAACATCTCTACATTGTATTTATTTAAAGCTTTGTTAACCAGAAAGGTGGGACAAGTCCAACGAATCAGACTATCCCAGGCTCCTTCAGAACATATTGTCTCTTCCACAGAACACTTTCCAGAACTACTGCTCCAAAATTCCAATATAGGATTGTTCAGAGTCAAAGTATTTACAGCAATGCCTTCATCTAAATCAATACTGTTTCTAAAACCAAAATAAATCAAGTTATAAATCCTCCTTCTTGAAAAAGGAGATGGACTCCAGATCATTCCTTTCATAGGTTTTATTTGGATAAGAACTTTCATCCTTGTAGAGTTCTGCAGATCCATTTCTTACATCTAAACTTTCATAAATCTTGGTGCTAGTATCAATGCTGGGGGTGTAGTACTCTGTGGGGCAACCCAGTTTCACCTGCTCAGAATGAAGGCAACTGATAGGATGTCAGCTCTATCCTCACATGCATGAAGATGCTCAAAAGTAGTGCTTGGTAAGCCCATGTGCCCAACCCTTGGAACTTTTATGCTTTACCAATACTCTATTACCTTCAAGTCTTTCCTTTTGTATGTATAAATTCATAATCAGTTGTACATACATGGCTATCAGACTGAATTTTACAAAATGGTTTACAGACATTTTTTGCAGTCACCAAACATCACTATGTTGTTTTAATACATATTCACTATTTAAAATAGTTTTAAACTGCCAGAACAACAAAACAACAACCTCCCTTATCATTTAACGGAGCCTGTTGGTGGATTCTGTTAACCAAGTAGCACTTTTGCTTGCCTATCACAAGCTTCCTCACGTTCCAAGTTAACTTATGAATCATGCAGTAGTCGGACTGTGCAAAAGTATTAAGTGTACTGAATTGAGTTCACAATACTGCACTGAAGAGATATATTAATAATAATGTTATTTCAGGTTGTAGCAGGGAAAATAAATACCAAAGAAGTAAAAATTATGGTACTATGCCATGGATTCATAAACTTGACTTCTAATCTGATTTTCTAGCAGTAGTTTGATTTTTGAGTGTGAATCTCTTGCAGAATTCTGGAAAAGTGTCCTAAGCAGTTGTATGCAAAATAAAACAATTACAAAAAGAACATGACTAGGTGAATTCTGGAGATGTAACCCAAGCAGTTGTAGGGAAGATGATCCAGCGATATACGGCTAAAATGTGATGACATCAATCCACATACAGTACACGCGACTCCAAATGTTATTCCCTGGTGGAAATATGACTTAGGCTCCATAACTGTAGGATACTTTAATGGAACAGCTACTGCTTAGTCCAGGGGAATTGTATGCATTGAGAAGAACTTATTATAATTCTCTTTTTTTTTTGGAAGCACAATTGTGTTGCCATCCAAGGGCTCAAATTCAACTCAGTCCAAGATATGGAAACTGAAAATGGCATGTCCTTCCTTGTCTATGCTGCATTTTGCAAAGTGCATTAGTGTGTACTTTCAGTTTAATATCTGACAAATTGTTTGAAATGCATACTTTCAGCTTATTAGTCATCTTCCCCATACAAAAAAACAAATTTCTGACATTGTCCCCTGTAAACCACTCTTTCAGTGTTGTAGTCACCTATTTTTGCTGCAGTACTTCTGGCCCATGCTAGGACAAATAAAATGGTTCATTCAACTCACCAGGCTGCAAAACTTGCATTTCTGAGCTCCATATCAGTATGTGCTATAAACTTCTGTCCATTCTCCCTGGTCTTTTGATTCAAAGAAGGCTCTGATGTTTCTTCCTTTCTTAAAGATAAAACTCAGGCCTGGTTCAAGGATCTTGATATGGGGTCTGTTATTCTCTATTACAATCCAATTCTCAGTGATGGCCCTGCAGATGTCTTTATGGTCTGTTGTAAATGTTATGGCCATGCCTCTTTTTCAGGCCTCAGTTTTAGGGTCAAGGTGGGTTACTCCGAAATTGTTGTGCCATCTGCTGACTAGCTCCAGCACAAAGGGGTCTTCTGCTATTTTCATGTTCTTTGTTGTTTCCAGTGTGTTATTAATCATTTTGCTTTCATACCCCCTAGCTAGGAAATCTTTTGTGAGCTTGTTTAGGTTGTGCAGAAAGTCCTTAAGTTCTTTTGAGACCCTTGTGATTCGCATGCCCTGTGACGCCTACTGCATTGTGTTTGGTTATCTGCGGATGCATACCGGAAGCATGCAGCACTAGGTACACCTTTGTGGGTTTCTGGTATAGACTGTTGGTGAGGGTCCCTGTTTCAATGTTCTTGCTGACAATGAGATCTAGAAAACATAGAGCATTCTGTCCGTGGCTCGTGGTAAATTTTAGGAAGGATATAAAGTTCCCTTTACGGGACTAGAAGTCTTTCACCTTGCTTTCATTTCCACTCCAGGCAATGAAAATTTCATCAATGAAACCTAGGTAACAGGCCATGTGTTGGTGAACATTTGAGCAGAAGATCACATCTTTTTCCCCATTTTGCAAAAGCAACATTCCAGGCACAAAACTACACTTGCGGGGTGGGGGAAGGTGGACAACTTCTCTGATCCTCAGGGCAACATTCCTGCTTTACACATTAAACTAACCATGTAATTGTTTATTACTAGACCTACTTAAAGGAACCCTTTAACTCTAAGAAACACCTCTCTTTCTTTAAACAACAACAAAACAACATTTTCTGTACAGCAATATGTTTACAGCATTATTTTCAAGACATCAATTCTGACATATTTTAGGCAAGACCCAGCACATTGTGCTATGCTGACCCCACCTCCTGCATGAATCCTGGGTTTCAGGTCCACCTGGATGGGCCATCTTCATTGTAGTGGGTCAAGCTTGACTGACGTTTGACAGTGAACTTGATGTAAGCTCCCACTGACAAGCTTAGTATTCTCATCCCATTGTTTGCATAGCCACACTAGGGGACCATGGTCTGTCATCACTGTAAAGGCACTACCCAGAAGACAGCACTTATAAAACCACCCACTTGAACACTTGGCATACCTTCTCGGAAATGGAATACCTGATCTCAGCTCTGCTTAGTTTGCTTGTAATGTAGATAACAAATAAGGTGCACTTCCCTCTCAAAATTGTAACAAAGCACTGCCCCATGGGCTACCTCTGATGCATCAATATAAACACTGAAAAGTTTATCAAATTCTGGAACAGCTAATACGGGCTCAGAACATACAGCTTCTGTCAACTATTTACAAGCATTATCTGCCCCTGCTGTCCATTTTACTTAGATGGGCATCTTCACCCTTCCCAAATCAGTAACAGGGCATGTTAAAATGCAAAAGAGGGAGAAAATGCTTTACAGAACAAAGCTAACGTCAAGAATGCCCCTTATTGCTTCTTAGTGCCTGGAATACGCCACACTTTCACTGCTTCTACCTTTCCTTTTTGGAGCTTAACAATAATCTCTGTCATGCACAACCTGCTCTGGAGGCACTGACTGTCCACCTGGCTGTTCGTAAGAGAGTCTAGCAATGCCTCTAGCTTTAGCTACATGAAAATTCCAATTCACCAGAGTGCCTTTTGACACTGATCAGGTAAACAGCAGCTTATTTGATATGGGGTTTTAGTATCCTGTACATCAATGTTTGAAAGACTGCACAGGTGCAACATAGCCTCCTAGGGTTCAAAACAGTGCCTTTTCCTTGGCTTCAGCTGTTAGAGGGGCTTCCCTGTACCCCTTTCACAAACCTAATGCAGTTCAGTATCTTTCCATTTATTTACTGTAAGCATTGGTAAGGTATGTAGTTTTGAAATGCTGTTCAGCCTCCTGGAATCATTCAAGACCTGAATGTTCCAACAGGCATCAGGGCTAATATGATAGTACTTTTCTGCTCACCTTTTGACACCATCATTTCCAGCTTAAGCATTTGTGTACTTCTTGCACAGCTTTTCTCTGCGATTCTGGTATTTGCTAAGGTATTAAATGAACTTTTTTCCCTGGAATAGTTTCAATATGTTGCATCATGTTTGTTCTGTCAGGCAGTAATGGAAACACTTCAGTTGTTATCAAACTGCCTTATCTCTTGTTTCTGTTACTTAGATAGTGTGTTACCTATCTGCACAGCAGGGCACAGAAGCCAGCTTTCATTCACTTTCAGTTCCATCAGTTTCGGGCACAAAACTAATGCAGACGTCTGCAAGTCTTTCCACTGCATCACAGTACTGGCATGGTGCAGCTCTTCTGGCCTTCCATTACTAGTCTCATTAACCCTGTAGTTCACATCATTTAATTTTAATATCATTTCAAACAGACCCTGATACCAAGCCAAAAACTTGTTTTTAGCAGACATGACCACAACAAATACCTGGTGTCTAGCTTTGGATTCCACGGTCCTTACGTTTCTGCTAAACACTTGTAGCCTGGGCTCTTTCCACACATTCTCATACTATGGGCATCATCATTTTCATCCTGCCTTGTAAGTTGGTATATTGTTCTGTGGTACTTTAAGCTGGGGCATTCTCCACTTACAAATTTCTCTAGCAATATCTAACAGTCCATGAGGGTACTTGCCCTAAAATAACCCAAAAGGACTGAATCCTGTCAAGGCTTATGATACTTCTCTAATGGCAGACAGGGGGCAGGATATCGATTTGTCCTAGTTCTAATAATCTCCCCTTAACAATTTTTCTCAGTTAAAAAGCTCCATTAACCCATCTATCTGAGGATTATATACCAATATTTTTAACAGCTTGACCTTAAAGCACCGTCATGACAGGTGTATTATTCTGGACAGCATGACGTCCCCTGGTTACTTATGTATACCTACTCTAACTCCACACTGATAAACTGAGCAAAAGCCACATGTAGTGGGCTAGATGCAGATTACAGAGTTACAGAATTCAAAATTAAAAGGTGTACTGATACCCACTGCTGGACTACACTAATAACCCAACAATGCCCACAGAAATACATTGAAATGATGTCTCTGTGATAGCCAGTGGAATAAAAGGATTTTTGATACCCGAGTGGCGATCTGCCTTCTGGCATTCAGCACATCCAGCACAGAACTTCAACTTCTTTTATTATTTTTGACCAGTAAATTCTTCCCACCCTACGTACTGGTCTTGCACACTGCTAGGTGTCCTCCAAGTATATGACTGTGCGTTAACCTCATCAATAGGCTTCTGAAAGGTTTAGGCACTAACAGCTGATGGAGTAATTCCTCTCTGTCCTTTTGTGCCCTGCATAATGAATGATCCTGTAACTCAAAGTATGAAAGTACAGGTAAGAAACAGGAACATTATGTTGGCTTCTCCCTGTAAAACTCTAGCTATATTTTTCCTTTGCATCTTCAAAGTGTTAAATTCCCATTATGAATTTTTAGATTATCTAGCCTACCTGGAGGTCAGTCAACTCTGGAGATTCTTCAGGGTCAGTTTGTCATGAGGTAAAGGTATTGCCTTCTCTCTGACCAACAAAGGCACTGGGATCTCGGTGCCTAACTCTTCTATGTAAGCAGACTCATACGAACATTAATGTGGAAGCAAAGAATTACCGTATAGAGGATGTATTATTCACTTACCACCTGGCAGGTAAAAGGCATCCTAATATGACTACAACTTGCTTATGGACTACATTGTACACCATGTGGCACGCACAGGGAAGGCAAGGACCTGGTGATCAACTATGGGTGCCTGTTGAGAAAGAGAATCTCTGACCCATAAAAGGGACACTTATTGCAGAGCAATTCAAACTATAAGAACATACCTGCTGCAACTATTTATATTTGTTTAATGGGGTACAGCACTGATCAGTACTGACCAATTTCTGGGTGAAATATAAAACATTCCACAAATAAAAATACAGAAATGCAAGCAGTAACAGAATAGTTATCATTAGTTACAAAGAAAGAAACTGTATTTTTTGTATGTATGTATGAATGTGTGTGTGTGTGTGTATATATATATATATATATATATATATATATATATATATATATATATATACACGCACACACATCACTGTATATATCACATATACACACACACACACACACACACACAGGTCTACTTCACTTTATTATGATCAAGACCATACAATATAAGTTTTGAAACTTTGAAATGTAAAATATTTTTGTTACGTTTTTGCAGGGGCAAGCCACCCTACACCCCCTGCTAATTAAATATACCAACTCAAAGATCACACCTCAGTGAGAAAAACTGTAAATATACCGTTCCACACTGTATGGCGATCTCCTTTTAAATGGTTCGAAGTTTCAAAACTTCGACCTTATGGTCTCGACCATAAGAAATTCAATGTTTTGAAACTTCTAAATTTTAACAAAAGACCCATACATGCATAACTATATCTATCTACCTATGTGTGTGTGTGTGTCTCTCTCTCTCTCTCTCTATATATATATATATATATATATATATATATATATATATATACACACACACACACACACACACTCCAGTGAACAAACAAAGTGTAATGTTCAACATATACATTAGATTCTAAGGTAGGTAAGTCTGAAAGTGACGAGACTTAGAAAGGAGATAAGGACAGTGTGTTAAGTTGTGTGTCCTGTTTTAAATCAAGAGCATTTGGCTTGGATGAAGAAATGTACTTTTACGTTGTATTCTGAATTTGGAGTAAGAGTCTATTTCCTTTGAGTCGATGCGGAGAGCTTGCCAAAGAGCAGGTGCCAGAGAGAAGACGGTTTGTGCAGTTCTGTCAAGTTTAGGTCTATGGGTAATGAGAGCTGGTGTGGCTTGTGAGTTGTATGAGGAAGCTTTTTTAATGAAGTTTAGTTGCAAGTGGAGTAAATGTCTGGAGAAGGGAAGTCTGCAGACTTGGGATCCTAACAGTAGTTTAGATATATATTTTATGGACAGACATTTGGCTTTGTCTATTGTGATATAGTGATGCTCACAGAGAGGTGAGTTTGTAATGAATCAGCAGATGCTGTGCGACATTGTCTGGAGTGTGGTAGTGTTTTTCTTGGAAGGAGAAGTGAAAGTGAGAAGTCCATAATGAAGCTGAAAAAGAACTACTACTTTGCTGATAGCTCCCCTAGCTGGTATTGGAGGAAAAATGGGAGATCTTTTTGGCTCAGAAGATGAGGGAGTCTATTTTACTCTCACTCTGTCTATGATGAAAAATAAGTTTATTGATTAATCAAGCCATAATCCTAGGTATTTGAAGATAGAAGCTGTTTCTTTAAAATAGCTGTGTAGGTCAGTGTCGGGTGCTTGCTGAATTTTCTGTGGAGGTCAAAAAAGCACAGTTTTGGTCTTGGAGGTGTTGAGAAGGAGTTTATGATTTATGAACCATTGATGGAGCTCTTAAGACAGACTGGAGTTGGGACTGAATGTTGGTGTGACAGTGATTTTACCTGTAAGTGACCATGTCATCAGCACTGAGGATGAGTGGGAGATTGGGGAGGTCACAAAGAAGTTTGGTAATGAATATGGAGAAGAATCAATCCTTGTGGCACACCTTTGGTAACAGGTGCAGATTCTGATAGAAGGAATCCTATTTTAACTGTGATGCGTTTATCAGTGACAAAGTTTTTAAAACAAGGAGGGATGTCTGAACTGACTCCAATTTCAATTAGTTTATTTTGGAGAATGTAGTCATCAGTGAGGTCAAATGCCTTTGTTAGGTCTATAAATAGGGTACCTGCATGCAGGCCTCTACATCACAGTTTTGCAAGATGTCATCAGTAAGGGACTAAAGTGCTATTATAATACATTGTCCGGACCAGAATCCATGCTGTTTGAAGAACAGCAAGTGGTACTGCTGAATATTGACAGACAGACAGAAGAGCGAGTGAGTAAGTTGGGTGTAGACTGTATTTTATGGAAGTCTGTCCACATTTGGGGATATTGGAGAGAGATTTTTGGGATGGTTTGTTCTCGGAGGAGTTTAATTAGAATAATTTTTCAAATTTGTGGCATGATGTTTTGTGTGAAACACAGATTACATACATGAGAGAGAGGAAGACATAGATGCCCTCTGCAGTGATATACAAACTAAGCAGTTATATTGTCAGGTCCAGGAGGGGTGTCGGTGGGTATATTTTCAAATGGAACATGGACTTCTTCGAAATGTATACGACTGAAGTGGAAGAGGGAAAGAATGGCGGTGGGATGGGAAACGCACGATCTGTGGGAGGTGTGGAGTTTGGAGTTTACTGAGGGGAGATTACTTCATTCTTTAAGGAAATCTTCTGGAGAAAGTTAATAGTGTGTGTTCCTGAAAGGTTAACGTCTTTCCAAAAGCGTTTAGAGAAATGCAAGTTAGTAATTTGTTTCTTTATTTGGAGACAACTTCTGTGCCTTGAGATGGACTTCTTGGCTAGGTTACATAAGGCTATAAAAGAGTTGTGGTTGTCAGTTGTGGGTTTTCTTTCCATTTTTGTCACACTTCATCCCTTAGAGTGAGAAGATGATCGAATTCAGTGGCTAGTCATTCAGTTTTGGTGTGTTTACAAAGCCTTACATTGCAGCTGGAGAAAAAAGTTGGCTAGGCTTATGGCTGTTGTATTAGGGTCATCTAAGGTGATTTGGTTCCAGTTGTGGGCTTTGAGAAAGTTTTTAATTTTGTCAATATTAGTGCTACACTGGTTTCTGAAGGCTTTAATATGGTGGTAGTTTTATAGGATGGTTGATAATTGTAAAGGTGACTCAGCACTGGCTGCTTAGTGATGGTGGCAGAATGTTTACACTGGAGACAGTGTTTAGTATGTTTGTAATAATCAACTCACGTGTAGAGCATTTGCAGTATCTGAGGTTAGGTCTCACTGGTTCTTTTATGAGTTGAAGGAGACATAGGTCTGTTAGGAAAGTACCCATGCTGACTGAATGAGGGCCAAGATAATCAGAGTTGAAGTCATCCAGAATCATTATGTTGCTTTCTGGAAGCTATTCAAGATGTTAATTATGACAGATTTTAATTTATTTGGGGAAGAAAGGGCGGGGGGGTTAGACAAGCTGCAGTGATTAGTAGTGGTCTGCTTTTGTGAGCTGGACATTTTAGGGGAATCCATTCAGGACTGGAGTCTGAGGAAGAGATTCCTTGGGCAATGCCTTTTGGATTTAGGTTATTTTTGTACATAACAGAGAGCCTCCACCAGATGGCTTTACCTTGCCAGGCATCACTGATGTACTTCTAGGAATCTAGAAAGTGTTGTAAGTTGGGGAAGTCTTATTTGACCCAGGGTTCTGTGACTGCTACACTGTCTGGGTTGTGCTGGGAGATAAAAGCACTTATGTAGTCTAGATTGCTTCTGATGCAATGGGCATTGAGGAGCATGCAGGCCACCATACAGACAAAATGGTTCTGTTGTTGAAGAAATGCTTTTTTGGGCCTGGGCTGGGTTCAATGCTGCTCTTTAAAAAAAGACTATAAAGATTATGGAGTATAGGATGTCTTTGGTGTTTTAGGGAGAGAAAAATATTTTTCTGAGTCTTTATAAATACACAGAATCATTGATCCTGAGAATGGTAGGCTGTGAAGTGGGTTTGGCCTGAAGACTGTGGGGTTGGGGAGTGGAGGTGAGGTGGCATTTTGTTGTTGTGGAACTTATGAAAGTAGGGGTAATACATGGTGATGTGAATGAATTAGGAAGATGTTTTTTATTGGTTGTACTGATGAGGGAGGTGAACAGGAAATGAGGAGGGGGGGTGAACAGGGTAAGTTGTGACAAGATGGACATTTTATTGTTTGAATGTGTGCTGTGCTTTTATAGGACATTGTACATGGGTGCTGGGAGTTCTGGTAATATCAAACTTCAAGGATTTTCCTTAATGGCTGAATAGAACTCTAAGCAGTACACCCCAAATGAGCAGCAGCAGAAGACCAACCTTAAAACCAATTTACCCCCCTTGGTACCACAAACAAGCCCGGCATTTGAAATGCACACTGGAAAGCAACCTGGGCACCCATCAAAGAACAGGATGATGGGCTAGACACTGCTGGACGCAAACACTAGTTGTTAAGGCAATAGTTTCACCTCCTTGGTTCAACACAACCACACCCCATGAACAGGCCAATTGGAGATGACAACCAAAGGATCATCTCCTACACAGCTGGAAATGGAGACACCTTCCTTTATCCTTCAGGTGGCCAGAGAGGAACATAATCAGCCCTCAAAAGAAGGGAGAGGGTCCCCTCATTTGGTGGCTGTGGATGGACACCTGCAGCCTGCACATAGAAGGGTAGACTCTTTTCTCCCAGGTACTGGGAAAGGGTCCAATTTTAACCCTGCTGAATGAATGGATCAAGAAGGAACTAGAGAAAGGCCCCAAACCAAAACAAGAAACACCCCATTAACCCTCACACTGATGAAGGAAGGGGCTTCAATGTTAACAGGTATTGAAAAATAAACCAGATAAAATTTCTCAGTCATCCTGACAGTGTGAAAGGACTCTTATCTGGTACAATGGATACTTGCCACCACAAAACCTGGAAGACCATGGAAAGTCTCCTGAGTAGATGTCAGGCAGCTCAAGGAGGTCCACATGACCAGTCAGGCTGTGAACCCACCCCTGTGCCAGTTACAATAGATGGGATCCACTCAAGGATCAAGCTAAACAAGATAAATCTCTTAGCCTCCTACAGTGCCAAAAACCCAGTGCATAAAATTATAGGACATCACTCTACCACACCGTCTTTCCAGAAAAGTCAGCGTCATCATCTTCTTTCGGCTGCTCCCATTAGGGGTCGCCAAAGCGGATCATCTGTTTCCATTTCTTCCTGTCCTCTGCATCTTGCTCTGTCACACCAACCACCTGCATGTCCTCTCTCTTACCACATCCATAAACCTTATCTTAGGCCTTCCTCTTTTCCTGTTGCCTGGTAGCTTCATCCTTAGCATCTTTTTCCCAATATACTCAGCATCCCTCCTCAGCACATATCCAAACCAACGTAATCTTGCCTCTCTGGCTTTGTCTCCAAACCTTCCAATGTGGGCTGACCCTCTAATATACTTATTCCTGATCCTGTCCACCCTCGTCACACCCAGTGCAAATCTTAACATCTTTAACTCTGCCACATCCAGCTCTAACTCCTGCCTTTTAGTCAATGCCACTGTCTCCAACCCATATAACACAGCTGGTCTTCACTACCCTCTTGTAGACCTTCCCTTTCACTCTTACTGGTACTCGTCTGTCACAAATCACTGCTGACACTCTTCTCCACCCACTCCATCCTGCCAGAAAAGTCAGCATACTTCAACAAATATATACTGCTTAGCAACAGAGCTCATCCTGTCAGTGACATGCTGAACCTAATCAGAACCCTGGACTGAGGAGGGGAATGACAGCTGAAGTAACAACTTGGAAGGCTACACCCATCGGGGGATCCCAAACCCTGAAAATATGAAACTGTGCTGCACATCCCCCTCAACCCCCCCATAAAATACAGTTCATCTAGGTGCAGAATAGTCAACCTCACCAAGGGAAAGACACATCCACACAATCACTCTGACCAGCCAAGAAATGGGGGCAAGCAAAAATAAAAGAACTTAAACAAAAAATGACAGCAACCTGCAGATGGGCTCCCTCTGCACAGCAGCAAACATCACTACTTCCATTCTCCATTCCACCACGATCAAAGATCATGACACTGAAGCAGAAAGGAACCTAAATACCCTTGGTAAGTTCTGAAAAGTTTTGAAACTAGCCAAAGCCTTCACAAGAAAAGCTCAAGATAACAGCCCAAGATGGAGAGAGGTGAAATAATTTATCCCGCTTGACTGGTAGACAAAGCCCTGCCTCCTGGAAAAGGAGAGTGGAAGGAACAGTGGCTACCTAGACTGCATCTAGAAAGTCCAAAATGGGCTATTCCACCCATTCCCCCATCAAGCATCTGTACACCCCTGGGGGGAGATGCTCAGAAGAAAAGACAATTCGTGGAGAAGGAGCACAGATGTGGCTCTATCTGCACCCAGCCACAGATTTGCAGGAATGGAACCCTTTGATATACCAACAAAAGCAAACTACCTGAATGGCCACTCTAGCTAACTCAAAGAAGAGACATCCTGAACATGGGTCACCAAGGCCCTAAATTACAAACAATCCCTTTGTTTTTAAGTAGAGACCCCAAATAACACAGACATCTCCCTCAAGCTACTGAGCAGCCTCCAACTGAGCCATCTTGTCGAAGGGGTGGGAGATACTTCCCATATTCCCAACTCAGGCCAATCACATTTTCCTCCAGGGTGATCCAGAGGTAAGAAGACCTTTGAAAGAGAGTTGATCAAGGAAAACCCTGGCAACAGCTCATCAGAAGGGAGCTGAGGTACCTTGGAAAGGACAGAAAAGGTTCCTAAAGAACTTCCCAAGGTGGACACAGTGTTAGGCTGAGTAAATGAGATGGGCTCTCTCCAGAGAAGCAGACTTCCAGGATTAGAAGGTTTGGACTATTTTGTCTCTTTTGTACCATGAAGGTTGGTGGAGGAGACTATTAACAAAAGGAAGGAGAGAGTGGGATTGAAAGAGACTCCCATCTAATCAATTAGCAAGAGCTGTTCTGCAGAAGCAGTGGTAGCTGAAGTCCTGGCCTTGATCCCTGTGGACCATGTTGGGTTTTGGACTAGGCAAAATACTTAAATCTGTGGTATGACCAACCTGCCAACAGGAAGAGGCCCATCTGGAATAACATTAGCCTTCACCAGTAGCACCTGGGATGACTCCTTCTGTTACCTAGAAAGTGTAAATATAAATGGCTAAGAGATTGACTCTCAACCCCCTCCCCCCAAGTAGAAAGGAGATTACTTCTTAGCCAGGAAGGCATTCTGCATGAAAGGCAGTCATGAATTAACAACCCACTCATTCAAACAGAAGATGTGTAGGAGAAGGGGTTCAAGCTAACACCCCAAGCAAAGTCCACCACATGGGCTTCCTGAAATACTGGTCACTCTAGTCAGGCTGATGGCTCCATCCATAAGGCAGCATTCCAGATGAGAGATCATCTATGTTGTTGGGAACAAGGGGAGAGAGATGAATTAAGGACTGGCACCCACAGTAAGAGATGAATGCAGGACAAACTGATGGCAAGTTCAGGACTCTCTAATCCCCAAAGTGACAGAAGGACAAACATCCCCACTCAAGTTTTCTACCTCCAAGGCCACACTGTCCACTGGATAACAGGCAGATGAAATGGGCTATTAAGGATGCTAGAAATTCTCAAAGTCCTTCAGATGTCAGCCTGCAGGCTTGTTAGCAAGGCTATTAGTCCAGTCTGCTGGGTAGACATAAAGTACCAGCTCCAGCTATCCCAGCTTACAAAGATGTGGGGTGCCTCCAAGCTTTTAAAATGACACCTTCCAAAGCTGCTTGACAAGGAAATCCTCAGCTTGGAACTCACCACAGTGAGGGAGGAAGAAAGATCATGGAAGTTTCCATCTTCTCAGGCTTGCATTCAACCAAGAGAGGACTAGGAGATGGTCTGACAAGGACCCATGCATAGCATAAACAGTCCTATACTGGGCTTGATGGAGGCAAGAAAACAAGATTATAGTCAAAGTTTCACACCCTCAACATAAGCTCCTGCGAACAGCTGAAAACTGGCACCTGAGCTACAGAACCTGGGACAGAGTGCCCCCGTCACTCGTCATGTATCCCTGAGCCATAGAACCTGGGACAGAGTGCCCCTGTCACTCGTCATGTATCCCTGAACTACAGAACCTGGGACAGAGTGCCCCTGTCACTCCTCATGTATCCCTGAGCCATAGAACCTGGGACAGAGTGCCCCTGTCACTCGTCATGTATCCCTGAACTACAGAACCTGGGACAGAGTGCCCCTGTCACTCATGTATCACAGCTGCAAGACCAGCTGGACTGAAGGGGAGGCTCTAGGACAGGAAACAAAACCTTGGCTGCAAGTATGTCGATGTGTGTCTAAATGATTAAAGGGGTCCTTTCCTAATATAGGACAGTGTGGTAGAGAGACCAAACTAATCAGGCAGGAGGAGGGCATCATAAAATCCATACAATGTACCTCCTATTGAGAGAAGTGAAGGTGTGTCAAGCTCTGAGATGTTATAAGAGTCTATATTAGAACACCGAACATTTAAAATGTCGAGTGTTCTAATATCAACCCATTTTCAGCGAACACTGAAAATATCGAAGAAGCAGAAAAACAAATTCATTCCTAGGGAAAGAATTTGGTTGTCCGTTTCTGCTGCTTCAGTATTTTCAGCGCTCTGTTGGAAAGTTACGGGTCAGCTTTAGGTAAGTGTGTGATTGAGTGCGGGTTAGGTATGTGTGCGATTGTGTGGACATGAGGGTTAGGGTGGGTTAGGGTGCAGGTTAGGTATGTGTGCGATTGTGTGGACATGAGGGTTAGGGCGGGTTAGGTGAGTGTGTGATAGTGACAGACCTTAGGGTTAAGGTAAGTGGATAGTTAGTGGTGTGTGCATAGTTTAGTGTACGGTTAGGTGTAAGATTTTAGGTGTATGTGTGTGGATTGCTGTTTGTTTGGTGTGCTTGTGTTATATGTGTTTAATTTTTTTCCCTAGGGAAAAATCTGCTGTTCTGAACGTTCGATGTTTGGTATTTTCGATTGGTAGGGTTCGATATTAGAACACTCAACATTTTGAATGTTTTGTGTTCTAATACAGACCCTTATAAGAAGTTAGGGATCAAAACTGGACAGAGTCCTCCTTAATTAAGATACATTTTCTCCTTTGTGCAGCCTGGAAGGCCAATGAAAGATTGGAGTTAACTCTTGGAGGAGAGGCTGCAAGCCAGTCCTTAGAAAGAATCCTAAGGTAACCACCAAAAATTCTGCGGTAAAGAAGAATGTACCTTTTAGGGAAGTAAGCAAAGGACGAGATGCAAGAACTTTCACAAGAAAAAAACAAGGATCGATACCCAAACGGCGCAAGAAAATTAATAAAAATGAAAGAAGTGGCGGATGTACATTCAGATTTCAGTGGGTGACAGTGCGCCATTTTGAGTATCCAGCCAACTCCAGGCATGCAAGCTCCCAAAAAGGTGATAATGGCTTCTTACTGGTAGAAAATAAATTCAAAGTTAGATTGCTGCCTACCATTTCTGACTTATAGATGATATCAGAGATACTGATGACAAACTTCAATGAAGGTGATTTGGCCATCCAATTTACAGTCCCTCATCTGTGAAATGGACATGCAAGTACTCAACAAAAAAACGATAAACTAAAACTCAGTCCAACTCAGACCATTGGAATCTCTTGCTCTAATGACTCAGCAGTTCACTGAATAAAGCTGAAACCTTGCTCTTCCGTATACACTACAGCCTATACATATATATTAACAGGGTGTTTGTAGAGGACGTTTCTTATTAGACTTCATTTTTTTATGTACTACTAATTCTAAAACTGATTAAACACAATGCAGCAGACATACTTGTTGAAATGCAGTGCTTGTAAACTGAGTGTTGGTGATAAATGCTTAATCCGTTGCTTTGTAACTACAGATAATTCATTAAAAGCACACCCTTTGAAACAAGTTGCCAGAGTAGACAAAGCAATGAGTTTGTACTCAGATTTTTATAAGTGTGTTGGACAAACACCACCATTCTCGCATCTTCTTCTTGTACTTCTACTCTGCTGCTAACTACTGTGTTGATCACTTTAAGAGCAGTCCTCACTGTCATGTCTCTCTCTCCACCCCGTCTAACTTTGCCCCATTGTCGTTAGCCACCTTCATGTTTACATCGCATCATACTAATGAATGTATACCACGGGCCTCAGCGCATCATACTAATGAATGTATACCACAGGCCTCAGCGCATCATACTAATGAATGTATACCACAGGCCTCAGCGCATCATACTAATGAATGTATACCACAGGCCTCAGCGCATCATACTAATGAGTGTATACCACAGGCCTCAGCGCATCATACTAATGAATGTATACCACAGGCCTCAGCGCATCATACTAATGAATGTATACCACAGGCCTCAGCGCATCATACTAATGAATGTATACCACAGGCCTCAGCGCATCATACTAATGAATGTATACCACAGGCCTCAGCGCATCATACTAATGAATGTATACCACAGGCCTCAGCGCATCATACTAATGAATGTATACCACAGGCCTCAGCGCATCATACTAATGAATGTATACCACAGGCCTCAGCGCATCATACTAATGAATGTATACCACAGGCCCCTGTGTAAATAAATTCAAAATCACTATCTGCTCAGTTCCACAAGTCAGAGATGAAGCTGGTGTGGCTGTGCAGTAAAAGAAATAAGGGAATACATGTAGGTGCGGCTTCTTTCTTTCTTTCTTTCTTTCTTTTTGCAGGGCAGCAACTAATAAGACATACAGCTCACACAAGGATCTTGGGGCAGTACACACAAACCATGAATAGAAGATGGACATTTTATCAGTGGTAGTACAGTGAAAAAAACAGCCATCAAAGAAGTTTGACCAAATATGTTGCACTGATTATCTTCTTATCAGGAAACAGCAATTCAACAATGTCATTTTGATCAGAGTGTGACGAATAAATAATGCACTGTCACAAACATAGTTAACTGAAAAGGAAATTAGTTTCTTTGCATAACATGCATTAACCTTGGAGTTGATTATGAAATATAGAATTTTGCCCCACACAGACAGTATGTACATAAAATTAAACAGTTTAAAATTATGTTATGTTGTTACTTTTTGATGATGTGTACAGTCATTTGTTTTTCAGCATCTGGATTTAGTTAATTTATAATCAATTAAGGGGTGTGTCCTTCAAATGTCCTAGACTCTCAGTGATTACCTTGCCTGGACTAGTCAACATATTAGCTACATGACACGAAGTGTTGAAGACATTGCTGCTTACCTGCACTAACATCTCTCGGCGCATAAGATGGACATTTCTCATGGGGTTATATTCTTCCATCACTGTTGAATGGGAAGGACAGCAGCAGCTGATCGATCTACTCATTAAATAATGACTGGAAGGACAGATACTCCTTTTGCAAGGTGCAGAGTACACCGTACCACTACAGCAGAGATCAGAACCATGCATTGCTACGCCATGAATGCAGTGGCCTGCACACCTACAGCACTCAGGTTTACTGTGGCTTTTTCCTTGAGTGTAGTACATTAGGTGTTCTGGGCCTTGAGCCAGAGAAGGGTCATCACTGTAGGGAGTGGCATTAAAGCCAGAAAATGATTCCTGATGGTATATGTGATCCACTGATCGTCTTCTCAGACCCCAAGCATTTGACATTGGAGGCTGCCAAGAGCTGGAGTCATGTTCTTGGCCATATACAGGTTTGTTCTGTTGCAAATGTAGGCTAGGCAGATGGGAAGTTGAATAACTTTTGCTGCTTTCTTCAAAAAATTTCTTCCTTGCTTCAAAGGGTAACAGAACAGTTTCTGCTGAAGTTTGTGGAGTACTTGAGCTCCTCTGGAGGTCCTCTGCCAATTTTTCTGAGCTGGTTTTCGTTTCTCTGTTTATCTGAGATTGCAACATCTGTTCTGTTAAAATCTTACACCTCCCAGTTTTGGGATAAACAGGAGGAGCAGTCTTATGTGGAGCTGGTTTTGTAGGAGGAGGAGGAGGTGGTGGTGATGGTGAGGAAGGAGAAGCAGGAAGAGGAGGAGGAGGAGAAGGAGCTTTCCATACTGTTTCTGGAAAAGGAGAAGGTGCTTTGCACTGTACGCCAGAAGAATGTGGTACATTGTCTTCTAAAACCTGGTACCTTTCAGTTCTGTTAAGTTTAAGTTCTTGGTCAGTTGTGATCTCATTCAGGTCTTCTGAAGGATTAGAAGTTAGAACCTTTGTGTAACCAGTGTCCTCCACACTAGAAGTTAAACTTTCAGAGGAGGCAGTGTATTCAGCTACCTCATTCACCTCCTCCACTGTCTCTTCACCATAAAGCAAAGCAGATGAGACTTTGTTCTTCTGCAGCTGAGCTTTCCTCTTTTGGATTTCATTACGTAGATTTGTAGCAAAACGATCACTTCTATGCCGCATCTTGGCTGTCCTAAAATGGGCAGGTCGCTTCTTTGTGACTCTTGACATGTTGACCTGATCTTTGGCCTCTTCTTCTAATGGATCTGTACTACACTCCGGTCTTGATGCTGTGCGACTCTCACTGAGGTGACGTGATGAGGATGATGATGATAATGGAGGAGAGTCCTCTTTATAAACATTTGACTTACCAGGGACACTAAAGGTAGTTTCCAAGTCATTTTGTTGCTTATGTGTCCTACCATATGTTTGACCACTTGAATATTTGTTAGAGTTTTCTCTTCTCATATCTTTTTTGACATTACCAATCACAACATCTGGTACTTTCCACATACAAGCTGTCCTCTGCTGTTTATCTTCAGTAAGTGAGGTACTTTCTTCAAAGAGCTGCTCTTGAGAACTCTTTCTATCCTTTGGACAATTGTGATCTAGGACTGGAGAATGCAAGGGAGAGACTGTCCAGTCACGACTATCTTTTGTACAATGCACTTCAGAAACACCTTTAGTGTTAACTGCTACTGACAGCAAACTTAGCTGGGCGGACAACAGCTGTTCGGGAGCGCTGTGTCTATGTGCGGGATGTGGGTGCAAGTGTTCTGGAACCAATAATGAGGGTGTACCACAGTCACTTAAGGGAGTTTCCACAGATGAACCATCCACTACCTTAGCAGCACTGCAGAATTCATTACAAGATGAATCGTCTGTTGCCTGCTCTTGTTTTAAAGTTTCCTGACTGTAGCCATCAGGGTAGGGCCGATCTTTATTTACTACTGCTTCTGTATGCAGTTGACAAGTGTCTACATGTGAATTGTGTCTGTAAAAGTGGCCAGATAAGGGATTGTCTTTTACACTGGTAACATTTGAGCGGCAAGAAGGCTTACAATGCCAGTTGAGGTCATCAGTTTCTTTGCCCTCTGCTTCTTTATTTCTCAGTGACAACAAGGTATCGGATGTCCAACGTCCAGTAAGAGGCAACATGTCCGTAGGGGATGAAACCTTTCCTTTCTCTGCATACAGAGATATAGGCCTATGCTTAGCTGCTCTGAGACTGTCCCTTCTAACTGGAGGCCGAGGAGGAACCCTTAATGAACTTGTAGTAATCCCCTGATCATAGCTCAATGAAGAAGACCTGGAACTATGCTCCGAATTCCCAGATGAAGAAGCAGACCCAATATCTTCAGGGTCATCAACAGTGATTTTGCTAGTCTGATAGTAGTTACCACTTGTGTATTTGTGAGGGCCCAAACCGTGTAGAACATTGTCCACTGAGGCAGAAATATCATGTTTCATTGGTAGAGTATTATCAGACGTGTTAGAACTTGCAGAGAAAGAGCTATAGGCAGAGTCTCTTTTGTTCTGGTAAACACTTTGATCGACGAGGGACAAACTCTCCTCATGGCAGTTCTGGCCAGGCTGGTCTAAGCTGTCCATGCTGCCAAGAGAACTGCTTCGGTCGGTGCTGCAATGGTGAGAAAGCTGGTTCCACTGCATAGAAAGGTCACTGAAAAAGAAAGAAAGAAATGAGCTCAGACCCTCAGTGGTCATACTAACCATGACATTACTACTCAAATTCAGTTCACCTACAGTTAAATCAATAAAAATCATAGCACAATCCAATGAGTTCTATTACAGGTAATTAGGAAAGCAGTAAAAATATCATCATGCGTGATTCACACAGATTTTTATAAGCCATTTTTTAATATCCTCACCTGACTTTTCAAGGAATTCATCTGAATGTAGGCTGTACTGCACTTAATTATAAAAATTAAAATAATTATTTTTCTGTTTTCTACTAATTTTCCGACATGTTGTTAAAATTCAATGTCCGTGTAATGCTACATTTTTTCTTTACTCGTTCTATACAATTGGCTATTAAAGAAACAATTAATGGTAAGAGCACAGGTTGTGCACTATTTGCCTGCAACTTAGATCAAAGGAGCAAAACAGTTTACATTTTTGTTTTGTAACAACATGCCTTTTCAGAACAATAACGTGTGGAACTCCAGTGTTTGGCATTACTGACAGTAAACCCTTTGCATTGTACCAGAAAAATCAAACATTTTACAAGTGACAGGTAAAGATATTAGGTCAAATCAGGAATAGTCTGCAAATTCAGAAACAGTTAAGAGGCATTTTCATAGCAGAAGGGAGGAATCACTTCTAACTGGATGGCCCATGGCAGCATGGACATTGCAGCATGGGAAAAAAGGAACAGCTTTAAACAGACAAAGCCAAAAAATGGGGACTCCACTTTTCATGATGCAACAGATGCAGCGAAATAAAAATAAATAGTGCATTCTGCTTAGCTTCAAGATTAAAGTCAAGGTATTTCTACAAATTGAGCTAAAACTCAGTGTAAACATGCTACAGATTTCCTTTGAATGTCATAGCAGCATCAACTGTAAAAAAATCATTAAAGAATTTTCCTGTTAGGGATAGTGCTTTGATTTATTGAGGGATCCCCTCACATTCACCATGTGGTAATAATGGTGACAAAAGTGCCTGACAGGGGTCAGCAAAATCATACTGAGCACCAAATGCTTCTGCCATGCATGTTTCTCTTGCCTCAATACACCATTTTTGCACACATGCATAAGAACTTAAAAGCATAAGATACACAAGTACCTAGACACAAACTCATCGTGTACAGGGCACAGCTCAAACAATACATACTAAAACAGTTTAAATGCAACTGTCCATCTAAACAGAATGTCACAAACTGATATCCCCAATTGGTACTTTCCCTTCCAACATACATGATCCACCTGATTAACTCACTCATGCTAAACTTTGACTCCGCTTACCGAACCATTAGTGCTCTAAATTCACTACACGTATAATCGAATCCCCTCTTTCATTCAGTCTCTGTATTAGCTTTCCTAACATACCTCCTACTACCTATATCTCCATCACTTCTATTCCTCCTGCTTTAACTCTGTTCTTCCTGTTCTATTCCACTTATGTAACTGTACATATATTTGGTTTGTTGTATCTTCTATGCATATATTGTTTCAGAGAGTCCATGTTTACTCATAAATGTAAGTCACTGTTATTTGTGTACTGTACATTATTTTGTTACATTGTGATGTAACCTGGTCTGAGCAATTAGTTTTATTAGTGTTCAATCCTAGTGAACAAATATATATAAATAAAATACATTAATACAAACAGGCCCATTTCATTTCAGTAATAGTGGCTGTGGGATAGATTACCTCGCCACAAAAAATACTCCGACTGTACTGGTCACTTGCAGAGAAACATCTAGACTAGAGCTGTCGGAGGAGTCACAATTCCCAATTATCTCAAGTGCAGACAGGTACAAGGCGAAGGTTACTAAATATGGAACACGCATCAAATCGAGTGAATTTAGACATAAATTACACATTTACCAGGCTAATACAAAGGCAGACAGAGACAGTTTGAACTGATTTTCCAACACACAGAAGAGTTTAATTTGTTACTACTGTTAAACTGTAACTAATCTTGGCAGCAGTCTGTTTATGTGTGAGAGAGAAACCCTTCTTGCAACTTTTGTTCAACTACAACTAACATTCTATGAAACTCCCATGCTTTAAAATTCCCCAATCACATGAATGGTGATTCATTTATAAACAGATACTCTGTATGCAACGAAAATAAGAAGTCAATTACTGCACCTCATTAACCGAGTCTCGTCTTTCCCTAAACTTCTAAGCAAAGACTAATGCCTGAAAGAAAAAAAAAGAAAAAATAGACTTGTCACTCGGATACGATACAGCACTTTGCTTCCCCCTGCTGGATTCTACAAAAGCCGGTACATGAACTTGTACCAAGAAAGTCACAGACCAACACAGACAACATTACACTCACTTATATTAAAAAGCTGCATTAAATTGCAGCTCTGAAGGGCAGCACATAAAATGTTCACTTTGTACATTGGAAAATGTGAAAACAAAAAAATGCAGTGGTCCACTTAAAACGACCATCTGACGAAAAGGTTATTATTTATGGTTTTACAAAAACCCACCCAGAAAAAGCCAAGAAAATTATAACATAAAGCAAAATAATGAAATATCTTTCAGGTTATAAAAATCATACATTTCCAAATAAAATGATGCCTCTCTAATGTTGTCTGTTGCAGATGGGCTTTTGTGGCATTGACTGCAACAAAAACTATTTAGATCAGATATAACAGGCAGTGAAGCTTGTACAGCTGTTTCTGTGTACATCTGCCTTGTTATTGGTTGAGCTTACTTATTTTATTCCTTTAAATTTTGCTAACTGGATTACACCAAAAAGCTAGGGAAGTCCTAAGTGTCGAAAACATTAACATGCACGTAACAGAAACAAAGCAAAATACAATGTATTATTATTATTACTTTCATTATCAGTACTATTTTTACAATTATTACAACTATTGTACTGCACCTTTCTATTTATTTGCTATGTCACTGATGGACCTTATATTTTACTTCTTTACTGAGTTTTTCAAATGGACTGGCCGCTTGGGGAAAGTCATGTAAGTGTCTAAGACAAATATGCACTTCAGCAAAAACAAAGCAAAAGATAAAAACGTTTAGCTACTTCCTTAATAGATGAAGTCAACGTTATTTTTAATACAGAAAATATCAGGAAATGCTGTAATGTATTATTCAAGTGGACAATATGTGATTTGCAAATGCAGTATCTAGTAAGGTGCACATCACAAATTCAACAGAAATGAGCTGAAATACACAATTTTTGTTGCCCCATCTCCAGGATGGCATCAGTTGGGTCCTAGTGTACCTCCTCAATCACCAACCCCAAGTACAGAGGAAGGGGCATCCTGGTAGTGTGTAATCCTGATGGCAGAAAGGTTTTTTGCTGCTCTACCTGAACTTCTATTCTCATTCAGACACTGTAACGGTGTCATAGATATTCTGTGTGTACGTGCCCATGTGTGCTTTCATTAAAGACATGCCCACACATTATCCACAGCAGATGATATGTCTGGACCTCTCAAGTATCCCTGATTTTGACACAAATTTTAGCTCTGTCCTTCTTAAATCCCTTCTAAAACTAGGACTTCTGGGGACATGGTGGTGAGTTGCACTTAATAATGACAATAATTATAGAGTTCTATACTTTTAACTTCACAAAATGTATATTAATTTACATTATCTTATTCTATTAACATCTCAGTGGTACTAATATTTTAGAAAGTATCCCCAATTCAGTTACAGATTTTACCATATTTGGTTGAGAGCTGTGTGTTGCACACCCCCAAATAACTGTTTCTGTCTGGAAAAAAAGCCCCAGACTTCCACAGACGGCTGTTGGCAAGAAAGGAAGAAATCCAACTTCTCCCTAAAAAGGAGCAGGTGACAAGATACACTCAGTCCTCCCTGCCTTCCCCAATGCCCCCCTGGTAAGAATTTAATGAAATAAGAATCATCAGTAGCATCAGTGTTATCATCAAAAACAATGACCCCCTTTTTCATTCATTTTCTACATGGTGTCAGGGTGTTCTATTAACTGTCACCATCTTTGTCTACTCAGTGTCACTCTCTCCTTCCGTCTTCAACAATCATGCCTGACTGCTGCAGGTCTTCTCTCACCAAGTCCATCCATTGCTTTACTTAATGCATTCATTTCCTCTTGTCTTCTTCCTGTCTGTCCCAAATCATCTTCACCACACTGTCTTCTGCTTTCCTGCCATACTTCTCAAGGATACCGAATTCCTCAATAGTTACCAGTTTTGAGGAAAAAATAATGGGGTGCAATGAATTCCCTACTGGCCCCTCTAATTCCCGATTTTTTTTTTCAATTTTTTTTATATGTAACATTGCAATTTTAAAATTATGGATGATGCCACCACGCATTGCCAGCGTACAGCCTGCCAGACTCTCGCAGTGGGACTCGGGAGATTTAAAAAAAAAAAAAAAAACTTCAGCTGTTTACAGCTGCCAACTTGCGTGCAGCTTGTTGAGAACTCTCACTTTAATTTTATACTTGATCAAGCTGTAAGGAATCGATGGTAGTAAAAGGATTGTCATCAACCTTTTTCTTCTTGTCACAGCTGTGCATAGCTAGAGTAAAGGCGGCAGGTTGTTCTGCGCGCATCTCTTTCACTGCAGTTTATGTAACCTGTTCAGCAAAGTTAGGTATATGTTATGTGTTATGCATATAAAGTGGCTGATATGAATTGGATACTCTTTGTCCCAGGAGAGATGATTTAGTAACTGCACTAGCTTTGCAGGCCAGCGCTGCAGTGTCATAAACTGCTGATACTGCAATGTTGTTGGTTTATCAACAGATGCTTGACTACTCTCAGTTTTGCTAACTGGCATTCAAAAACAGACATAAAAATGTAAGAGTTGTTAAGTTTGTAAAAACAGCTGAAAAAACATGTGGCTTTTAATAGTGTTAATTCTGATCATGTGATTATAGTCAGAAACCTGTATTTGAAGTGCACAAGCAATGCACTTGTGTAGATTTAGGATGTAGTTATGTAGCTATTATTAGTTATAGTAAACAGCAATTATTAAATAATTAATAAGTAGTAATTATAGTAGGGGCCACTTCAACTTGTTTTCTAAGGATACTGTCTGGTGTTACTTGAATAAAGTGCTTGCTGTATCCTACAACTGAATCAAACCCTTTCTGGTGTGCTCAGGGCTATTTCCTTGGTTGGTTTGTACTTCTGAGCACTATTCCAAGATTTCCGTCGGTTTTGTCGTTTATTTGGAAAATGGAAGGGAAGACTATGCTTCCGGGAGCTGATAAGGCAAGGAAGGAGGATGTGGGTGAAATACGCAAAATAACTGGCCAGTTAACACAATTGGTCGATTTACTTATTCCAATTGGTCAATTCCTGATGTCTTTAGCTTCCTTTATTAACTTTTCAGTGAACTAGAAAGCGACATCATGAGAAGGGCAAAGACGAGTCAACTTGCGAGGTACGGATACTAGGAATAGAGCTGGATGAGCGTCTAATTCAACCGGAGATGACTGTGACTATTTAAGAACACCTAATATTTTAGCTGAAATGAAGGAAGAATGGGGGGTACCCAATTCCAACGAACAAACACTGGAGGCAGGACAACATAATATGACAAGACAAGGTGACAGTTACATTAATAATGAACTGGAAAACCTAAATGCTTGGCTTGTTAAAAAACATTCTTTAAGACTATCTGAACAAGTAATGAACAGTGATATGGACACTTATAATAATAATATCAACAAGTTACATGATGCAATATTGAAATTTAAAACCTTAGATATTGAAAACACATATTTTAAAGAATGTTTATGTTTAAGCATTTTTACGTTTCAAATAATGTAGAAAAAGGAACTGAATTTTACAATGAACTAATAAGTACATTTGCTAGATGTGGGAGTGATGTGATGAGGGCTATTATAAAACAATGAAAACGAAATGTTACTCTGCAAAAGCAGATCCAAAAGGTTAATGACCATCATAAAGGATCTTATGTTCACAGTTAATTCTGAAAAGGATAAATGCATGAATTTAAGGAAAAGTATAGACGTAACATGTATGGTTATTACTAACAGGAAGAAAAGGAAATAGAGAGAGATGCAATAGAGTATAGAGAGAACAGGAGTTACCCTTTGCCCAAATATACAAAGTAAAATAAGAATGGGGCCAGTGATTATAGGAGGCTGCCAATTGTGGGCCACCAACAGGAACCACTAATGGGAAGGGATGATAGAGACTTGGAACAAAGTTTGGACAACAATCAACTGAATAGGGATGACCCTTTAGAGTACCCACTACTCCGCAGGTCGGAGAGACTGAAGAACAGGAATCAGTCTTATTATACCCAGGATTACAGGTACGGGTGGTGGTGGAGGGGAGAACAAACATGATGGTGGTGACAGTTAATGATGTTGGGGGAAACAATGAAATTTTGAAGGAAAATTTTAAGTACACTTTCAATAAGTTTAATATCTTTAATTATAGTAGTATTGATCTGAACAAGGGGCACTTTAACTTATTTTCTAAGCATATTGTGTGGTCTGACTTGAATAGTGTGCTTGTTGTATCCTACAATTTAAGTCAAACCCTCTACTCAAGACTTTTCCTGGTGCCCAGAAAAGAGGGCTCTTGGTGCCCAATCCTGGATCTTTCAACTCTCAACACCTTTCTGGTGGTCCCAAAATTCAAAATGCTTACCCTGCAACAGATTCTCCCTTATGCTAGCCAAGGATGCCTGGTTAGTCACTCTAGACTTAAAAGAAGCTTATCTGCATATCCCCATAAGGGGGTCATGCAGGAAATATCTACGTTTCAGGGCAGGCTTTATGCACTATCAGTTCTCTGTACTTCCCTTTGGCTTCTCTACTGCGCCCAGAGTATTCACAAAGTGCCTGGCTCCAGCCACTGCATACTGCAGACAGAGAAATATCCAAATTTTCCCATACTTGGACGACTGCCTGATTCAGGTGAACAGTCAGGAATTGCTACTTCAGCACCTGGTATTTGTAAAAAGCCTTCTCACTTCATTGGGGTACACATCAACGAAAAAAAATCACAATTGGTACCCAGTCAAAAGATTGTATTCCTGGGAGCAAGCTTTGACAAACTTCAGAAAAATAGGTCTAGCTGACAAACTACTTCAAATGGCCACCAGAACCCACCTATCTGCAAGAAAAATATTGCAAGCCCTAGGGTTCATGGCCTCATGTATTCTGCTAATTCCATATGCAAGACTGCATATGACACTCCCGGCCAACAAATGTAAATAAATAAATAAAAAAAATATGAGGAAACTTCAGTGGTACTTAAAAAGTCTTTGGTGCCAAGATTTTCAGGACCTGGAAACAGTCATTCCTATCTTACCTTGTCTAAGGGCAAAATTCCTTTGGTGGGCAGAAGCATGCAACCACAACAAGGGACTGCATTTCACTCAACCCCTCGCCACCCAAACCCTGAGAACAGACTCATCAGACTATGCAAGGGGGGCTCATATGGCAGGCAAATGCATTTAGGGCCACTGGAGCACAGGACAGATTCTCCTGCACATCAATCAAACAGAGATGCTAGTTGTACAGAATGCTCTGACAGCTTTCAGATACAGTACAGTTTTGTACCTACCATAAATGTAGATGTTCGAGTGTTCACCCTGCTGCAGTCATCACACTTGGGTTATCCTGTCATCAGGCGGTCCCGCAGTCGGCCGGAATTCCAAAGTCTTGGTCCGGCGTCAGTTGCTGTCACCTCTTCCCTGATGTCAGTGCGCCAGGGGTATATATATAATGCAACCCACGCCATTTTCTTCAGTTTTTCTTGCCCCAGATGTCAGGTGCTCCCAAAAAGGTGGTCAGAAATTAGTACCAAATGGAGTAACCTCTGCACAAACACAAAATCCCTTCAGCTATAAGCAAATACATCACTAAGGTGTTGAAGAGATTTAGCCAGTAGATCAGAGGGGATGGAGGGAGGGTAACCTGGACTGCAGCAGGGTGAACACTCGAACATCTACATTTATGGTAGGTACAAAACTGTACTATGTTCATCGTGTTACCCTGCTGCAGTCATCACACTTGGGATGAATCCCAAAGCTAAGGAAGGGGGAGGTATCATAGAGGGTTAGTGGAGGCTATAAGGCCCTGCAGAACTGCAGTGGCAAAGCCTGCCCTGGTCTTAGAGTAAAGAGGTAAGTAATAGTGTTTGGTAAAGGTGTGTACTGAACTCCAAGTTGCAGCTTCTAAAATCTCCTTGGTTGGAACCCCCCTGAGAAAGGCTGTAGAAGTAGCTGTTGCCCTGGTAGAGTGGGACCTAATGGTAGCAGGGACTGGTTTCCCATGATGGGTATAGCAGAAACGTATGCAGTGACCTATCCATTTAGAAATGGTCTGTTTTGATATAGCCTTTCCTTGAGAAGCTGTAGCATCGGATACAAAGAGCTGGTCAGATTTTCTGAAAACTTTAGTTTTGTCCAAGTAGTAATGAAGTTGCCTGTGAATGTCCAAGGAATGCAGGAGTCTCTCACCTTTGTTCTGTGGATTTGGGAAGAAGGTGGGTAAGTGGATGGTTTGATTTAAAGCCACATTGGAAACCACCTTAGGCATAAAGGAAGGATTAGTTCATAGAGAAACTCTGTCTTGATGAAAAATGAGGAAAGGTTCCACTGCCATTAGTGCCTGTAGCTCTGAGACTCTTCTAGCTGAAGTTATTGCTAGCAGCAGGGCAGTCTTCCATGATAGGAACTGAAGATCTGCAGAGAAAGCTGGTTCAAAGGGAGGAAGCGTTAGGTTTTCCAGAACAAAGCTGAGGTCCCATGTTGGTGTAGGAGCTCTCCTGGGTGGTCTAATGTTTTTTTGCCCCTCTGAGGAACTGCCTTAGAAGAGGATGTGAAAATAAAGGTGGATCCGTGTTGTAGTGAGCTGAAATAGCTGAAGCATGGATTTTAATGGAGGAAAAAGAAAGTCCTTTGTGCAACATCTCAGCTTAATACTGTAGAATGTGAGGCATGTGAGGCTGAATTGTGTCTTGGCCTTTAGCTTGGTTCCAGATACAAAACCTTTTCCATTTGTCCGAATAAGCCTTCCTGGTGCTTGGCCTCCTGGCTTCCAGAATAACATCCAGAACTGTTTGGGAAAGAGGAGCTGGTTGGATGTTTAGTAGATTTGCCATGCAGCCAGATTTAAAGTTTTGAGCTGGCTGTGTAGAATCTGATTGTTTTGTTGTGTGAGCAAATGGGGGATTTGAGGCAATATCCATGCTGGGCTGTGAGCCATATTTCTCAATAGCGGGTACCAGTGCTGGCGTGGCCCGTCTGGGGCTATGAGAATCAGTCGTGGTCTCTCCTTTTTGACTTTCAGAAGAACCTTTGTGAGGAGAGGCAATGGAGGGAAGGCATATACTGTCAGGTTTTTCCAACTGAAAGAGAGTGCGTCTGCTTTCCAAGCTTGATGGTGAAATGTCCTTGTACAAAATTTTGTTAGTTGATAGTTTTGAGGACTGGCAAACAGGTCTATGTCTGGAAGGCTCCATTTTTATGTTATCATTGCAAATATTTGTGGATCTAGTTTCCACTCGTGGGGATCCTTGATGTTTCTGCTGAGGTCGTCTGCCAATGTGTTCTTCTGTCCTGGCAGGAATTGAGCTTGTAACTGAACTTGGTAAGCCAGAGCTGTGTTCCATAAGATCATTGCTTGCCTGCATAGAGGGTAGGAATGTGTACCCCCTTGTTTGTTTATGTACCACATTACTATGGTGTTGTCCGTCTTTATTGCAAGTTGTCCTGGATGTAATAGATCCTTGAAGGCTGTCAGAGCTTTCTGCACAGCTAGCATCTCTTTTTGATTTATGTGCAGATTTCTTTGATCTGCAGTCCATAGGCCTTGAACGCATTTCCTTGCCATGTGTGCCCCCCAGGCGTAATCTGAAGCATCTGTTGTGATAGTTTGCCTGGCTGGGGACAAGGTGAGAGGCTGACCCTTGTTGAGGTGACATGCCTGTGACCACCACAGAAATTCCTGTTGTAGGCAGGGAATGAGAGATATCATTGTGTCCAAGCTGTGGCTGTGTTGAGACCATACGCTTTTTAGGTACCACTGTAATTTCCTCATATGCAGCTTTGCAAATGGCATTAGTAGTATGCAAGATGCCATGAAGCCCAAGGCCTGCAGAATTTTTCTTGCAGTTAATTGGGTCTTTGTTGCCATTGTCTTGAAATATTGAGTCAGTTGTAGTTGCTTGTCTGGCGTAAGATAAGCCTTCTGGGCCGTTGTATTCAAGCTGGCACCCAGGAATGTCATTTTTTTGTGAAGGTACTAGTTTTGACTTCTTTTTGTTTACTGTGTACCCCAGGCAGTTTAGTAGATGCTTTACAAAGGCCAGATGATGTAAGAGAATGTCTTTGCTTTCTGCTTGGATGAGGCAGTCGCCCAGGTATGGATATATTTGAATTCCTCTTTGTCTGCAGTATGCAATTACTGGTGCCAGGCATTTTGTGAAGACTCTGGGTGCAGTAGATAAGCCAAAGGGCAGTGCAGAGAATTGGTAATGGGTTGAACCTGCAATGAAATGGAGGTATCTTCTGCAACTTTGTCTGATAGGGACATGCAGGTATGCCTCCTTGAGGTCCAACATTACTAGCCATGCTTCCTTGCCCAACATGGGAAGTAGCTGCTGTAGTGTTAGCATCTTGTTGAATTTGGGTACTTGTAAGTGTTTAGAATTGAAAGGTCCAGAATTGGTCTCCAGGCATTGTCCTTTCTGGGCACTAGAAAGAGTCTTGAGTAAATTCCTTGGCCTTGCTCTCGAGTAGGTACCAGTTGAATGGCTCTCATGTCCATGAGAGCTGTAATTTGCTTTTGTGCCTCTGCCCATTGATTTAGTGGCAGGTTTGGCATTCCTCTTTTCATTGGCAAGGTGTGAAAGTGGAATCTGTATCCTCGTACAATTATGTCTAGAACCCATTTGTCCTTTGTGACAATGGGCCAGTTGTCTGCAAAAAGTGTTAGTTTTCCCCCCAAGGGGGCTGCCAAGAGAGCATTGCCTGGCCAGATGAGGTGGAAGTCATTGAGTTTGCCTTCTGGTGGATTGGGACCTGTCTTCTCCTCCCTTCTGTGTTGTAGTGCCCCATTGGCGAGGTTTATACTGGGCTTGTGGTTGTCCTTTGCCCCTTGGGTGTCTGTATTTACCCCTCTGTGGTCTGTCAGTAGCTGGAAAGGACCAATTTTTTGTTGGCCAGTTTCTGCTGAAGCGAGGGGGTTGTACCTGTAGGAAATCTTTGACTGTCTGCATAGATTTTGCCTTATCCTCCATTTTCTTTAAAACTTCTTCTGCTTTAATCCAAAAAGAACATCCTGCTGTAAGGGAGCATCTAGTAGTTTTGCTTTAACATGATCAGGCAGAGTTTGTTCCTTTAACTAAGCATGCCTGCGTATAACAGACCCAGTGACAGCTGCTCTGCAGGAGGCCTCCAGAGAATCAAACCCACATTGTAAGGTATGTTTGCCCACCTGCTCAGTGGCGTGCAACAGATCCTGTACTTCCTTCAATTCAGATTGTTGAGGGAGAGTGATTATTCTTTGCTTTAATTGAGAGATTAGGAATTGCTGATACTTAAGCATGTGAAATTGGCAATTCAGTGCCCTCATAGCTAGAGTGGCTGAGGTGTAAATCTTTTTCCCCCACCTGTCTAGTGCTCTGGAATCCCTCTCAGAAGGAACTGGGTTTTTAGCCATAGAAGCCTTAGCCCCCTTGGGACCCTGGGAGATTGTCTCTGGATCAGCTACAGGGCTTTTGTAAAGAAATTTGTGGGAATCAGGCACTCTATAGTATCTGTCAGGCTTAGCCGGAGCAGAAGGTAGAGAGTCTGGGTTCAAACTGGATTCTAACTAAACATAATCCACAATGTCCAAAACTGGTGGGATGGCAAGTGGTCTGTGTTGGGGGAGTAAAAGAAACTCTCTGAGCCTTTTCTTTGAGTCAGGAGTAGTCCTGACCTTCCCAGTGAAAATGTTCCCTCATAGTGTGTAAAGTTTCCCCAAAGGAGTAGTCTTCAGGAGGAGAAGCTGAGAGAATAGAGTCCTCAGCATCAGAATCTTCATAAGGAGAGAAGGAGTAATCTTGGTCCTCAGAGGAGTCTGAAGAAATGGACACTTGTTCAGACGATGCATAGTCTTCCTCTTGTCTAGGCCTTTTGTCAGGAGGGGGCCTGGAACCCCTGATTAAAGAAATCAAATCTTCAGACATTTTGAGCATCTGTTTCTTAGGCATGGGGCCTTGAACAGGAGACTGAAGGGCAATCCTTTTAGATTTAGTAGGAGTCTTCGTCTTAGAAAACATTTTAATGGTGAGGGTCGTCGGTCTGAAAATGCCTTCAGAAACCGATGGCGTTTCTGTAGCACCGACGTCCTTTATAGCAATGTCGTCGGAAGGGCCTGAACTAAATGGCTGCGTCGGCCTGGTGCATTCCGACAAAAATTCCGTAGCGGTCTCGGGTTCCAGATCTGCGGTAGTCAGGGGCTGCGTCGGAGCCTCACTGAGGACCGGAGAACCGGAGACCGGCTCAGCCGAGGCCTCGGAATCTGGCTTAGGCCTGGGCTGTCTGTCCTTATCCTTGTGTTTTTTGTGCACGCCGGTAGTTGGTTGCTCCGATGGCATGGTGTAGTTAAATTTCCTACCGAAGTAGTGTCATGCAAAATCAAAGCGTCTTTTAATAGTACGCTTATTAAACCTAGCACAAAACCGACAAGTAGTGACGTCGTGGTCTGGGCCTAGGCAAGGTATGCAATAAGAATGAAAATCCTTATGAGAAATTTGCTTCCCACAAGAAATACAATTGTTAACTTTTTCGGACATCGGTCTGAGGCAAGAAAAGTTTCCCCAATGGGGTACTTAGCTTTAAAGAAGACTTCGGTCTGAAATTCGAATTCGAAAATCTAAGGTGTCGGCCGACCGGCACTTGCAAACTGCTTCTGCTTCGGGCACCGCGCGGCAAGAAAGACTGAAGAAAATGGCGTCGGTTGCATTTTATATACCCCTGGCGCACTGACGTCAGGGAAGAGGCGACAGCAACCGACGCCAGACCAAGACTTTGGAATTCCGGCCGACTGCGGGACCGCCTGACGACAGGATAACCCAAGTGTGATGACTGCAACAGGGTAACACGATGAACATCTAATCCTTCCAGGAAATTGTTGATAAAAACAGACAACACCACAATTATGTGGTACATAAACAAGCGGGGGGAACCCATTCTTACCCACTCTGTCGGTTACCCATGGTCCTGTGGAACACAGCCTTGAGCAACCAAGTAAATCTGCAAGCTCAATTCCTGACAGGCAAACAAAATTCACTGACAGATGACTTAAGCAGAAATCTTCTAGACCCACACAAGTGGAAATTGGAGCCCAACACCTTCAATCTTCTGATCCAGAGGTGGGGGACACCGGAGGTGGACCTGTTTGCCTCCCAGGAACCCTCACAGCAGGGCCTGAAAGTGGATGCCCTATCCTTCCAATGGGAAACCTCTCAATCTATGCCTTTCCCCCTCTGCCCCTTCTCTCAAGAGTACTACTCAAGATAAAACAGGACAGGCCAAGGGCAATTCTTATTGCCCCAGACTGGCCGTGCCAGCACTGATACCCACTCCTACGCAGCCTGACAACAGTGCAACCCTGGCACCTACACCAGACTCCTACCCTGCTGTCTCAGCAGGAGGGACAGATTTTACATCAACAATTGAAAACCCCAAACCTTGCAGCCTGGCTTATCCCTTGAATACCCCACCAGCAACCCTCAGCAAACAGGTGCTGGACGTCATTCTTGAAGCCAGAAGTCCTAGTACTAGGAAATCCTATGCTGAAAAGTGGAAAGGATATTGTTCTTGGAATCAGTCTAAAGGAAAGGACACAGCAGTGCCCGCCTTACCTCTAATCCTGGATTACCTAGCAGAGCTACTACACAGAGGCCTATCCTTCTCCTCCATTAAGATTCATGCCTCTGCCATCTCAGCTCATTATAATACTGAGCCACCTTATTTTCTCACACTCTCATGAAACGGTTCCTGAGAGGGGCTAACAGCTTAAGGCCCCCTAGGAGAGCACCCACCCCTGCCTGGGACCTTAACTTTGCACTGGAAAATCTCGCTCTTCCCCCTTTTGAACCTGCTGCCTCAGCAGAGTTAAAATTCCTCTCTTGGAAAACAGCGTTGCTTTTAGCTATAACTTCAGCTAGAAGAGTGTCTGAGTTACAGGCACTAATGGCTGTGGAACCCTTCATTATTTTCCATGCTAACAGGGTTTCCCTCAGGACTAACCCGTCCTTTATGCCGAAGGTGGTGTCCAGTGTGGCTCTAAACCAGTCCATCCATTTACCAACCTTCTTCCCTAACCCTCAGAATAAAGGGGAAAGGATCCTGCACTCCTTGGATGTGCAGAGACAGCTCAGGTTCTTACTTGACAGGACTAAGCCTTTCTGAAAATCTGACCAGCTGCTAGTCAGCTTTGCTACAAGGGCAGAGGGTAAGGCCATTTCAAAACAAACCATTTCTAAATGGATAGCACACTGCATCCATTTCTGCTACAAGCACCATGGAAAACCTAACCCACAAGGGATCAGAGCACATTCCACTAGGACTACTTCCACCTCTACAGCATTTCTCAGGGTAGTCCCTGCCAGGGACATTCTGGAAGCTGCAACCTGGACTTCTGTACACACCTTCACCAAGCATTACCACTTGCGTATCTTTTCCAAATCCAGGGCTGGATTTGCTACAGCAGTCTTGCAAGGCCTACTAGCCAGCCCTAACACTTCTTGACTGCCTCCACCCATCCTTAGCTTTGGGAATCAACCCAAGTGTGATGACTGCAACAGTGAAACACGAAGAACATAGTACAGTTGTGTACACTTACCATAAATGTAGATGCTCAAGTGTATTCACTGTTGCAGTCCTGGTTTCCCTCCCTCCAGCCCCCTGGCTTTCTCTATCTTTCTCTCTCTCCTCTCTATGGCCATTCCTAATGGCATTGGTATTTACTTGTTACTGGTGGTGTTTCCCACCATATACTAGCTCCCTGTTGACACTTGGGGTACAAAAAACTGATGTAATGGCACCAGGTGCCTGTTTTATACTACTGACAACCAGACGTCATGGAAGAAGCGACAGCATCTGACGCAGAAATACTAAGACTGGTATTTGGGCTGACTGAGGGCTACCTGCAGGTAAAAAACCCAAGTGTGATGACTGCAACAGTGAAACACGAAGAACATCTGTTGTTACCACAGTCCCAGTTTTCCCTCACGCTTATTGCTTTCTCAAGATGGTGGGTATTTCATTTGCTAGAAAAGAAGAGTGTAGAAAGTAGTGTTTGATAATAACTTGTGTTGAAAGTAGTGTTTGATAATAACTTGTGTTGAATGTAGTGTTTGATAATATCTTGTGTTGAATGTAGTGTTTGATAATATCTTGTGTTGAAAGTAGTGTTTGATAATAACTTGTGTTGAAAGTAGTGTTTGATAATAACTTGCGTTGAAAGTAGTGTTTGATAATAACTTGTGTTGAAAGTAGTGTTTGATAATAACTTGTGTTGAAAGTAGTGTTTGATAATAACTTGTGTTGAATGTAGTGTTTGATAACTTGTGTTGAAAGTAGTGTTTGATAATAAGTTGTGTTGAAAGTAGTGTTTGATAATAAGTTGTGTTGAAAGTAGTGTTTGATAATAACTTGCGTTGAAAGCAGTGTTTGATAACTTGTGTTGAAAGTAGTGTTTGATAACAACTTGCGTTGAAAGTAGTGTTTGATAACTTGTGTTGAAAGTAGTGTTTGATAACTTGTGTTGAAAGTAGTGTTCGATAATAACTTGTGTTGAAAGTAGTGTTCGATAATAACTTGCGTTGAAAGTAGTGTTCGATAATAACTTGTGTTGAAAGTAGTGTTCGATAACAACTTGTGTTGAAAGTAGTGTTTGATAATAACTTGTGTTGAAAGTAGTGTTCGATAACAACTTGTGTTGAAAGTAGTGTTCGATAACAACTTGTGTTGAAAGTAGTGTTCGATAACAACTTGTGTTGAAAGTAGTGTTCGATAACAACTTGTGTTGAAAGTAGTGTTTGATAATAACTTGTGTTGAAAGTAGTGTTTGATAATAAGTTGTGTTGAAAGTAGTGTTTGATAATAACTTGTGTTGAATGTAGTGTTTGATAACTTGTGTTGAAAGTAGTGTTTGATAATAACTTGTGTTGAAAGTAGTGTTTGATAATAACTTGCATTGAAAGTAGTGTTTGATAATAACTTGCGTTGAAAGTAGTGTTTGATAATAACTTGTGTTGAAAGTAGTGTTTGATAATAACTTGGTTAGTTGTACATGAGTGACAAGAAGTGCGAACTTCTTTTTCTCCTTGCTTCAGCTATCAACGCCCCCCCCCGAAAAAAAAAGCACTTCTATTTCATTCAATAGACCGAGAACCTGAAAATTGTTGCTTATGGCATAATTTATTAGTTGTACTTCAGTGACTTGAATGTTTTTTTTTGGGGGGGGGGGTGTTGTAGTGAAATTTGTGATCATACCTCTCAAGTGACTGCGGTGGTGGTGCTGTGGTAGCATTGTCGCTTCACAGTTGGGCGTTGCCCGCTCGATTCTCAGTTAGAGCGTCTTCTGCAACAGTGAAACACGAAGAACATCTGTTGTTACCACAGTCCCAGTTTTCCCTCACGCTTATTGCTTTCTCAAGATGGCGGGTATTTCATTTGCTAGAAAAGAAGAGTGTAGAAAGTAGTGTTTGATAATAACTTGTGTTGAAAGTAGTGTTTGATAATAACTTGTGTTGAATGTAGTGTTTGATAATATCTTGTGTTGAATGTAGTGTTTGATAATAACTTGTGTTGAAAGTAGTGTTTGATAATAACTTGTGTTGAAAGTAGTGTTTGATAATAACTTGCGTTGAAAGTAGTGTTTGATAATAACTTGCATTGAAAGTAGTGTTTGGTAATAACTTGCGTTGAAAGTAGTGTTTGATAATAACTTGTGTTGAAAGTAGTGTTTGATAACTTGTGTTGAAAGTAGTGTTTGATAATAAGTTGTGTTGAAAGTAGTGTTTGATAAGTTGTGTTGAAAGTAGTGTTTGATAATAACTTGCGTTGAAAGCAGTGTTTGATAACTTGTGTTGAAAGTAGTGTTTGATAACAACTTGCGTTGAAAGTAGTGTTTGATAACTTGTGTTGAAAGTAGTGTTTGATAATAACTTGTGTTGAATGTAGTGTTTGATAACTTGCGTTGAAAGTAGTGTTTGATAATAACTTGCGTTGAAAGTAGTGTTTGATAATAACTTGGTTAGTTGTACATGAGTGACAAGAAGTGCGAACTTCTTTTTCTCCTTGCTTCAGCTATCAACGCCCCCCCCCCCCCCCGAAAAAAAAAGCACTTCTATTTCATTCAATAGACCGAGAACCTGAAAATTGTTGCTTATGGCATAATTTATTAGTTGTACTTCAGTGACTTGAATGTTTTTTTTGGGGGGGGGGTGTTGTAGTGAAATTTGTGATCATACCTCTCAAGTGACTGCGGTGGTGGTGCTGCGGTAGCATTGTCGCTTCACAGTTGGACGTTGCCCGCTCGATTCTCAGTTAGAGCGTCTTCTGTGTAGCGACATGCGTGAATAGGATGTTCCTTCATTGAAGGTTGTGCGTTAGGCCCGGCAAGCCAGTACGTAAAAATCTTCTGCCAATCATTAGCGGACCGGAGTTCCGCTGTGGCGACCCCTAACCGGGAAAAGCCGAAAGACACAACAACAACCTCTCAAGTGTATCTCATTACGAGGAACATTCCTTATTGTGGGTCTTAAAACTTCCATTCAGTGTTGGGTATTTTTTAACCGATATCCATAGTAAATAATACTGAAGCACATTAATTCACCCACTGAATTATTTTATTAGTATAAAGCACAGTTTAGCCATTCTGTGATCTTCCTTGTTGAAGACAGTCGTAAGCTGTTGGGAGGTGTTCCACATTTTACCCATTTGTTCCACATTTTGAAATGCAGTGTTCCATACTTTGGAGTGGAAGGGTTGACAGCTGTGCATGAACGTTGCAATACTGATGAGTTAGTTTGCAGTATTGGCTGATGGAGTACATTGATTACAGAGATCGGGAAAGGCTAGTAGATGGATTAATATTCCTGTCCTAGCCAGACTGCACATTGTTTTGTTCTTCTGCAGTCTTTATACTAAATGAGCAGAATCAACTTTACTCGTATAATGCTGTACAGTCTTCTGAGGAATGTATTAATGTTTGCAGTTATGCGTATGCTTTTCAAAAACCGCTATAAACATCATCAAACCTCTCAAGTGTACCTCATTATGATGAATGGTTACATCCAATTGCTAGAATAACAGGTTTTGCATTATTATGTATTTTCTGAGGGATATGAAGTCTGAAATTCAGACGTCTGCCATTATTTATTATTTAGTGACGTCAATCTTCATCTTGGTATCCAACAATTCCACTGGAGTGGGCTGGGTTACATGATTATGTATATACATTTTATGTTAATTAGCATCCCGAAGGTTGATCAGTTGTACCTACTTTTCATGAGCTTTTGTCCAGAATTCTGATGTTTCCAGGTTGAGAGGTATGTTTCCTTTACATGAGTCTGTACCACCATAATCTGTTCTCTTTGACCTCCCTTACAATTTGAACCATCTGGGTTTCTGCTTCAATCTCCTCATTTCTCCATCTGTCCCACACTGTGCATCCTACCACCCATCTCAGGCACTTCATCTCCGTCACCTCTAGCTTCCTCAACTGCTCTGCCTTTACTACCCAAGTTTCTGTACCATGCAGTAGTACTGTTTGTACCACTGTCTTGTACACCTTACTTTTCAGCTTCTTTGGCATTCTTATGTCATAGACTACACCTACCAACCTGTGTGCCAGTTGGCTGCTACCCCTCTGATTCTAGCTTTGATTTCATCATTTGGACTTCCCTTCTCCTCAGTCATCCCTCCCAGATACTTGACACTGTGCCACACTATACACACTGATTTCCCTTCTATCTGAATGCTCACCCTCTTCTGATTTCCCACATTTGCTGCCATCGGCTTTATCCCATGTGCCTTCAGTTTTGAATTCCATTCCCCCATCCTTTTCTGAAGTTTTGATAAGAGTCTGTCTGTAGTGCCACACATCTGCACACACCAGCTTTGTTGATCTGTCTTCTCCTACCAGTTTAGTAATATAGTCTATCATCAATGCACACTCCCACAGGGAATCTGTGAGACCGAACAGTTTGCACTCATGTCATTGGGTCTTAGTACACATCCTGCACCAATTCTAACAATGTTTAAATAGGAGTTGTTGTATCTTTCGGCTTTTCCCAGTTAGGGGTCGCCACAGCAGAACTCCTGTCCGCTAATGATTGGCAGCAGATTTTTACGTGCCGAGTTGCCGGCTCTGATGCACAACCTTCAACGAAGGTACGCCCATTCACGCATGTCTCCACACAGAAGATGCTCTAGCTGAGAATCGAACAGGACAACATCTTACTGTGAGGCTACAACGCTACCGCAACACCACCACCGCGGTCAATTTTGTACTAATACAATGGTGATGGTGAGTTTTTTACTAAATACTCCTATAATGTTTAAATAGGAGTATTTAGTAAAAAACTCACCATCACGATTGTATTAGTACAAAAAATAAGTTATTAAACACTATAACAATGGTTGAACCCCATTTAAGACCAGCTGTTAAGCATCCAGTACAGGTTTTCAAGTCTGTTTGTTAAACACAAGTAGAAATTTTTGAAAATCAAATGAATCTGCATTACAAAGCTATAGTATAAATCACGTTCTTAATTATCCACTTTAATACTCAATTATTAAGACCTGTGATGGAACCACACTGTTAATACTAAGCATGTACCTCAGGTTTTCAAGGTTGGTTGTTATGCTATGCACAAGTAAAAACTGCCAAAATGAGTTGTATTATAAAATCTGCATTATAAACTATGTGCTTAATTATCATCAACACTTTGGCATTTAGTTCTTGTTTTTAGACAACTCCTGCAGAGCTTGGTTTCCTCTACCATATGCTACCCTCATTCTGCGGACAATGCTGACATTGAGAGCAGCTCAAATCATAACCACTCAACAGATGCCTTGCCAACATGTGTTGCCCTGCCATGAGATCTGTGCACGTGTAACCTCGAATGTGTGGCCTGCACATATCAACACCAATAAATAGGAAGACTAAAATGAGCAGCTTTAGCAAAATGGCCCACTAGTATGTGTGCCAATGAATAGGTGAGTGGTCTGTGCACATGAGCACCTCTAAACAGCTGGCCTACGCCAGTGTGCTCAACACTGAACAGGTAGATTGCACACTGAAGAGGTTCTGTGCGAATTATATGCACCAGTGATCAGATCCCCTGCGTGCAGTACACCACTAAACATGTGCCACATATGCACCAATAAGCAGGCAGCCTTATATTTACATCACTGACAAAGAAGTCTATTAATGTAAGCAATGCTAAAACATTACTGAACAGAACCTTGTGAGTGTAGGTACCTTAAGTAGATGGCATTTAAATGTGGGCACCAGTGAAGAGGTGTAAGTGAGTTTGTACATCATCAAACAGGTGGTATGAGAATTTCTAATCTGGTAAACAGATGATGTGCACTAGTGTAGTTCTTGTTTTCCTGAACTGTAGCACTGATTTACATATATGTCTACTGCGATTCACCTTTCAGGTGTTAGTACACATATGATATGCACGGCGACTCTGGTTCATCTAGTGGCCTGGATGTCAAGGGACCAGCAGACACAGCAATCTTTTCTGGAGAAGATGGGGGAAGAGTCTCGCCTGCAGCACTGAACAGCAGCCCTCAAAAGATATCAAAGATGTTATGGCAAGTAAAGAAGAAGGGGAGGGGATACTCACAAACATCCAAACTCAGTACCTCATATGAAAGCATGTGTGTATTTCTACACAAGTCAAACTTGGGGGGGGGGGTTCATGAAGTAAAACAAAGAAAAAAATCCAGAGTATGACAAAGTACCAGACCTGCAATAAGCTTTAAATTCAGATGGAAAACAAATGCAAGCCAAGTAATATGGGAGGGATGCAGGGTTCCCTACCACACCAGAGGTCAGCAGAAGAGTGGACAAAAATACTTTGCATGGAGCTAATCTGTGCTTGCTTCTAGCTACAGGATAAGCACGGCCTGATAAACAAGGGCATCTTCTGGAAGAGTGGGGCTAAAGACCATGCCATCCTAAAGCTCAGAATGTTAAAGCACCAAGAGGGTATTTTGGAGGTCTGAGATCATCTCTCAGTGAAACACACCACTTCTTTTTCACAAAAAATGTGACACACATTTTGAGGACAGACTGCATGTATGTACCATAAATTCTGACAATACCAAGATGAAAATTTTCACAAACTGGTTAAAGAGAAGAATCCTTAATCAAATGAATGTTTTCTAAAAAGTCTGGGAATAGGAGTTGCTGAAATGCCACAACCATGAAAAGACAGTTATTTGAATGGAGAGGATGTCAGAAGAAAAAAGATACTACTGCTGACCAGCAACGTAACTATGACACACGTTAACTAAAGCACACTATATGCTTTTATTTTTTTCGCAGTCGCAAACACCATTTTGCTTTCTCTATACCATGTACCAAAAGCTTTGATGACATTCAGTCTTCTGGTAACATATCGTAGTTCCTAATCTGGTAATAAACGAAGATGACTAAAAAGAAAACCATGACTTGAGCAGACAAGACAGGCAAGCTGTCTTCTTCAAATATCAAGGAAATCTAACATAATGAACACGACTCAGAGACTGTAAAGAGAACGTGAACTGGACAGTCCAGCTCTGTGGCCAGAAGGATGAAGCCTTAAATACGATCCAGGTGACCCAAGATCAAATCAGTAGCCTGGGCATTGCTGGAGCAAGGCAAGGCAGGGAAGCAGAATGTGCCCATTTTGGTTAACCCATCCTGGAGGAAGGCAGGTGGTCTGGTCTGTGGGTCTATATTAGATTACCGAATGCTTAAAAAAGTGAACGGTGATTGATCGAACTTATGTAAGTGAAAGCTTACAATCTCGAACTGTCAGAACAGCAATTTTTTTCCTAAGGAAAAAAATCACTGATCCAAACCACATACACACAAGACAAGCACACCAAACAAACAGCAATCCACACACATACACCTAAAATCTGACACCTAACCCTACACTAAACTATGCACACACCACTAACTATCCACTTACCTTAACCCTAAGGTCTGTCACTATCACACACTCACCTCACCCGCTCCCTAACCCTAACTCACCTAACCTGCCCTAACCCTCACGTCCACACAATCGCACACATACCTAACCAGCGCCCTAACCCTAACTCACCTAACCCCGCCCTAACACTCACATCCACACAAGCGCACACTTACCTGAACCCGACCCGTAACTTTCCACCACAACACTGAAAATACCAAAGCAACAGAAATGGACAAATGAATTCTTTCCCTAGGAAAACATTTGGGTTTCTGTTGCTTCAATATTTTAAGCTTTCACTTACATAAGTTCGATCAATCACCATTCGCTTTTTTAAGCGTTCGTTGATCTAAGACTGCAGTGCCACAAAAAGCTCTCACTCCAGGGGATGGGGAATCAGTGGGCAGCAGTGGCAGCAGCTAGCTGGTCAACAGGCATTTGGGGAGAAAAAAAAAAATCGCAAGCAAACGTAAAGCTGGAAAACTGGTGGAGTCAATGGAGTCTGTCATCAATTGTTGCATGGATTCAAGTCGTGTCCTGATACTAGATGGCTAGCAAAGGTAAGGAAGGGACACCTTCATATTAAATGGATATAGTGGTTGCTGGTGTTTTTTGTGTTCGTATGGTGAAGGCAAAGAAACAGCTGCAGGAAGATTTTAGACCTACTACCAGTTGGGTTGAAAGAGATGTACCCTCCCCTTCCAATGAACAAGGTCACTATGGAAGTGAAGATTAATCAAAGGCCCTAATTTGATACATCTGTACTCTGCATGCATGGTCACTGCAAATATAATATCCTTCAGTGCTTTTTCAAGACTTAGTTTTGTCAGACATGCACTCTCTCTCTATTTTTTTTGCATTTCTTGTTGATACATTGATGCATCGTGTTTATCCATTTATTTGTATCACTGCCACCCTTGCTCGACACAAATCTTGGGAGTTTTCTTTGTGTTTCATTCCTCTTTTGGACTGTAGGGACTGCTGCTTGCTTTACTTGTAGCTCTTATTTCCTTTTCCCTATCAGCTCCTTTATGGCGTGCTGCTCTGCATGTCACATTCCCCAGGTTCCTGATGCCACAAACATTTATTTATTTATTTTACATTTGTTTACCGGGATAGTCCGACTTGATACATGTCCATTTTCAGCGGAGGCACGGGGAGAAAAGCTCCAAATAGACAAACTTACATAGATTACACAAGAAGTTAGATAACATTAGAAAATATAAAACACAGTGTTTATGTACAATGGTTTAGTAGTGTTCCCTTGTAGGGACTCACAATTTTCATGGACAGATGCAATTAAAAGCAAGAGACGTCAGATTGGACATAGAGCTTGGTGACGTAGTTGCATGTTATGATATTTACAGATTATGCTTTCAGTTTATAACGTAATCAGGGCTGGTACATGGGCAAAGCCAGTTCACTTTGAGATACTGTTAGAGGTTTTTTAAGAGACTTTTGGAGGATTGTAGGGTTATATAGTTTGGCAACGAATTCCAGGTTTTGCCAACAAAGTTTAGTACTACATGTCTGCACAACATAACACTCGATTCTTGTGTGTGTGTTGTCTGCAGCTATGCACACTTTTAACCTGTTTGTTTCCTTAAGGGTGTTCTATACACCTACTTTTCAAGTTCGTCTGGACATTTTGTGTGTGCTACGTGGTGGTTCGTCTGGATAAACTCTGTGTACTTTTCATGTTATGTGTGCTTCTGGGGCTACCAACCGTGCTTATGGTAGTTACAGATTTTAAAGCAGAGAAAACAGTAAGGATTACAAACACTACATAATGTTATTTATTTATTTATCTTTGTTTACCAGGAAAGTCTGACTGGGTAATACCCATTTTCAGTGGAGAAAGCTTAATTTGCTTACATTGCATTATACTAAGTTCCAGTCAAACACAGAGTAGTTAAATTTCTATTTATACACAAACAGTAGTTACATTTCTATTTACCTTTAAACACAATCAATAGGTATATTTATACATATACATTCTAAAATTTTACAGAGGTGGAAGTTACTAAAGAGAAAGCACACACGCAACTTAGTGGATTGTACAGCCAGCAGTTATGTATAAAAACTGTTTAGTCATTTCAGTAAGAGGTTAGAAATATTATGTTTAAAGGTAGTATTTGGATAGTATTGCACAATGAAAAAGTCTTACCTTGTGACGAGCATGTGCAGGACCAGGATTGGTTAAGATGTTGCTTAAGCAGTGGTTTACAACTGTTGAGTTTGCTGGAGAGTTTTATTTGCATGGGGATACTGTTCCAGAGTTTAGTAATGCATTGGGAATAAGGCCAACTCCTCCAACTTTATTTCACTTACTTGTAAGTGATAAGAATGTGTTACTAGAATGGAGTTCCCTTGCTGGATAGTAGGGTAGTAATAAATGTTGTTGCGCAGGGCATTTTAATGGATGATGAATGAGTTTGTGTGCTGTAGTCAGTTGTGAGTATGTTAGAGCTGCAAGTTGTGCAGTTCAAGCCAGTTTAACTGCTTTAAGCTAAGACAGTAATGGTTCCTATGAGGGAGACTTGCGGCAAACGTAGCTCTTTTACTGTAGCAGGAGGCAAGTTTCTTTCTTCTGAGTACTGTTTATGTTTGTTAGAGAGCGGTGCATAAGAGAACTGAAAGTAAGAACGTGGTGGGTAGAGTTTTTCTTGCAGTATCTGTAAAGAACCAATTGATCCTATAAAGGGAGCCTAGAAAACATCAGTTTGGGATAAGAATGTGATTTAAAAGGACATGAGCAAGACAGAGTGTATAAATACTTGGGAAATGATAAAGGATCAACAATAAAATATGAAGAAATGTGAATAAAAATAACTAAAGAATATTTTAGAAGACTTAAATTAATCCTGAAACCACTGTTGACATCTAGGAACAAAGTTCAGACTATAAACCAATCTGCTCTTCCTCTCTTAATATACAGTTTTGGAGTGACTGACTGGCCCCAAAAGGTGTTGGACAGATTAGACAGGAAAACAAGAAGGATGCTTTATGCTAATCAAAGATTACAAAAATCAGTGTATACCAAGATTATATATTCCCCATTCCGAAGGAGGTACGGGCCTCCTTGAAATTGATTACATGTATAGATCTGCAATCGTGGGACTGCAATACATATCTGCTGACCTCAAAAGACCCACACATAGTGAAAGTTTTGAAACATGAGGAGAATAAATCTAAAATGACTTCCCTGCTTAGTCTAGCAGAATCATATCGGCATCAAGCAGGAATGGAAATCAAATGAAAAGCAGATAAAAATCAGGCAGCAACTGAATGTGCTAAAAAAAAAAAACAAAAGAAAAAATATAAAGTGAAGGATCAGATGAGAGAGAAAGAAATGCGGAAAATGCACAAATGCAGTTACAAGTATAGAAAACTCCTGGAACAATCTTATGTTGATCAGGATCAAATGCAGGAATGGTTAAGGAGAGGCAAATTCACACCAAAAGATGAAAGGTTAATATCGGTGGCCCAAGAGAGTGGGCTACATACACTATGGTTTATAAAGTCCACTGAACATGTGGGAGAAACAAAAAAAATGTAGGTTTAGTAAAACAGAATTGGAAACAGTTGCACATCTTGTTGTGACATACTAATGACAGAAGGACTGTATACTGAAAGGATTAATAATGTTTCAAGACTGTTGCACTGGGGATTGTGCAAACATTATAATACTGAAGTGGTTGAAAAAAGTACAGTTTTGTACCTACCATAAATGTAGATGTCCGATAGATATGCAACTGCAGTCATAACATATGGGTTGTCCTGCCTCAGGCAGCCCTCGGTCGGCCGGATTCCAAAGTCTGGGTCTGACGTCGGCTGATGTCGCTTTTCTCTCCGACGTCAGAGCGGCTGGAGTATATAAGCATCAGCCGACGCCATTTTCTTCAGTGTTTCTTGCCCCAGATGCCAGGTGCCCTCCAAGGAAGGCTGTAATCAAACTGGAAGACAAAAACAGGATTCCAGACAAATAAGTAAGCAATAAACAGATACACCATAACAGATATCCCCAGCTAAGAGGAAACAGGGATAGGAGTGGACCCAAGGCATAGAGGGGTATGGAGGGAGGGAAAATCCGACTGCAGCTGCATATCTATCAGGCATCTACATTTATGGTAGGTACAAAACTGTACTATGTCCTTCAAGAATGCAACTGCAGTCATAACATATGGGTAGAACATCATAGCTTAGCTGGGGGAGGAGGTATGCTCTAGGAAAGAGATGGTGTGGCAATCAAACCCTGCAGGACTGCCGAAGCAAAGCCTGCTCTGGATCTGGAGTATAGGGGGAGATTGTAGTGTTCGGAGAATGTATGCACGGAGCTCCATGTAGCAGCTTCTAGAATGTCCTTTGTAGGCACCCCTCTTAAGAATGCTGTAGAGGTGGCTGTAGCTCTGGTGGAGTGTGGTCTGACATTGGCTGGAACAGTCTTCCCATGGAAGGAATAACAAAATCTGATGCAATGTCCAATCCATTTTGAAATAGTCTGTTTTGAAATTGCTTTTCCTTGTACTCCAGGGGCGTAAGCTACAAATAGTTGATCAGACTTCCTACTGGTCTTGGTTCTGTCCAGGTAGTAGCGAAGTTGTCTGTGAATGTCCAAGGTATGTAACAGTCTTTCCCCTTTGTTCTCAGGATTGGGGAAGAAAGCAGGCAGATGAATAGCTTGATTTAAAGAAACCCTAGATACCACCTTTGGCATAAAAGTAGGGTTGGTTCTTAAGGAGACCCTGTCTCTGTGAAAGATTATGAATGGTGGTATTGCCATTAGGGCCTGTAGTTCCGAAACCCTTCTTGCTGAGGTAATTGCCAACAGGAAAGCTGTCTTCCATGAGAGAAATTGTAAGTCCACTGAAGCTTCTGGCTCAAACGGAGGTAGAGTCAGTTTTTCTAGGACAAAGTTGAGGTCCCAAGCTGGCACTGGAGCCTTTCTTGGTGGCTTAATGTTCTTGATTCCCTGAGGAATTGCCTTAGCAAAGGATGTGAAAACACAGGCGGATCGGTATTATATCTAGCTGAAATAGCTGAAGCATGTATCTTTATGGAAGAATATGAGAGTCCATTCTGTAGCATATTTGCCAAGTATTCCAGGATGAGTGGGATGTTCAATAATGATGCATCATGTCCCTTGCTGGTATTCCAAATGCTGAATCTCTTCCATTTTGCTAAGTAGACCTTTCTGGTGGATGGTCTTCGAGCTTCTGTTAATATCCGCTGAACCTCCTTGGAGAGAGATAGATTGAGGTTATTCATGGGATCTCCCCAGGCTGTTAGCTGCAGTATCTGAAGATTTGGATGCACTATTTTGAAGTTGTGTTGAGTCAAAAGTAGGGGCCATTGTGGAAGGGCCCACAGCTTGTTGTGACATATGCTCCGTAGTAGTGGGTACCAGTGTTGTCTTGGCCAGTCTGTAGCTATTAGGATCCCCTTGGGTCTCTCTGCTTTGATCTTTAGTAATACTGTGGTCATCAGTGGCAGAGGTGGGAATGCATAGATTTTTAGGGAGTTCCAGTTGAATGAAAGAGCATCTATTTTCCAAGCTTGTGGATGGTATGTCCTTGAACAGAATTTTTGTAGATGATGGTTGAGGTGAGAGGCAAATAGGTCTACTTCTGGCCTGCCCCATGTCAAGGAGAGTTGTGTGAAGATCTTCGGATGTAACCTCCACTCGTGTGGATCTATGAAATTCCTGCTTAGGCTGTCCGACAGCACACTGTCTTTGCCTGGAACAAACTGGGATTGTAACTGTATGTTTAGACTCAGTGATTTTTCCCAAAGATTCATTGTCAGTCTGCAAAGGGGGTAAGAATGGGTGCCCCCTTGCTTGTTTATATACCACATCACAGTGGTGTTGTCTGTCCGTATCAATAAATGGCCTTGCTGAAGCTGTTGTCGAAAAGCCTCGATGGCATGCATTACTGCCAGCATTTCCTTTTGGTTTATATGCAGATGTGTTTCCTTTGGAGACCATTGTCCTTGTATACATCTGCCTTCCATGTGTGCCCCCCATCCAAGGTCTGAGGCATCTGTAGTCATGGTCTGTGTTATCTGAGGTTTTTTGAATGACATACCTGTGTTTGCCTGGCTTACCGAGGCCCACCATAGGAATTCCTTTTGTAGGCATGGAATGAGTGGTATGGTTGCCTCTAAGTTGTTGCTGTGCTGAGACCATAGGCTTTTTAGGTACCATTGAAGCTTTCTCATGTGTAGTCTTGCTAATGGAACCAGGAGAATGCAGGATGCCATGTAACCCAGGGCCTGTAGGAATCTCCTTGCAGTCATCTGGGTGAGTTTTGCCAAACCTTTGAAATAATGAGTTAACTTCTCTTGCTTGTCTTCTGTCAGGTAAGCCATTTGAGAGGCTGTGTCTAGATTGGCTCCTAAGAACGTTATTTGCTGGGATGGTTGAAGTCTTGACTTTTGAAAGTTGACTGTGTATTCCAGAGCCTGAAGTAATTGTATGACATAGTTCAAGTTTTTTGTCAACATCAATTTGTCGTCCGCTTGTATGAGGCAGTCGTCCAGGTATGGGTAAATTTGGATCCCCTGGAGCCTGCAATGAGCAATTACTGAAGCCAGGCATTTTGTGAATACTCTGGGTGCAGTAGATAAGCCAAATGGCAATGCTGAGAATTGATAATGCTCTGGCCCTGCAAGAAATCTGAGGTATCTTCTGCAGCTGTGTCTGATAGGGACATGCAGGTATGCCTCCTTAAGGTCCAGAGTAATCAGCCAAGACCCCTTGCTCAGCATGGAAAGGAGTTGCTGTAGAGTCAGCATTTTGAACTTTGGTACTATGAGAAAAGTGTTTAATGCGGACAAATCCAGTATTGGTCTCCATTGAGTTTCTTTTCTTGGAACAAGGAACAGTCTTGAGTAGAACCCCTGGCCTTGTTCTTGTTGTGGAACTCTTTCTATTGCTTTGATCTGAGTAAGCAGAGAAATTTGCTTGATAGCCTCTGCCCTCTGGTTTTGTGGTAGGTTTGGCATGCCTTGTTTTCTTGGTAAGGTATGAAAATGGAACCTGTAGCCATGATCTATAATGTCCAAAATCCATTTGTCCTTTGTCAATCTGTGCCAATTGTCTGAAAACAGAGATAATTTTCCGCCCAAGGGAGCTTCTATTTGTTCCTTGGTCAGCGGACATAGAGGAAAGTCATTGAGGTTGTGCCTGTGGGGCAGGGGAGACCCCTGTATCACTTCTTTGGTTTGCTGGCTGCCATTGTCATCCCCTGTAAGGAGCTCTGTATTGTCCTCTTCCTCGGCCACGCCTGTTTTTACCCCTTTGAAATTTTTCAGGATTAGGAAAGGACCAGTTTTTTGAAGGCCAATTCCTGCTGAATCTGGGGGGGCTGAACCTGGAGGAAATCTTTGACCGTCTGAACTGATTTTGCTTTTTCCTCGATGGACTTTAACACATCTTTAGCATTAGCACCAAAAAGCTTGTTCTTTTCCAAGGGTGCATCCAGAAGTTTTGCCTTAACATGATCTGGTAGAGGTTGTTCTTTTAACCATGCATGTCTACGAATGACTGCCCCTGTCATAGCTGCCCTACATGAAGCTTCCAATGCATCATATCCACACTGCAGAAAGTGATTGCTGACTTGCTGAGAATTATGTACAGCTTCCTGCAAAGACTTCCTGTCTACAGGATCAGGAGAGGCCAAAGTTTTCTGTAAATCATCTAACAGGTAATCCTGATATTGTAACATATGAAAGAAGCAATTCAGAGCTCTCATAGATAAAGTAGTGGAAGTTTAGACCGTTTTCCCCCATCTCTCTAATGACCTAGCTTCCCTGTTGGAAGGTAAGGGATTTTTAGAGGTGGAAGCTGAAACACCTTTAGGTCCCTGAGAAATAGTTTCTAAATCAACAGCATGGGCCCTGAATAAATGGGAATGTGATTCTGGGACCCTGTAATATCTGTCTGGCTTGGATGGAGCAGGAGGAAGAGAATCAGGGGTAACACTGGAGTCAGAATATAGATCATCCAAAACATCAAGCACAGGAGGAATAGCTAAGGGCCTGTGCTGGGGCTTTTTAAGGAAGGTTCGAAGGCGCTTTCTGGAATCAGAATATTCCTGGCCTTGCCACTTGAAATGTTCCCTCATGGTATGCAGAACTTCCCCAAAAGAAATATCCTCAGGAGGGGAGGCCGAGGGGATGGAATCCTCTGCATCCGAGTCCTCATAGGTCTGGAAGAGCTCTTCCTGGCCATCGGAGTGGACAGAGTCCTCAGAATCTTCATCTGAAGGGATAGGGTCAGAGGGTTCAACCCGGGGCCTCTTATCAGAAGGAGGCTGGGATCCTCTCTCAGGATGGGCCTGTGAACCTCTAATCATGGAAATTAAGTCTGCGGCCATAGTCATGATTTGTGTCTCAGGAGTAGGCTGAGGTAAGGCTTTAGCAGCAAGGTGCTTGGTCTTGCTGGCTGCCTTAGCACGACAGTAGGCCTTAATAGACATGGCCATAGGAGGCCTAGCAGCTCCACGTGCAGGAGTGACCTTATCTACAGCAATGGTCTCGGGCATTTCCTCGGTTTCAGTATCCGGAGGAAAATCTATAACTGGCGGAATGGTATCCGGTATCGGAGTCGTCGGTAAAGCGGTGTCTTCGGTTCAGAGCGGTGGAATAACTGTCTCAGGGGGAACCGGAGCACTCGCGGCAGGTTTTGGCGTGGTGTCGGTGGTAGACGTGTGCCGAGGATGTCGGTCCCGGTCTTTGCGTTTTTGGGAGTTTGCGATGTCGGAAGTTCCGACGGCATTGTATAAGCAAATTTTTCGCCGAAAAAGTCTTCAGCGAACTCTGCCCGGCGCCTGAGAGTGCGCTTATTGAAGCGAGCACAGGCGACACAGGCCGAGACGTCGTGGTCTGGGCCAAGGCAAGGAAGACAGTAAGAGTGGAAATCTTTATGAGGTATTTGTTTACCACAAGACAGACAATTGTTAACTTTTTCAGTAATTTCTGACATCGGCTGAGGCAAGAAAAGGTCCCCAACGGGGTACTTAGCTTTTTTGATGACTTCGGATTTGAAGAATACAGGAGCTGACCGACCAGCACTTGCGAACTGCTTCTGCTTCAGGCACCGCGCGGCAAGAAAGACTGAAGAAAATGGCGTCGGCTGATGCTTATATCCTCCAGCTGCTCTGACGTCGGAGAGAAAAGTGACATCAGCCGACGTCGGACCCAGACTTTGGAATCCGGCCGACCGAGGGTTGCCTGAGGCAGGATAACCCATATGTTATGACTGCAGTTGCATTCTTGAAGGACATCACTGGAAACATGAGCCACAAAGCATCTTAGAAATGAAGTTTATATCACATGGGATCACCCGTTATCAGCAGTTCAAACGTTAGGTGCAAGAAAATCATATACAGCAGTAAATGAAAAGACGACAAAAGTAGTATTGATGAGCGACGTCGTTACACCCAGTGACTACAGTGTCTTGTATACACAGAGACACAAAGTTATAAAACATCAGGATTTGCAGGCAGAAATGAGAGCAATGTAGAAGAAAGATACCTAGACAGTTCCAGTAGTAGTAGGAGCAATGGGTCTTATAAAAATAATCTACAATCATACTTAGATATACTACCAATACATGTAGCTTCATGCGAATTGCAAAAGGAGTCATTACTGGGCACATTGTGGGGGCTGCGAAGAGTACTTCTGGCTACCATTAAAGACCAAAACTACTAATTTCATGAACTTTAATTATACTTTGACTTAGGAATGGGGTCCATTCCCATCATGGTATTAGAAACCCAAAAGACATGGAGAAATTAAAAAAGGAGCCTAGTTTCTAGTGTGTATATTTAATGGTGTGCAGTATATGGTGGTCATATTTGAGTTTGTCATCTATTATTATGCCTAGAAGTTTATTGTAAATTACAGTTTCAATGACAACATTACCTGCTGACGTTACAGAAAAAGATTGCATTTGATTTTGGCAACTTTTTGAGGTGAAAAGCATTAAATATTTTTCTTGGGGTTGAGTAGGAGGTTTGATTCTTTGAGCCATGTTTCTACAGAGGAGAAAGATTTTTGGGTAATGTCTTGGAGCTTATTTGTTGTTGAGGCTGCACATATTAATGTCGAGTCACCTGTATACTGAACTAAACTAGCATGGTGAGTGTAAGTGTGGAGGTCATTATTAAATATATTAAATAAGAGAGGACCCAGGATTGAGCCCTGAGGGACACCTGTAGTAATTGGTTGAAAGGATGAGTAGGTTTGTTGCCATTTAATGGCGTGTTGACTTCCATACAGGTAACTAAGGAACCACAACAAGGAGTATTGTGAAAGTCTTACTGAGAACAGTGAAACGAGCAGTTGCTGGTGTGAGACGGTATCAAATGCCTCTGACAAGTCTAAGAACATGGTAGAAATAAGCAGACCATCATTTATATGTCGGTTTATTATATTGGCAAAATGCAGTAGAGCTGTAGTGGTGCTGTGCTGAGGGCAAAAGCCATGTTGCATTTCTGAGAGCAGGTTATTTCTAAAATAGCAAAACATGTATTTAGCGAAAAAAACCCATCAAAGATGTTTATTTAGCCAACATTTAAATAACTAAAGAAAAGCAAAACAACACTGTTTTGAAGGGCATCATAGCTGCCCAAACACAATCTCAGTAACGTCTTATGTAGTCATGTGGGGATAAGGAAATATATCTTTTTTCCCCACTGTATTGCAATCTCAGAGTTGGTATATTTAAGTAGTGTGTTGGGGGGGGGGGGTGCAGCCCCTCACATGCAAAACTGTGTTATTTAATTTTCTTTAGTTAATTATAGCACACTCGGATCGTGCTGTTGGCTAAACATACATAATTCAGTATTTTTATTTTGGAGGGGGGATTGCTATTAGTCTGCAGTTAATAAACTCTGTAGATGTGCCGCCTTTGTTGGTATGATGTAGGATTATTCCACAGTGATAGGATGCATCTTTCTGCTATGGACCTATTAATCAGTACAGACACAAGGGACACTGACTTCTGCAGCCATTTTTTTAGGTAGTCTGATGGTAGTTGGGCTACAGCTACAGAAGTAGTTTTTAGTTTAAGGAGCAACTTCCTTACAAGTGAGGTAGGTACTTCACTAAAACTGAAGAGCTGTAGCTGGTTTTGATTGGACAGGGGTAGAGAGAGGGGGGCAGATGAAATGTGTGGGGATAGAGTCTGTCATATCATCTGTCTTCTGGAGACAGACTAGTGGTCTTGCCAGGGTGGAATAGTTTATTAAGCGATGACCATAATAATTTAGGATTGTTTTTGTTTGTCTTGTAGAATAGCATGGTATGTTTGCTTATACTGTTTGACATGAAATTTTGCAGGGTTTCTAAGATATCTAAATTGCTGGACGGCATCTTGAGTTCTATTTTATACCAGTTTTTCCAGGCTTTATCCTTTTTATTTCATTTTTTGTTTGGTTTCCTTTGTCAGCCATGGTGTGGAGTTGGACTTTACACTCTTATTATGTACTGGTGCTAGATTATTTACAGCCTGTTAGAACACATAATTAAAGTGTTCTACAGCAGTATCTATCTATAGACATTGTTCCAAGCACATTCCAGTTATATTTTTTAGTGTTTCATTTAAAGTATTGTTGCTGGAATTGCTTGTATTTCGTATTTGATTATAGATATTGTGTTTATCTAGGTTATGGTCAGTTCTAATAGCATGTGTTGGTATGTGGTCACTTATGTTATCTGACAGGCAAGCATACTTCTGCCAGTTTGTCTGGTCTGGCTTGTTTGCAAGAATCCAATTTAAGGTTGAGTGTCTGCCTGAAGTTTAACTGATTCTAGTAGGTGTGGTTATTAATTGTCTGATGTACGAGTTTACAGATTCAGTAGGGGTAGTGGAATTTATGAGTTGCCAGTCTATATTTAAGTCTCCAAATATTTTAGTTTTATGGTTAATTTGTTGGGATATCCAGTACAGGATGCATTCAGCAGTATCAGCATTATTCCCTGGTGGTATATAAATTGCTGTTAAAGTTTTCCTATTGTTGATTTTTAGGAGTGTTATTACTTGTTCAACACTGTCAAATTTGGGTATTTCCTGTGGGAGTAAGGTAATGGTTAGGGGATTTTATTTTACTGCTAGACCACCTGCATGCTTGCTTTGCCTGTCATGCCTGGTTTATACTGTATCCTGGGGAGGGGGGGGGGGGTCTCATTAGCCTTCATTTTTTTTTTAACCATTCAGTAGGTATGACTACATTAGGACTGTATGTTGCAAGATAAGCATGTAAGTCATGGATTTTATTGCACATACTTCTTAGGTTTAGATTTAGTAAGGTGAGTTAGAATTGTTTTTTGCTGAGATATATTAGGTAACGGGTTTATTTTGGGGTTGGAAGTGATGGTTTTATGAACAGTATGACCAGGGTTGGGGTCAATATCTCCACTAATTTTTCTGAATTGATATTTTACAGAGGGAAGAGTGTGCATAGTTATATTTTGGTCTTAGTTTGATATCTGATCATAAATTTGGATGCTTAATTTTAAGATATTTATAGAAAAAATAAATCAGATGTGGTTTGTATGTAGACATAGGGTGTTGTGGAGAAAAACAGGGTGGGTAGATGTTAATATTCTTTCTGAGCACTGGTTGAAGATCTAAGCACTTGAAGGAGGTGGATTTGATAACTGGTGATGAAGGCTAGTAGAGTGAGAAGAAATAGTAACATAATCTGAGTTAGGGGCATCTTATTTAGCATGGGTTTTATCTTTGTTGTAAAACTAGGATAAAAAATGTTAGAAGGGTAGAGGTTTGTTGTAGCGATGTAATTTGATTCATACAGGAGGCAAGGATTAAGACAATTTGTGAGACAGTCTTGGGTGGTAAACTAGAGGGGGTGTTACTATTGGGAGTAATTGTATTGATTGTTTTCCTACTGGAGGGAATTGATGGTATTGGATAGAGGAATATGTGCGTGGTGCTATGGAAGTATAAATGCAGAGTAACATGGGAGTGCATGGGATTTGGAGGTAGGGTAGGGGAGTGGAGTGAATCCGAGTATTAGCGCGACAAACAAAGCAGATTGAAAACTTGTCAAGAGACCGAGGAAAACAATCAGTGACTTAACACAAACAGCCACAGATCTGCTGAGAGATAAAAGTACAGTTGTGTACACTTACCATAAATGTAGATGTTCGAGTGTATTCACTGTTGCAGTCATTACATTTGGGTAATCTGCTGGCAGGTTGCCCTCAGTCGGCCTGATTAACAAAGTCTTGGGTCCTGCGTCAGTTGCTGTCCCTTCTTCCATGACGTCAGGTCGTCAGGGGAGTAAAACATGCAGCTGGCGCCATTACATCAGTTTTTCTTGCCCCAGATGTCAGGTGCCCCGCAAATGGGGAGCGCAATATATTTAATTAAAAACACAAAAAATATGCCTCCAAACAAAAGCAAATACACCAAAAAGGCTTTTAAGCATAGTAAAAGAAAGTAAAGGTATAGTAAGAGAAAAAAACAGGGGGCTGGAGGGAGGGTAACCAGGACTGCAACAGTGAATACACTCTAACATCTACATTTATGGTAAGTGTACACAACTGTACTATGTTTTTCGTGTTTAACTGTTGCAGTCATTACATTTGGGTAGATTCCCAAAGCTATGGTTGGGAGGATGGATTTATACAGCATTAGGACCAGTTATAAGGCCCTACAAGACAGCAGTGGCAAAGCCAGCTCTGGATTTAGAGAAGAAAGGTAAATGGCAATGTTTGATGAACGTAAGAACTGAGCTCCAGGTAGCAGCTTCTAGAATGTCTCTGGTAGGAACACCTCTGAGAAAGGCTGTAGAAGTAGATGCAGCCCTGGTGGAATGAGATCTGATCCCCTGGGGGATAGTTTTACCATGGTGCATATAGCAGAAACTAATACAATGGCTTATCCATTTGGAAACAGTCTGCTTTGAAATAGCCTTTCACAGGTTCATAGGTAGGTACTAGGCTATCGGCCCTAGGGCCCATACAAACCTAGCCAAAAAATGTACCCTGGCTTTCGCCACCCAAGAAAATTATTTTCCTGTGCCCCTGTCGAGCAGAGCCACAGAAGTGATCCCCGGGGTGAATTTCCCATTTCCCATCCAATCATCAAGATTTTTCTTGAAGAGTGCTAATGAGGAGCTCTGTTTGACATAGATAGGTAGTCTGTTCCAGAGTATGGGAAGTCTCTGGGACAGGAATCTATCTCTCCAGCATGTTCTGTTTATTGTGGTGACAAGGTTTAGGTCCCTAGAGCGTGTAGCTTGGAGGGATTTCTTTAAGTGGAGCATGTCCAACAGCTCTGGGTTTGACATAGCTTTGTATGTTAGGCAGAGATCGCCTCTGAGTACGCGATATGCGATAGAGTAAAGCTGTAGTTTTTTGAGACGGTCTGCATAGGGCATCTGTTTGAGGCCAGTAATCCTCTTTGTGAGGTATTTCTGTGGTCTTTCCAGTTGTTGTAGATGTCATGTGAGGTACATACCAAAAGGGGCGTTGTACTCTATAATGGGTCTAATGAGTGATGAGTAGAGGGGAACAATGACCTCTTTTTTTCTGGATGAGAATCCTTTTGTGATGAGATGAGCCACGTAGAAGGATTTCCTGACCACTGTGGCGATGTGATTATCAAAGGAGATACACAGAACCTCCTCTCTTCTCTCATCCTCTGCTAAAGCAGTATCTCAGAGGGGCCAAAAACTTAAGACCACCCAGGAGAGCTCCAACCCCTGCCTGGGACCTCACTTTTGTATTGGAAAAACTCAATTTCCCTCCTTTCGAGCCAGCTGCTACTGCAGACTTAAAATTTCTCTGCTGGAAAACAGCTTTCCTTTTATACATTCTGTATATGTGTACAACGCCCCTTTTGGTATGTAACTCACAAGACATCTACATGATACATTCTAGACTTTCCCTCTGCCCCTGCAGCAAATGCCACCAGTAATTGCTCAGACTTTCTTAGAGATTTCGTCCTGTTTAAGTAAAATCTAAGTTGTCTGTGTACATCCAATGAATGCAGAATCCACTCCCCCTTGTTCTGTGGATTGGGAAAGAAAGTCGGCAAATGAATGGTCTGATTAAGAGCCACACTGGATACCACCTTAGGAATGAAGGATGGATTGGTCCTGAGAGACACCCTGTCCGCATGAAAAATAATGAAAGGCTCCACTGCCATAAGAGCCTGTAATTCAGAAATTCTTCTAGCTGAAGTGACTGCTAAAAGGAAAGCTGTTTTCCAGGAGAGAAATTTTAAGTCTGCAGTAGCAGCTGGCTCGAAAGGAGGGAAATTGAGTTTTTCCAATACAAAAGTGAGGTCCCAGGCAGGGGTTGGAGCTCTCCTGGGTGGTCTTAAGTTTTTGGCCCCTCTGAGATACTGCTTTAGCAGAGGATGAGAGAAGAGGGGAGGTTCTGTGTTGTAATGAGCTGAAATGGCTAAGGCATGGATTTTTATATAAGAAAAGGACAGGCCCTTGTGAAGCATCTCAGTTAAGTACTGTAAAATCTGAGGAACACTGGGCACTGCTGTGCTTATTCCTAGTGATTAATTCCAGGCACAGAATATTTTCTATTTGTCAGCATAAAATTTTCTAGTACTAGGCCTTTTCGCCTCCAAAATGACATCCATCACAGGTTTGCTGAGGGATGCTAAGGGTAAATTTAGGCGATTAGCCGCGCTGCAAGATTCAAAGTTTGGAGCTGAGTGTGCAGAATTTGGTTGCTCTGCTGAGACAGTAAGTAAAGGGTCTGAGGCAGGTGCCATGGTGGAAGGTGTGACACAGGAGTGGGTGCCAGTGTTGGCGAGGCCAGTCTGGAGCAATCAGAATAATTTTTGGTTTGTCCCGTTTGACTTTTAGTAGAACTTCGGAGAGCAGAGGCAGAGGGGGAAAAGCATAGACTGATAGGTTTTTCCAGCTGAATGATAGAGCATCCACTTTCCAAGCTTTTTTGTGATGAGTTCTTGTGCAGAATTTGTCCAACTGATAGTTCTGGGATGAGGCAAAAAGATCTATGTCTGGACTCCCCCATTTGCGTGTCAACATGTTGAAAATCCATGGTTCCAGTTTCCATTCGTGTGGGTCCATGATATTTCTGCTTAGTTTGTCTGCTAGAGTATTCAGCTTTACTGGCAGGAATTGGGCTTGTAGTTGCACTTGATAGGTCAAGGCCATGTTCCACAATGCCATGCATAGTCTGATGTGTCTGTAGTTAGGGTTTGGGTGACAGGGGGTGGAATGAATGGCAGTCCCTTGTTTTGGTGGCAGGCCTCTGCCCACCATAGGAACTCTAGTTTCAGGCAAGGTATGATAGAAATCATTGTTTCCAGACTGTGACTGCTGAAGTTTCCTCATATGCAGTCTTGCATACGGAATTAGAAGAATGCAGGAGGCCATGAACAGAATTTGTCTTGCAGACAGCTGGGTTTTTGTGGCCACCTGTTTGAAGTAAGTCACCAATTGAATTTGCTTTTCTGGCATAAGGTAAGCCATCTGGGCAGTTGTATTCAAGCTTGCACCCAGGAATGTAATTTTTTGAGAGGGTACCAGTTGTGATTTCTTTTCATTTATTGTGTACCCTAGACAAGTCAGAACCCTTTTTACAAATGCCAGATGCTTTAGAAGAATGGCCTTGTTTTCTGCCAGAATTAGACAATCGTCTAGGTATGGATATATTTGAACATTTCTTTGCCTGCAAAATGCAATTACTGTAGCCAGGCACTAGACCCTGGGTGCAATAGATAAGCCAAAGGGCACTGCAGAGAACTGGTAATGCAAATCGCCTGCTTTGAAGTGGAGATATCTTCTGCAAGATTCCCTGATTGGGATAGAGTTACCAACCAGGCATCTTTGCCTAGCATAGGAAGTAACTGTTGAAGAGTCAGCATCTTGAATTTTGGAATGTCCAAAAATGTGTTTAGAGTAGATAAGTCCAGAATTGGACTTCCATGATTTGTCTTTTCTGGGTGCCAGAAAAAGTCTTGAATAGAAACCTTGTCCCTTTTCCTCTTCTGGTACTGGTTGAATAGCCCCCATGTTCATGAGGGACAGAACTTGTTTCTGGGCCTCTGCCCACTGACTTGGGGGCAGATCTGGCCATCCGTTTGGGACTGGCAACGTGTGGAAATGAAATCTGTATCCCTGGGATACTATATTTAAAACCCATTTGTCCTGGGTTATAAGTTGCCAGTTTCTTGCATGAAGTGCCAGTTTTCCCCCCAGAGGGGCGGCTAAAAGATAAGTGCTTGGTAAGGGTAGAGGGAAGTCATTGAGACTGTTTACCATAGGTAGGTGCCTTTCTGGTTCCAGATTTGGAGGTGTAGGCACCCCATTGTTTTGTTCTAAAGGTCCCTTGTGACTGAAACCTGGAGCCTTTGGAATGGCTCCCGAAGGAACTGGAAAGGACCAGTTCTTAGTATGCCAGTGCCTACTAAATCTTGGAGGTTGCACTTGTAAGAAATCTTTCACAGTTTGCATAGATTTAGCTTTGTCTTCCATTTTTTTTTTAAACTTCTTCAGATTTATTACCAAAAAGACAGTCCTGTTGTAAAGGAGCATCCAACAATTTTGCTTTAACATGATTAGGCAGAGTTTGCTCTTTGAGCCAAGCATGCCTTCTTTACACAGACCCAGTTACAGCAGCCCTGCAGGAGGCCTCCAAAGAATCAAAACCGGCCTTGCTATCCAGCCGGTCAGTCATAATGTCTTTCTGTAAAGTTACTTCTTAAAGGTCTCATATCAGTTCGAATACAATAGCAGATTCAGTCTTTAAATTCACCTCTTTGTTCACTGTTTCACTTTCCCACCAGCTGTGTTTTTATCTTACAAGGACAAGTTACTACATCAGGAAAGGAAGATTTAATTATTTACAAGGACAAGTTATCTTATCAGGAAGGAGCGGAAGATTTACACATTTAATTTCCTGACCCAGCAGATAATCACTTATGAAAAGCATAACATTAAGCTTGCTGAGCTGGCAGCTGCCAGGGTCAGGGGTCAAAACACACTGCAGTTTCAGAAGCTACTTGCATTTACACATGAATTTATCCCTTCTGTTATATGATTAATAGAATAAAATGCATTATAAACTACCTTGCTTTTAAACTAGCATTTCACATATATTTAAATACATATTTTTCTAACATTAATATACAATTTGACTGAGCAAGGAGGTAGCAAACCCATTTTCATAAGTCAATATTTCAAAAGTAAAGTTGTGAACATGAAATGTTCCAGTTAAAATAAACACAAGCTACAATTCTGCAGCATGTTACTGCACCCCAAGCAATCTTTAAAAACATGACAACTATTTGGTAAATTTATAATTCCCCACAACAGAAAGTTCTTTACAACTTAGTGACCTAAATTATCCCTCCATTTACTGGGAAAACAGATGCAAAACTTATTACTCTCCATAAACATTTGAAAATGCTAATAAAGGCCTGAAACATACTCAGTATCATCATGAAAGATGCTCCTACATCTGTACTATTTTAAATTTCACCCCTCTTCCTTTTCACTTTGACCACAATGCCATGCTCTTCCTTGTACACCAAACCAGCACCCCGAGCAGAGACTGAAACAGGTCCAATGGAATCAGCCTGGCTAACAAATAAATGAAATAAAATAAGTTTTTTTTAACAGCAGCAATGGTGCTTTGAACAGCTGACTTTCGTTAACTGGCATCACATATTAGCCACCTTTGCAACCTACTGGTGAATCACTAACAGTGTTATACAGCACTTAAAACTCGATGATGTGAACTCTGTCCATGAAGAATGATTTAGTCACCAAGCAGCTATTCCGCAGGATAAAGCCAGGGAATTGTTACGGCTAGGCTTGTATAGGCCCTAGGGCTGATAGCCTAGTACCAACCTAAGAACCTATGTGCACAGAGATAACTGTGCCCCTATAGCTCTCATCAGACCAAATACAAAACCATGCACCCTGTTCTACAACACACTCACATGCCATTCGGTGCAAGTGGAAAGGGTACACAAACTCCTCAAAGATGGAGACAGCAGCTGATGGTCTTCAAGGCTTGGCTTATAACCAACTACAGCAACTCACTCACTCTTTTCTCTGTCGCCTTCGGTCGTGCAGTCCAAGATGGCAGAATGAACTCGGACAACTTTATTATAATTTTTAAGATTATCTAATAAACTTCTAGCTGCCTGATTATGTATTTTATGGACATCTTGATTTTTTTAAGTCTTATTTACTTGCCAGTTGGTGCTACTGGTATCTGCTGCCTAGTTATGTTGCTATTTTGTTTTCACTATTTCAGTTGCAGTTTGTATCTGCTAAACCATCTGGAACAAAATAATGTGGAGATATTCAAGCCTTGGCGATTTACTTGATAAGCAAACTGATGAGGAAAGTTTCTCATCTTGCTTATTTACTTTTTTATACTTCGTGTGTTCGACATACAGAGGTAGAATTGTTAACACTACCATCAATCTGTCTCTTGCATATAAAACCAGTTTGGTCTATGTTGATTATTTGAGAGAAAGGTTCTTTTAGTCGGTCACTGAAGACTGATACAAAGATTTTATAATCATTATTTAAGAGTAAAACAGGTCTTATAAGAGGAACATAATTGTGAACTTTTATTTTCTCTCACTATTGGGGTAATTAAAGAATATTTCCAGAAGGGAGGTATTGTTTCTTTATTTTGAATTTGTAAGATGGTCTTGTGAAATAATTTAATAATGGTTAGAGAACACACAGCTTACAGAGTTTGCATGTTATTCCACCATTGTAGGAACATTGTTAGCTTTCAGTTGCTTGATTTTACTAGATATTTCTTTGCAAGTGATTTAAGTAAATTATGTTTTTATTTCATGAGTAATCTTTTCCAGAAGACAGCAATCTAGACTTAAATTTATATTTAGAGCTAAATGCTCTGGTTCCTCATTTAGAGATATATGGTATTGTTTAAATATGTCTAAGATATCTCCAATTTCTGTATATGTTTTATTATTTTTTGCATTCCTTATCTCAAAGCTCTTATTAATTCTAGATTGAATTTTGACGCTTTTAGGTTGGGCACGTGCTTTGGTGACATAGCAAATGAGGCTACTTTTAATTTTTCTATGGCTAGTACAGTTTTATGCCACAGAACTTCAATGTACACTTTTTTTGTAAATGTTAATTGTCCCAATTACAGATTTATCATTGCTTTTGTATTTTGCTTTAGCTTTTTGTAATCCCATTCCTTACCTTTTGTATTAACCGAGAGAGATCTGCTTTTAAAGAATCTCAAACCATAATTATGTTTACTTTCTCTGTACTGCTTGTTTTTACTAAAAAGTCAACTACAGAAAGCAGCCACAGCTTAAATTCTTTTCTTCCAGTTATATAAGTTGGTACTCTAGTTATAAGTGGTAGTTTCTTATATGCTGTTTCAAGATTTAAGATAAGAGAATTATAAACAAAAAAAGAAGAAGGGTGAACCACCATATGTGTGCTTAAAAAGTGTGTTGTCCATATTTTCATTTCTTATAGCATATAAATACTCATACATCCTTTTTCTTAACTGCCTGTTGGTTTTGCCAATGTAAAATGATGCACAAACTATACCAAAAGCCTCCGAGTAGTGTAGTAATGACAAATCAAAATGAAACACTACACACAAAAACAAAATGATGAACCACCACGTCTCAAACAATTTAATACGGATGCAAAGGTTAAGCGCTTTCGGCCACAACACACTGGCCTTCTTCAGAATAAAGAAACATTACTTCTTTACATGTTTAAATACTCCCATCTGTTAAAAAATAACCAGTCACATAACTTCAATTATCTTAACAAGCAATAACAAAATTTAAAAAGACAGAGCAATAACTATATACCTGAAACAATATAAATACAAATAAATACAAATAAATATAAATATATGGTATAGTTTGTTCTTTATTTTATAAGAGCATTATAGTCAGAAATTGGACAAGGAACAATGTTTAAATCCTAATGTGTTTTAATTATATCCTGTGAGATTAATATCCTACCAATTCTAATTTGAGCATCAAAAGTAAACGAATAATGAGTAAAATGTAAATGTGTATTTCCTTACAATCTGAATGTATCGATTTAAGATCTCTATCCAGTTTTTGAGAGCTTTAGCTATAGGGGACAGTCCTAATTTTATTTTTGTTCTAGTTTCAGAGTTATTTAATACACAAAGTCACCTCCTAGTACTAAGCTACCTTTGGCATTCTTACTAACTTTAGCTGATTTGTATTGGTTCTCTGGAACGGGACTAAAGTCCACAGTCTGCCATAGTATTTCATCTATATAGTATTTCAGGTGACAATAGATTTTTTCATTAGTATCATGACACATCTACTTCTGTATCTGAAAATGGATTGGGATAACATTACATAATTATTTGGATTCCAATTAATTTTGCCTGTATGTTTAATATATGTTTCTTGAAAGTACAACTTGTACCTTATTGATATTTAGAAACTGAAACAGATTTGATTTTTTTCCTTGGATTTAGTCCATTTATTTTTAGTGATATTAGTATTAAATCCATGAGAAAATTAAAGTTTTTTTAATTAATTTACATAAATAAGCATTGTAATGTGACATCTCCATTAGTTTTTTTGAGTAGCAGAGAGTCAGGCATGTTAAAAATGTTGTTTAAAAATTGTAATATAAAACTAAGTTGATTATCTGTGTGCATGGCATTATCGAGATTTCTAGCCTAGCCTTCTAATAAAAACATCAACTAGGCTATCCTTTGCTCTTTATCTGGCCTACTGGTTTTAGATTTAATTTAAGATAGTGAGAGCTCTGCAGTAAATGTTTTTTGGACTGAAGGCTTGTTCACACTTGTATACATAAACATTTATGTGTTTTCCATCTCTTCATATTTATTTATGAGTATTACCTTCGATGTCAGCTTGTATATGACGGATCTCCTGTTTCTGAGTGTGTAAACATATGATACTAAAATGAATACTTTTTTCTGTTTAGACTATTGTTGTGTTCAACATAATGTATCTTGAAATAAGGAAAATATTAATAATCTTATAACATTATACATCAAGGACTTAAAATAAAAAAATACATGAAAAGGTCAAAAAGTTGTATACACAGTTACAAACAGTACAATCTTCATAAATTTCACAACACTGTTTAGGATAAATGCACACTAGAGCTTCCTCTTATTTAAAGTAAAAGAAAGCACAAACATATATATGTATGTGAATATAAAATCAAAACAATTTATGATTGTAGCAATTATTGTAGTACAATCCTATTCATGAATCCGTAATAAGGCTTGCCTTCTTTTAAAATCATTGAAACGAATAATTAATTCCCTTGAATTACTTCTTTACTTTTTACTAATTTTTACTCTCTTCCCTTATCTCTCTTTTTTGTATGTGCATTCTGCTTGCAACCTCAATTTTCCACTTCTGTTACTCTTTCTCCCTCTTTTTCACGTTTTACCCTTCTCCCTTGTTAATGTGCATTCACTCCTTTTTCTTTTTTTTTTTCGAATAGGACAAGCAAGCTATTCTGTTACATAGTACAAATGTCTAATTTGAAACATTTTAAATATTGGAGACACTATCTAAAAGACATGTATAAATTTAAGTTCTACATTGTCTCTATATATTCTTATTTTGAATTTATGAATGTAAACCACATTATATTAATATAATATTTTGATTTAGTTAAAGCCTGCAGTAAAAATTATAGCCGCCACACTCCATCCAGAGTCCCATACCTCTCTGGAATGAACTTCAATATTCTATTCCATTTTTAGACCTTCCCTCTTGCCCAAGTTCAGTAACAGACTATTCATTTTAAATGAAGTTTTCATTTTTGGTATTGTCTCAACCATCTGAACTCAGTTTAAGTACCATTGTCTCCAAAGCAATTCCCTGTAACTAGTAGTCCAGAGACAGAGAACAGTATTACATTTATGTTGTTGTTATTATTATTCATGGTTATCGACTCAAATGTATATATTAGTGTAGATCTTAAGGTATTTTATAACCCAGATGTCAACAGCTTCACACCAGATCAAAAATCAAGGTCACCATTAATTATGAAGGAATTTTTAAAAGTAAGTCCCCCACACCAAATTCGATGCAATACATCAGTGATGGCAACAACCAGCCTCTGACTCTTCAATTACCCCAGACAGAGAATATGCTCGCCTACTGAATCAGTGTTTATAAGTTTCTCACATATAAGGAAGGTTTACATATCAAAAAGCAACATCTCTGCACTTCCACATTATATGACAACAAACATGATTCCGTATTATATGTTAACTCAACCCCTGACAGGAAAGCGTGTCAAGGTAACTGAGCGGCAGTGCAAAGGTATAGAAGAAATACACCCTATTTATGTATTTTTCCTTTTTCCTAGTGGAATTCCATCTTCTATAAACAGCTATATAACCTAGAGGCTGGCAAGTGCACCACAGATACATCGTTGACTCAAGTGTTCTGATTCCTGGGGCCAGTTTCTCTTGCTCATCTGAGGAACAGTCAAGCACATTGAGCAATCTAAGGGTAAAGCACGGGTCAAATGCGGGAAGGGACAGGGCAGGAAAATCTGTCGCTATGTGAACAGTATGACCAAGAGAATAGCTCACCCTCAATGAACAATTCCAACTCTCAGATCCTTCCTCTCCCACATTCAACATTTCTCCAATTTCAAAACACAACCCCTAAAAACTGTTCTAAACCTAGCATCCATAACCAAAGTCACAAACAAATACATTTCTAAGCAAGCACATAAACAGATAAAGCACCATGTTAAACCATGCTTGGGTAAATGTTTTACATGTTTAAAATATTCTAACATGCTACTTATTTTACTATGCAAAAGTAGCATGTTAGAATATCTTAAACATGTAAAAACGTTTACCCAAGCATGGTTTAAACAACATATATTATGGCAGTAGATGAAAGTAAGCTTATGTTAGTTTTAAGACTATTTACCTGTACATTCACTTCTATGTTTGATGCTTTCTTGTAATGTATAAGTTTATATAGTTAAAGGCCTTTCATCTTTTTTGTTATTATTATATTAATGCACATCAGCAGACAAAGTCACTACATTCAGTTCACTTTACCTGTGAGGTCTTTTAATGACTTTAGGGTAGAATTTGTGGTTAGTTCAGCTTTTTGTTTCTTTTTTTTTTCAAATCAGTCCATGAGTATTTTTTCTGAAGATCTAAAGGTGGGATCAGGCCATCTCCTCTGTAGTGGGTATCAGATTGTTATTCTTTACAAAGGAAGTTGTTTGTTTGATGGATTTGAATATTATAGTTCCATTATATAATTTTCCTGGCAAGTGTAAGAATGCACTTATCCAAGATTTAACTTCATTTTGCTTGAGCAGATTCACTAATGAACATTTTTTCCTTAACTCACTGCTTTTTGTTGAATAATCATTGTCAAACCTTGCGCTGTGCTGACCAAATTTCAAGGGATTTTTGGCATGATAGGAGCCAGTTCCTTGTCTATAAACGATGAAAACGTTGCTATTATAGATCTAGAAGATGTAGCAGTGGGTATAGGCTGACTTGTGTCTCTATGTACTCTTTATACTATACAAAAGTCCTTCCTGTAGATTTAACAGTCCAAATATCAAAGTAGTTAAAAAAGCTATTATGTCTTTTCCCTCTGCTTTTTCAGGTAAGACAAATATTCTTATGTTACGCTTTCTTTCTCTTTTTTTCAAGGTCATGTAACTTGCTTAGTAGCCACATGTTTTGTTTTAGGACATATTCAGTTTGCATCTCTTCTTCCTTTAGTCTTCCTTCTTAATTATTTAAAGGAGTTTCCATATTGGTAAATTTAAGTTCCTTGAGAATGTTTGTTTGTTTTAAGCTGTTTTCTCTCAAATTCTCTAAGTTGTCCTGAGGTCTGCCTATTTTTAAAGTTAGTTCCTAAAGTATGGAGGTTAACTGCTGCATGTCCTCCCCCTTTAACGAAGAGTCTACATGAGACTGCTTTCAGTTGCTCACCTCTTCTATAAGCTGGCAAGTTTCCAAAGTATTTTGACAGGAAAATTTTAAAGAAACTTCACAAAATTCAGTAACAGGGTAGACTAAGCTTTTATGGAGAAGTTTGTGAAGAAATATTTCCTTTTATAATTTCTTCCTGTGCATTTTTAGAACTACTGCAGAGCTCTGAGAGAGTGCTGCTTTCACTTAGCCATTCAGGCTTCACCCCCCCCCCAACACACACACACACACACACACACACACACACACACACACACACACACACACACACACACACACAATATACCATTTATAACAAGTCTAAACTTTAGATCACTGTGAATTTTACACAGTTTTTTCAGAAGGTTGATTGTTAATGATAATATTCCCTTTTTCAGTATTTACTGTTTGTTTAGCCAACACTTCATCAGCTCAAGGTTTTCTAGCAGTATTTTGATCTTATCTCGTTCTTACAGGAGAACCATGTCTGACATACAAATCAGTCCCTAACTACCTAAAAACACTTCCCAGTGACCTGAATGCAGGAAAACATTCTGTCTCAGTAAAAACTGCTATCAATTGTGCAATGAAGTATGACACCTTCACCTCTTAAAAACTCTCAAGCCTAGGAAATAAACTATCTTAAAGAAGGAATTGGATGCCTACATGAGCACCCACAAGTTCCAGTATATGGGATATTACGGACCTTAAGCTTGTTCACCAAACCTACAGTATGATGAACATTACAGCTACAACACCACTCTTCTGAATACTGCAGGCAACAAATGCACACCTCCCAACACAACAACTGCCAATAGCACAGCTTGCAACACCAGTGACATCAGTCATGTGCTACCCCTCCAACAACGGCGTAAATCCTAACATTGAAGGCAGCAACACATCTCTCAACATCAGTCACAAATTATCAAGTCACACCACCAGCCTTTCAGCTGACGTTCATAGCAACTCTGTGGCCACTTTAAACAGCTATAGTCGCCAACTATACAACAATCACAGCTGGCACTACTGCTCTTTTGAGTACCACACCTGCAAACACAGCAACCAATGAATATCTAGCTGCCAACATTGTAGCCCCTTACTTCTCATACCACAACAACAATTTGACAGATTATGTACTTTCTAGCACCACAGCCATTAACACAGCAAATAACAACCATAGCTCCAACTGTACCCATACCATCACAGCTGCCAATACAACTCCTCGGAATATTACAGCCACTGACAACACTTCTCACTTCCACAACCACCAATAACTCACTTACCAATGCAACAGTCACTGAATGATCATCTCTCCACAGCCTAACTAAAGCGGCACACGTTATACTACACTCAATCAGTGCCTGTGTTATACCATCTTTAACATGCACGTGAAGGTAAGCACATGTTTTGGATAGGCAAGTATCATATAATGTCACCAACTGTATCTTCTTCCAATTTTCCCTAGAAGGTATGGACAAGATGTGTTTAAGATGGTGTTTACTAAGCTTTCACAGCTAACAGTTTCTGTCTACCTTAAGTGCAAAAAAGTTCATCCGATCAGGCAAGTTCATGTTACAGAAGCAGTGATTAACTTGACATATGCACTCACTGCTTATATTTCTTGCTTTTGTTTATAGGCTTCAGTTGGAGGTTCTGCACATAATTTCATGAGGATTCCAATACTTTTGCATTATATTCGAAGACAGAGAAAGATGGTAAATAGATATTTTTACTTTTTTCTAGATACAGAAGATTTCCAGTGATTATGTGCCAGTAGCAGTTATTTAGAAAACAAGTTAATGTGCACACAAATACACTTCCCATTTTACTGATATCTACTTTTCAGTCGCATATCATTCATAGTGCAACATTTGCTTTTAATAAGAAAGAATGGAAGTGACCACAACCTGATGTGAAGCTGACCCAATATTACGAATAAACACATGAAAAATGAAGCATATGAGAGTTGGGAGATATAATTTGTATGGTGAATATCTTAATACAGCAGATGGTGATTGAAACTGAAGATTCATTTAAGGAAGATCCTGCATTTAGTTTTTTCTAATCCCATCAACAGCTGGGTAATGATAGTTATAGAACTGTAGGATATATAAAAAGATTTATAAAGTCTAGTAAATCAGAAGGGATTAAATAATTGTTTGTTAGGTACATTAGATCCAAACTAATGTATGGGATAAAGATAAGGAAACTTTATAAGAAAAAAGCATGAGTAAATTGAAAAGATTAGAACAGAAATACACCAACGACATCAATGGACATGGAAATTTAAGTTATAATGAAAGACTAAAATATTTGAAATTGTACAGTATCTCATATAGATACTTAAGAGGAGACCTTACTCAGGTATATAGGGCATTGTTTGCGGTTATCAAAAAGTCAGACAGAGTCATCAGCTAATTCATGTAGAAGATTCCGTAAGAATGAGAAGTGTGCTAATTATTTTTTTGACAGACAAATTACATTAAAGCAAGTACTAATTTAGATATTAGTAAGAACAGCCTGGACACTTACTATGGAAACAACTGTTTTGGTATATTGGCAGGCTAGAAAGGCATTATTACCCATGCCTGAAATATCTGTATGTATGTATGCAATGACATCATTTTTACAGCTGTAATGCATGTGTGTATATCACATGATCATGCACATCCTGGTACACATCACTCAAAGCAGAACTGCAGCAATCAAGTCTTTCTTCCTTAAGACTGCTCTTAACAATTCTAGTTTCCAGTAATTTTTTTGGGTACCTTTACTTCATCCAGACAGCTGTCCCAGTAATCCGTGTCCATGATGGGTCTACTGGCTACTCCAATTTGCCCAAATTCAATTATTTTTTTGTGGATCTTAAGGATATCCTGGAGGATTGGTGATGTCATATCAGTCAGGGTTTTCTTTTTGTATGATTTACTCAACCCTCCACTCTTCAGGACTTGTGGTTGTACCTGAGGAGCAGATGTGCAATGGGGATGTTGATGCATACTGCCCTATCTCTGCAGCAGCTAAGTCATGTCCACCCTACATCTCATTAGACAACCCCCCCCCTTGGAATACAATGTATCAGGCTTCCATCAGGGATCGTCGTAGGAGACACTCATTGCACCACCCTTCCACAATGGGTGCAGCCATTCTCCCCGCTGCTCTGGCAACAGCCAGAGACACTAACTTAATCCAAACTACTTGGACCACAGTCTGGGCTTTAACTCTCTACATCACCAGAGCTGCTATTCTGCAAACATTTCTTAAGCATTTCTATTGTTCTAAACAACCTTATATGGTATATCACTCTACTCTTATTCCAGCTATACAAGTTTTCAGGCTTACCTGCAGTCCATTCAAATTGAATTAGTTGAAGAATCAACTAGATGAAGAAAACTGGTTGAAACTTCAACTCAATGAAAAAATTTAAAGTATGTTTTGAAGGGGGCAAGTTTCCTAACAAGCCGCATGTAGCAGCCTTCAGCCCATACGACCTTACTTATAACTCAACAATCAAGTAGCCACAAAAAATAAAGAAAGAAAATCCAGCTTGCATCACTACCAGCACACAAACAGGAACCATATTGGCAGTGATTTTATACTGAAAATGCAATTGGAGAGTTCCACACGGAGGAAAACAAAAAAAAAATCATCTGTTCATCTGACCAAGGGTAGGGAAACCTCTTTCAGGCCTTTTTCCTCAGTTTTCCCCCCGTCTTCTTCTCTTTACATTCCCCACCATTTTTTTCTTTGTGTATTTAACTCCTGGATCACCCCCCACTTTATCATTCTTGCAGCCCCCTTTTTCCATTTACATCATCCTTCCTTCTGCAGCCTACGTCTACTTACAGCTACTCTCTACTTACCCACCAAATGCTTGCAGTACATGCTTCCTTTCCTTCTCTTTTCTACTTGCAACTCTCTAGCGGGTTGTTAATGAGCTGCCATTTGTTTGTGTTCATACAAAGGAAACACATTTATAACAGCATACTCTTTACACCTTCTACAAACACCGATTATCTGATACATTTATTTTTAATTTTTAAATGTACCGATGCATACATCTTTCACAGACTATTTTTCTTTCTCAGGTGTTATTCTGCACGTATTTAATCATATCCAAATGCCGACACATGTCCATATCCTTACACTTGGAGCTCATGTCCCTGGACCATTGCTGAAAGTTAAGTCCTACCCAATCAAATTATCCCAGGTAACAAAGACAGATTAAAAAAATAAAGGTTTAAATACATTTAAAGATGTAGTATCATACAAAATACCTTCCTACTTCTCGATGGTTTAGCATAGCATCGCTAGTAAGTGCTTTATAACTAGGACTACTGTAACAATTATCACATACAATTTTAATAACAGTTGGCTCAGAAAATAAAATCTATTTTAGTATAAAGTAGTAAAGATATAATAATTCAAAATAACATTGTACTAAACAATCACTGAATAATGCCATGTTTGTAACATGCTGGGAGATTAATAGGCCTTCCCCACCTATTATATCTGGCCAACATATCAAAACTATATGAAGTTGTAGCCATAATACAAGGTGACGCATCACTCTTAGTAGCAAAACTGTTAACAAAATATTATTCTTCCACCCACACATCATCTATAGGAAAATTCTCATACGATTTCAACAAATGTATTTTGTTTCTTCATATCCCACCATCTGGAATACTGACCACAACTGATCTTGGCTGCTCACACTTACGAGACCACAACTGTTGGCTACCACATAGAACTCTGCTTAATTCTGGCAATCTCTCCTTCCTGTAAACATGAAGACACACTTGTCCATCTGTCATAGCAGAATTTTTGTCTGTACTTTTTCAGCCTTTTTTCAACCTGAAATTTGCTGTTAACACAGAAGTACAGGTAATTTTACTCTCTTGTCTCATGGAGTTGTGCTGTGGCAATCCTACACCTTGTAAGGAAGTATTTTTAGAATTCCACTAAAACAACTGTTGCTATTTTGAGCTTTCTGCATTAAATTTTTGACAAGCTGAGCAGTTCTCTCAAGCTGTGATTACACTGTGAATGGACATATGATGGAACTCTCATTCTCCAGGGAAAACCTAGTTCTACACTTGCATACTACAGACTTAGTTCTACACTTGCATACTACAGACTTGTCTGACAACATGTACAATTCTTACCTTTCAAATAGACTTTAAAGTAGTGATAGCACATCTGTTTATAGTAAAACTCAGTTCAACAACTTCTGGAAAGGTACAACAACACAGCATTTGAAAAGATCTTAAGGCAATGCCCTTGTGGATTATTATTTTGACATCAGTTACTGGAAACCTTGAAAAATAAGTACGTATTAATTATATTGCATCTTAATGTTGAGAAAAAGTTTTAGCAACTTTGGATAATGATGTTTTCAGCTGACATACCTGGTCTGAGAATACTTCTAGTTTTTCCCTGCAGTTCACTCTCAGGTGCAACTTGACAATTTTATACAACATTATGTTATTTCAACTGGCTATGAATAATAAACATCTGACCAGAGAGACATTTTATCTTTTATGTTAATGTCCAATAAAGCAGAACTGTACTCTTCTACTGAGGTAATCCTTTATAGACAAACCTTTAACAACATCATTTCTAGAGTTTTTACAAAAGTCTGCAATGCTCTAAGCGTGCTTTCTATCATACGTAAACTGAGGATTAAGCTAGTTAACTTCCAGCTTTTCTCCCACACAATCTTCATTATTTCCCAATATATGATCAGCTCAACACATCTGTTACGTGCATTTGACCTCCTGACTTATAAACATACAGATTAGACATTTGCAGTAAAATTTTTTGTACTTTCAAAGCCTCCCTAAAAAATCATCTTTTACTACATAGCTTCCTTACTCTTCACTATATTGTAAAGAAACCACTTCTGAAGTACAGGCTAACACAGAAGGCCTCTGGCTAACGAAGTTCGCAGATGACTGCAAACTAGGAGCCAAAGTCAAGTCCCCAAATGATGTGGACATCCAACAGAAGGGCCTCACTGAGACAGATGCCTGGTGTCAGAGCCATGGCCTCAAGCTCAATGCCAAAACGTGCAGTGTCATCCCCTTTGGTAAAAACTCTGTACCCATGAACTACCACATAGGCAGCAATCTACTTAACACCAAATACATGATAAGAGACCTTAGGACCCAGGTGGACACTAGTCTCTCCAAAGCCAAGAACACAGTATCCATGGGACCTGACAATATCCCAGGCTGTGTTCTACATGAACTACAGAATGAACTGGCACCCTACCCAAGTACCATGTTCAATCATAGCCTCATCTCAGGCTTTGCACCCACTGAATGGTGCACTGCGACAGTTATCCCACTCCACAAAGGGGGAGCCACGACGGACCCCGGGAACTACCGCCCCATTAGCCTGACGAGCCTGGTCTGCAAGGCCATGGAACGTATCATCGTGGAACTCATAAACAAAGACACTGGTAATCTCCAAACTCTGGACCCTACTCAGTTTGGATTTGTAAAAGGCAGATCATGTCTCCTAAACCTGATTTTCGACACCATCCCCCACTCTGGAATTATAGATAAGCTCACTAAACTAGGTATAAATCCCTATGTCACAAGATGGGTTGCCAACTGGCTCACGGACAGAACCCACACTGTGAAAGTAGCGGATTCCAAATCCGACATCAGACCAGTGACAAGTGGAGTACCACAGGGATCAGTCCTGGGTCCTCTCCTGAAGTGCAGGCCAACACAGAAGGTCTTTGGCTAACAAAGTTTGCAGATGACTGCAAACTAGGAACCATAATCAAAACTCCTAACGATGTGGACAAACTACAAAAGGGCCTCACTGAGACAGATACCTGGTGTCAAAGCAATGGCCTGAAGCTCAATGCCAAAAAGTGTATTGTCATCCCCTTTGGTAAAAACTCTGTACCCATGAACTACCACATAGCTGGTAGTCTACTTAATGCTGAAAATGTGATAAGAGACCTTGGGACACAGGTGGACAGTAGTCTCTCCTTTGATAATCACATTGCCACAGTGGTCAGGAAATCCTTCTACATGGCTCATCTCATCACAAAGGGATTCTCATCCAGAAAAAAAGAGGTCATTGTTCCCCTCTACTCATCACTCATTAGACCCATTATAGAGTACAGCGCCCCTTTTGGTATGTACCTCACAAGACATCTACAACAACTGGAAAGACCACAGAAATACCTGACAAAGAGGATTACTGGCCTCAAACAGATGCCCTATGCAGACCGTCTCAAAAAACTACAGCTTTACTCCATCGCATATTGCCTACTCAGGGGCGATCTCTGCCTAACATACAAAGCTATGTCAAACCCAGAGCTGTTGGACATGCTCCACTTAAGAAATCCCTATCCCTCCGAGCTACACGCTCTAGGGACCTTAACCTTGTCACCACAATAAACAGAACATGCTGGAGGGATAGATTCCTGTCCCAGAGACTTCCCATACTCTGGAACAGACTACCTATCTATGTCAAACAGAACTCCTCATTAGCACTCTTCAAGAAAAATCTTGATGATTGGATGGGAAATGGGAAATTCACCCCGGGGATCACTTCTGTGGCTCTGCTCGACAGGGGCACAGGAAAATAATTTTCTTGGGTGGCGAAAGTCAGGGTACATTTTTTGGCTAGGCTTGTATGGGCCCTAGGGCCGATAGCCTAGTACCTACCTATGAACCTATGATAGTCACATCGCCACAGTAGTCAGGAAGTCCTTCTACGTGGCACACCTCATCATAAAAGGGTTCTCATCCAGGAAAAAAGAGGTCATTGTTCCCCTCTACTCGTCACTCATTAGACCCATTATAGAGTACAACGCCCCTTTTGGAATGTACCTCACAAGACATCTGCAGCAGCTGGAAAGAGCACAGAAGTACCTCACAAAGAGGATTACTGGCCTCAAACAAATGCCCTACACTGACCGCCTCAAAAAACTCCAGCTTTACTCCGTAGCATATCGCCTACTCAGAGGTGATCTCTGCCTAACATATAAAGCTATGTCAAACCCAGAGCTGTTGGACATGCTACACCTAAAGATATCCCAATCCTTCTGAGCTACACGCTCTAGGGACCTAAACCGTGTCACCACAATAAACAAGACACTCTGGAGGGATAGATTCCTGTCCCAGAGACTTCCTATACTCTGGAACAAGCTACCCATCTATGTCAAGCAAAGTTCTTCATTAGCACTCTTCAAGAAAAATCTTGATGAGTGGATGGGAAATAGGAAATACACCCTGGGGATCACTTCTGTGTCTCTGCTGGACAGTGGCACAGGAAAATAACTTTCTTGGGTGGCGTAAGCTATGGAACCTTGCTGGCTAGGCTTACGGAGGCCCTTGGGCCGATAGCCTAGTACCTACCTATGAATGAGGAGGCAATGGCTTGCACCACATAATAAAATCCCTAATTGGTACAGGCTTTCTATAAACCAGATTGTTTTCTTACTTTTAACTACTTTCAAAGTTATATCCAAAAAAAAGTTCACTGTAGAAAGCCAAAACCAATCCTACTCCTAGAGAAAAATTCCATAAATCGACTCACTTCATTTTCACAGCATAAATATATATTTTGTTTATATAATAGGAATATTTTACCACATATTTCTTATACAACTCTACTATAAATATTCTTGTTCCAAAAATGCTATAGTAAGATTACTATATGCACAGAAAAAGGATCAGCCATGACGGTACTTTTTTTCGGATGGCAAATTATTTCATTAAATAAGAAATAGTTGTTTCAACAATAATGTACCAATTCCTTTACATAATGAGAAAAAAGGGCAATCTCCCAAAAAAATATTCTACAGCTTTGAAACACTGCTCATGAACAATGCTGCCACATAAATTCTTTATGTCCAAGCCTAGACAAAACATTCCTTCCTGCCATTTTAAACCTGATGGTTTAATCTGCCGGTACTACATCTCTCTATTCACCCTGTCACTAAGCTGCTGACCTGCCTATGCCACACAAGCCAAACCTGCACGTTGAATCTGGAATTCCCTTAAGTCTTGTGCCTAGACATCTTGTGCCTAGACATCTTTCAGGAACAATCCCTATACTTAATGTATGTAATCACTGTAGCTAGTAGTAACATTCTTAGTTCTTCTAAATGGTAACGGCTCCCTGTACATCACCACTCCATGCCTTAGCCCCTCTCTCTTTTCCTCTACAGCTAAGGACCCTTACCCCTAGGGAGAGTCTTGTCCAAAGTATCTGACTCTACCTGCAGTCTGCACAACAACACTTAGCACTCTTACAGCAGATACAGATAATGACATCAGACATCATTACCTACTTTTATTTTCTTATAGACTCTGCTTTAAATGTTGTTTTGATCAGTCCTGCACCTTTCTCATATCTATACATATTTGACCGGGGGCAAAGAGAATTCTTGTTGGGAAGCAAAATTTGTGATTAAGAACGAAATTCTGGTAAATATATCAAGTCATATATTCGCTATGTGGATAACATTTTTGTGTTAAGACAGGCACTCTGAATATGCTAAAGGAATTTATTGAATATCTAAATAGCACAACTGATTACCTGAAATTTACTTATGAGGTTGGTGCTAACATCATTAGTTATTTGGGTGTCTGTTTGCAAAAAGATACTGTTAATAGAAGGTTAATCTGTAAGATACATAGAAACTACTCAAACTCATTCTTGCACTATCAAAGTGCTCACCCATTCCATCATAAAAAAAGTCAGTGGCGAAAGGTCAGTTAGCCTTGGCAGCCCGAATGGTTACTCTAGATACGGATTTTGATAATGAGTGTAAAAAGCTCATTAATATGTTTACCGCCAAAGGTTATCCGATGGACTTACTCAGTGAATTGGTTATAGACGTTACCCAAGAAAGGGAAATGGGTATTTTTATTCAATTTTGAGTGATAGGAATCCCAAGTGTTCCCTAGAATTTAGAGCAAATACATTTTATAACCAGTTTTGCCACAACCTTTATGGCTGATTATAAGTTTATAAAGGCATTTCCATTAAAGAGCTGGGTTTTTATTGAGGAAGATGGACAACTTAGAAATAAAGTCAAAGATAAACTAAGAATGGTAGCAAAACCTAAAAACTATGCTGGAAAGTAATAGGTGCAATAATTAAAAAAAATTCTCCAGTATGAAAAAATGTGGAATGTGCAATTGTAGCTTAATTCTTGTAGAAGACCAGTTTGAGATTAAAAATATAAGTTATGCAAGAAATGTCCATCTTATTATATTGGTAAGATGGAAAGAAGTTTAGTAGAAAGAATGCATAAGCATCAATATGCTATCAGGAAAGGCAAACATAGTAATGCCTTGGCCAAGCATATTAACAGCAACCAGGACCACTACTTTCATTAACTCTGTTATTAAGCACGTGTTATACAATCCTGGGGGTAGTCCGTGGGCTTTACAACTGGAAAAATAACTAACCTGGCAAATTATTATGTCTGGTCGGGCATTAATGAATACAGCTCTGTTAATAGTACTTTGAAACTCATAGTCTTTTGTAGATAAATATTTGATAGCTTAATTTTTTAAGTTTGCACTGGTATATAAATATTAGGTGGTTTTAATAGTTAAGTCAGGCACTAATGACATGTCAGTCTGGATGTCACAGATATTAAACAGGAAATTGTTAGTTGATAGAAAGTTTATATACATTTACAAATTTTATTTGATCCATCAACTTGCTTCTTTTATATATACATTTATATTACTGTAATATACATAGATATATATATATATATATATATATATATATATATATATATATATATACACACACACACACACACACACACACACACACACGTTTTTTATGAAAATTTTTGTATGAAATCTGTTACAGATAAAATATTGTGTTTAGGAACTCTATAATATATGAGGTTTTATTATAAAGGCTTACTTAGATTGCATAGCAATGCTGCTTTAAAATTTGGAATGTTATGACATTACTTCCTGGTTTGATTTTTTTTTTTTGGCAAAACATTTTAAGAGTTTTTACAGAATGTTATCTGATGAAGTTTGATATTACTCAGACAGAAGCACTCATAGATATGTGCTTACACACACATTTCTGGTAGCTTAGGAATTTTAAACCTGTGATAATTTTTGTTAGGAATCTCTGAAGACTTCCCAGTTGTTTGATACGTTCTGTGATGTACATCCCAAAGGGGGCTTATTGTTTAACTAGTTTATCAGTGCTAAATACAATAGGGCAATAACATCTTTTTATCTGTAAAATACTGATGATCAGTTGTGCCAAGCTGAAAGATTTCCTGACAACTCTTACTACATGGCAGAGAAAAGACAGAGATAATTATCAACCCAGGTTCCGAGGCTACTAACTACATTTTCATTCTGAAGTGGGGTATTGTCAATGTGACACGCTGAGGGGATGGCTTGCCTGCCAAATGCAATAATGTTGCATTTTTGGTATTTAACTTAAGTCCATTTTCAATACACCAGGTAATTATAAGTGCATCTTCCTGATGGTAGGCTTTTGTGTCAGGAGTTGTGACAATGACTCTCAGTTTACAGTCATCCACAAACCTGGTTAGCCATTGGTCTTGGCTTTAAGTCTGTAGGTTAGAGAACTAAATATGAACAGAAGCAGCCCCAGCAATGAGCCTTCATATTCTCTGACATGTCTCTGTGACTAAAAGTTTATGGGTACTATGTTTTCACCAATTTGCTATGTATCTTACCACAACTTGTTCAACTTGATAAACTTTTGCACAGAGGAGGCTTCTGGCAGAGGGATACCAGGTTACTGCTTTTACTTGGTTGTTGGATACTTCCTGACATACAAAAGTCCACACAGATTTGATTTCCATTTTCTGGTAATACATTTTCTAGCATTTGCTAGAATGTTCCATAGTAGGTAGAGATTGCTATTATTTAAATCTAAATTTGAATTCAAACTCTTAATGAGAGTAAAAGAAAAAGGAACAAATGATCTCTCATTAATATGATGTTACTCTGACTAGACTGATCAATATAATAATTTAAATTTCAGGCCAACTGTAAATATTGTATATAGTTAATCATACTGTTTTACTTATCAGAAAATGTATTAAGATTATTATACAATGGAATTATTTAAAAGATTAATAAAAAACACTTGGAGTAAAAAAAAAAATAAGTCCACACAGAGTCAAAGGTTTTGGTAGTTCCAGACAAATGAATAACTTAGGGCTTTATGATAGTGGAAGATGGCAGGCAAGCCAGCAGTCTAGTAAACAACTTCATTTTCCTGACAGTCAAGGAGCTTATAATGGGAAAGGAATGTGAGACATACAAGAGGCTTGCATATTCCACTCCGTTCTGATCATCCCTTAGAATTCAGTGTTCATGTAGAACATTGGATATCACCATTGCATTAGGTAGCTCTCAGAATGCTACAGAGTGTAGAACACTGGGCATCACTGGTGCATTAGGTAGCTCTCAATGTTACAGAGTGTAGAACACTGGACATCACTGATGCATTAGGTATCTCTCAGAATGTTATAGAGTGTAGAACATTGGACATCGCTGGTACATTCGGTAGCTCTCAGAATGTTACAGAGTGTAGAACACTGGACATCACTGGTGCATTAGGTAGCTCTCAATGGTACAGAGTGTAGAACACTGGACATCACTGATGCATTAGGTATCTCTCAGAATGTTATAGAGTGTAGAACATTGGACATCACTGGTACATTCGGTAGCTCTCAGAATGTTACAGAGCGTATAACATTGGACATCACCTGTACATTAAGTAGCTCTCAGAATGTTACAGAGCGTAGAACATTGGACATCACCGGTACATTCGGTATCTCTCAGAATGTTACAAAGACAGCATAGTTTGGCAGTAGTTGACACTGTAACATTCTGGCCGATTTATGCATAGCTTTGTTTGTATGAGGGATTGACAGCCCCCTTTCTCCTTAAAATAATGGGAGGTTAAGGCAGCAGCAATCACTCATAAACGTAGTAAACAAGATGATCTAACAGTTGCTTTTCCTGTTTAAAAGCACATGTTAAAATAATCACGTCTTTCATTGTACAGCCAGGAGCAAGTGCAGCTCCAAAAACAGTGCAGGGCACTACAGGAACTGGTAATTGAGAATGCACAACATCTTGTGTAATGACACCACTTGGTATTCAGGACTTGCAGTTTCATAAACTCCAGTATTCTACTCAATTGTCTAGAATACCAGTACGTATCTGCATTCAAAAAGTTGACTTCTCTTCCTTGCCCCTGTACTGTTAACAACAACAGACTATTTCATTTGTATTTTAAATTCCTTTTAACTTTTATTCTCATGGGAAAAAATCGAATTCAAGTATCCTGCTTTAATTTACATTATTTTTTAAGAACCCACCTTTCCAAATCCCCTTTTCCCACACAATGGCATGCTCCTGAAATACTCATTCATAATTCTCTTGTAAAACTTCATTCCTCCCAAACTTTCTCTTTTCCCAAAGCCTTTGTTCACACACCTCTTCACCTTCCTCCCAACTCTCATATAGATATATATATATATATATATATATATATATATATATACACGCTTTTCAAAAGCTCAGAGTACCCGACGCTCTGTCCTTTCAAACATGAGCAGTAACCATACAGGTGCAATGCAGAGAGCATGTACAGTTCTTACCCAATAACAGTGCAATGGCCTACATGGTAACAGCTGAAAAATGTAATTTTCTTCAGTATATCAGACAACTGGGCTAAATGACAAGGCACAAGTCCTTCTTTTCAAGGCAAGGTAGGAATAATGTCTAGTTAAAGGACACGCACCCTCTATTAACACTGTGTTTAGACACTAACCAAACAAAAACAAATGTGCAAACATTGTGCTCGCTTCCTGATATTAACACACACTGCTCTGTCACACTAAGAACACAACACCATTTTAGGCTCTTCCAGAAATTCATCTGCGGTAAGTTTAGTGCTACAGCCGTTGCTAGTGGCTCTGGAAAAAAGCCACGACATTGTCATACCAGGACAGAAGTGCACAACAACAGGAAACACATTTGGCTGTCATTCAACAACCTAGACAATTGAACTGATGAGTGGGCATATTTCTTTCCTTTATCTATTTTAATGAGGACAACTACTACAAAGAATAAGTCAAATGCAAAACAACTTTTAATACAATTTGTGGCATTTGTCAAACAGCAGTGCATGGTAAGCTAGTGGTTGGAGTGGCTGACCAGTGGTATAAGCAGAAGTTGCCTAGTCCTAAGATTCTGTAGAGCAGCTAATGGCTACTGACTGACTACATGACTGCCCTATTACAGCATGGATTATGCAAGACCGTATGCACTGCTGATTCCTGTTTGATTATATTTCTTAATAAAGCACAATGACAAAGCCATAACTGTAAGCCCCCAAAACAGAGGTTGAAATAGTTGGGAAGGGTGTTACAGGAGATGGCTGAAAAGACAGAATTAAAGACAGGCATTGCAGACTCACCACATGTGGAGGCTGTAGTCTAAATCCCACTACTCAATCTCAATGTGGTGGTCAGAAGGCCTGAGTGCTCCACAACAGCAGCAAACAGAATGTGGTAAGTCAGGAAAATAATTCAACCTGGCCTAGGTGTGACAGTGTAAAAGAATGCTCATCCTTACTGTTGGGTCCAGTGCAGTCTGAAAAACACCTGTCAAGTGAGACAGTAGTAGAGAAAGTAGTGAGCCATGGATGAGGGAGGGTCTTCCAATCCCCAAACTCACATCCTCCACTGTCAGCTGCAAAGAGAGTTTGGACACCATAACACAGATTCTCCATGTAAAGGAGGTGGGAGTGCTAAAGTGACCACTTGGAGGAGGGAATAAAAAAGTGGCAACTGAGATGGGTTGATGGTGAAAGTTGGGAAGGACAAAAAGATTACTTAAGGCCAAAAAAAAAAAGTCTGCATGACAATGACCTCAAACTAAATTGTGAGATGACACTTTCAAAACAAAAATGTGATTCTACAAATGACAAAGAAAAAAAGAAAAAACCTTAGCAAATTCTGAACATCACTGTTACACTTTTAAGACAATTTTGACAGGTGCTTTGTTCGCTATACTGCACACCCCCAAATCTGCTGCTTATACATATGCCAGCTCTGAGCCTGCTGTATTTTAGAATAAAGGGAACATATTGAAATACCACAATCTTAGAATCAGGATATATTCCTCTTATTCCCACATACATTTTCAGTATCTCAAAGATCACATATATGGTCCTTGGATATTTAGAAACCATCCAGTTATAACTACAGAACTTCAAAACTTCAAACACACTGCAACCAATACAATCTTCAATATGAAAGGTGACTGACCTTAAAATCAGGCAACACTGCTTAACTGAAGGGCCCTACAAAATATTGCTGTATTTACTGCACAGCGGTTATAGATTTATGCCTACCAGCATGGTGCCCTTTGGTAAAATCCCTCTACAGTGGCCTAATATTGTGGTTAACACATAAGTCCTTACTTTCCTCCCAGTTATGTGCAATGTGGGGATTTGCTCAGACCACCCTCTACTCACCAGTCCCCAGGTATGCTCTATCATTTTTGTGTATATCACTTCCTTGCCCCTGAGAAGGGTTTCTGTAGTACAGTGCAAAACTGAAACACTGCTGCTGACATGTAAAACATCTAATCCATAAAGTACAGTTTTGTACCTACCATAAATGTAGATGTCCGAACTGGATAGCATCTGCAGTCATAACAAATGGGTTGTCCTGTCGTCAGGCAGCCCTTCGGTCGGCCGGATTCCAAAGTCTGGGTCCGGCTTCGGCTGATGTCGCACTTCACCCGACGTCATCTCTGCTGGTCTTCGGGTATAAAGGCATCAGCCGACACCATTTTCCTCAGTGTTTCTTGCCCCAGATGCCAGTTGCCCTCTTGGAAGGCTACATTTTGGATAAATGCCAATGTTTCCAAAAAAGTAGAAGGCAAACACAAAAAATAAGCATGTATGTACATATATACAAACAAATACACCATAAGAGACTCCCCGCCCGCAGCTAGCTATTAGGAGGGTAAATACCCTAGGAGTACCACAGAGGAGAAGGAGGGAGGGTAATCCTGACTGCAGATGCTATCCAGTTCGGACATCTACATTTATGGTAGGTACAAAACTGTACTATGTCCTTCATGGATGCATCTGCAGTCATAACAAATGGGTAGAATACCATAGCCAAACTAGGGAGGAGGAAGAAAAATTATGGTGTAGTTAGGATCCCTTGCAGTACAGCAGTGGCAAACCCTGCTCGGGATCTAGAGTATAGAGGTAAATTATAATGCTTGGCAAATGTATGCACGGAGGTCCAAGTAGCCGCCTCAATAATGTCCTTGGTTGCCACTCCTCGTAAGAAAGCTGTGGTAGTGGCTGTAGCCCTTGTAGAATGAGGTCTTATGTTCTGTGGAATTGGTTTTCCATGGTAGGAGTAACAGAATCTTATGCAATTTCCTATCCATTTGGAGATTGTCTGTTTGGAAATTGCTTTTCCTTCCCTTCCTGTTGCATAGGCTACAAAAAGCTGGTCAGTTTTTCTGTTACTTTTGGTTCTGTCCAGGTAGTAGCGTAACTGTCTATGTACATCCAAGGTATGCAGCATTCTTTCCCCCCTGTTTTGTGGATTGGGAAAGAAGGTAGGTAGGTGGATTGCCTGGTTTAAAGTCACTTTGGATACCACCTTAGGCATAAATGTAGGATTAGTTCTCATGGACACCCTATCTTGATGGAAGATTAGGAAGGGTTGCACTGCCATTAAGGCCTGTAGTTCCGAAACCCTCCTTGCTGAGGTAATTGCCAGTAGGAAAGCAGTTTTCCATGACAGGTGTTGTAGATCTGCTGTTGCTGCTGGTTCAAACGGAGGGAGTGTCAACTTTTCTAGCACAAAGTTCAAGTCCCATGCTGGTAATGGTGGTTTCCTAGGAGGTTTTACATTCTTGATCCCTCTGAGGAACTGCCTGAGTAGAGGATGTGAAAAGACAGGTGGATCAAAGCCGTATTCTGCTGAAATAGCTGATGCATGTTTCTTGATGGAGGAATAGGACAGGCCTGTATGTAGAAGCTCTGCCAAGTACTCCAGAATGTTAGCAATATCTATGTTCGACACATCTTTTCCTCTTTCAGTACTCCAAATGACAAACCTTTTCCATTTTCCTGCATAGTTCCTTCTTGTTGAAGGTCTGTGGGCTTCAAGGATAATGTCTTTAACCCTTTGGGAAAGGTCTGGGTTAGTTGCTGCTATGTGATGTTCCAGGCAGTCAGTTGCAAGGTTTTTGGGTTTGGATGCATGATGTTGTAGTTGTTCTGAGTTAACATCAAAGGCATCAGGGGTATTGACCACACTTTCTCCCGAGACATGCTCCTCAGCAATGGGTACCAGTGTTGTCTTGGCCAGTTCGGAGCTATCAGGATTATCCTTGGACGTTCCTCTTTGATTTTCAGTAGTACCTTGTGCATCAAGGGAAGAGGTGGAAATGCATATGCTGTCAGGCCTTTCCAGCTGAAGGATAGAGAGTCCACCTTCCATGCAAGTGGGTGGAATGTCCTTGTGCAGAATTTTTTGAGCTGGTGATTGAGTGGGGAAGCGAATAGATCTATTTGTGGCATTCCCCATTTCTTTGTGATGGCCTTGAAGATGTCCGGGTGTAGCATCCATTCGTGAGCATCCGAGGTGGTTCTGCTTAACATGTCTGCTAGGGTGTTCTCTTTTCCCGGCACAAATATTGCCTGTAACTGGATGTTGTAGCTGAGAGCCAGATTCCAAAGGTCCAAAGTCATTCTGCATAGGGGGTATGAATGAGTGCCTCCCTGTTTGTTGATGTACCACATGTGTGCAGGTGCAGCTGGTCTTGAGTCCACAATCCTTGTATGCATTTGTCCAGCATGTGCGCCCCCCATCCTAGGTCTGAGGTGTCCGTTGTGATGGTTTGGCTTGCTCGAAAGTTGTGGAAGGGTAAGCCTGGGTTTGACTGGCATGCTTGAGCCCACCATAGGAACTCCTGTTTTAGGCATGGGATTAGTGGTATTTCTGTTTCTAAGCTGTGCCTGTGCTGAGACCATAAATTCTTTAGGTACCACTGTAGCTTTCTCATATGCAGTCTGGCATGTGGGACCAAGATTATGCATGATGCCATGAAGCCCAAGGCCTGCAGAACTTTTCTTGCTGTTAGTTTGTTCTGCTTTGTTAATGCCAAGAAGTAAAGAGGGAGCTCTTTTGTTTTTCTGCAGTTAGGAATGCCATTTGTTTTACTGTGTCCAATTCCGCCCAAGAATGTTCTTGTTTGGGATGGTATCAGCCTTGACTTTTGTAAATTGACTGTGTATCCCAGGGCTTGTAGCAAGTAAATGACCCTTTGTAAATCTGTTGTCAGCTTGCTTTTGTTGTCCGCTTGTAACAGGCAGTCGTCCAGGTATGGATAAATTTGGATTCCCTGTACTCTGCAGTGAGCGATTACTGATGCCAGGCATTTTGTGAATACTCTGGGCAGTAGATAAGCCAAAGGGCAATGCTGAGAATTGATAATGCTCTGATCCTGCAAGAAATCTGAGGTATCTTCTGCAATTTGGTCGAATGGGGACGTGCAGGTATGCCTCCTTGAGATCTAGAGTTACCAGCCAACACTCCTTGCCCAGCATGGGAAGAAGTTGCTGTAGGGTCAGCATTTTGAATTTTGGGACAATGATGTATGTGTTTAAGATGGACAGGTTGAGAATAGGTCTCCAACTTTTCTCTTTTCTTGGCACTAGGAAGAGTCTGGAGTAGAATCCTTTGCCCTGTTCTGTTATTGGTACTCTTTCCACAGCTCTCATCTTTGTTAATTCCGCTATCTGCTGCAGAGCTTCTATTTTTGATTTGGAGGCAGGTTTGGCATTCCTCTTTTACTGGTAAGGTGTGGAAGTGGAACCGTAGCCTTGGTCTATGGTTTGCAAAATCCACTTGTCTTTTGTGATATAGTGCCAATTTTTGAAAATAAGGCTAACTTTCCGCCTAATGGTGCTGCTATTTGCTCCCTGGTAGGCGGAGTCAGAGCCAAGTCACTGTGATTGTCCTGTTGCAGTGGCAGTGGTTGTGTCTGTGCCTCGGTTATTGCCTTGCCACTGTCGTCCTCTGTAGGCACCTCCTCTGGATTGATTTCTGCCTCTAGAGCGTCTATTCCTGCCCCTTTGGGATCTTGTGGAGTCAGGAAAGGACCAATTTTTGGCAGGCCAGTTCCTGCTAAACCTTGGGGCTGAACCTGTAAGAAATCTTTAACTGTTTGTACAGATTTTGCCTTTTCTTCCATTTTCTTCATTACCTGCTGGGCAGGTGTACCAAATAGACTGGCCTTATCCATAGGAGCATCTAATAGCTTTGCTTTAACATGATCCGGTAAGACCTGTTCTTTCAACCATGCATGCCTTCTTATCACTGTGCCAGTCATGGCTGATCTAAATGAAGCCTCCAGTGCATCATAGCCACATTTTAAGGAATGGTTACTAACCTGTTGGATGTTATTCACCATTTCTAATACATATTTCTTATCTAAAGATTCATCTGAGGACAGTTTTTTAGTTAACTGATCAAGCATAAACTCTTGGTATTGGATCATATGAAACTGACAGTTTAAAGCTCTAGCTGAGAGAGTAGCAGAGGTGTAAACTTTTTCCCCCATCTCTCTAAGGACCTGGATTCCCTTTCAGAAGGAATAGGGTTTTGCTGTGGTCGAGGCTACTGCCTTAGGCCCCTGGGATATAGTTTCGGGGTCTGCAAGTGGGGCCTTGTATAGGTGGTGATGAGTGTCTGGCACCCTGTAAAATCTATGTGGTTTGGCAGGGGCTGGAGGTAAAGAATCAGGAGCAGTGCAGACATCATTAAATGCATCATCCACAACAGGCAGTACAGGAGGTATAGCTAAGGGCCTATGTTGTGGTAAGTGCAGAAAAGTCCTAAGCCTTTTCCTTGAATCTGAGAAATCTTGTCCCTGCCATTGGAATTGTTCTCTCATGGCATGTAAGGTTTCCCCAAAGGAAAATTCCTCTGGTGGAGAGGCAGCTGGAATGGATTCTTCAGCATCGGAATCTTCATAAGTAGAAAAAGGAGCCTCTGGCTGGTCTGTAATGTCTGAGTCATCCGCAGAATCATCAGAGGACACTGGCTCAGGGGGCTCTGCTCTAGGTCTCTTTTCTGGGGCTGAGAGGCCCTGTCTGGGTGAGATTGGGATCCCCTAATTAAGGATATTAAATCTTCTGCCAGAGTAAGCATTTGTGAACTAGAAGTGGGCCTGTGTGAGGGGGGCTTAACAGGCACTGATGTAGCAGATTTGGCTGCTTTAGCCCTGGCAAAGGCCTTAATAGACATGGCTGCAGGAGGCCTAGCAGCACCACGTGCTGGGGTAGAGACATCCAAAGGGATGGTGTCTGATAAATCACTAGGAACCACAGTTGTAGGCAAAATTTCTGAGGCCGATTCAAGTAAGGTAGCAGGAGCCTCAGTAGTAGTCATGGATTCGGCTGAAGATTGACCAGTTTTCTCGGTTTCGGCCGAAACCGAGACACTCGCGGCTTGCTTAACCGTGGTTTCGGCCGAAACCGCGGACCGCGAGTGTCGGTCTTTTTCTTTGCGTTTTTTAACAATTTGGGTAGTCGGAGGATCCGACAGCATAATGTACGCAAAATCTGAGCCGAAAAACTGTTCAGCAAACTCCGACCGACGCCTAAGCGTTCGTCGGTTGATGGAAGCACAGGCGAACAGGCTGCTACGTCGTGGTCTGGGCCTAAGCAAGGCAGACAGTAAGAGTGGAAATCTTTATGAGGTATTTGTTTCCCACAAGTTAAACAGTTATTGACTTTTCTGACATCGGCTGAGGCAAGAAAGAGTCCCCAACGGGGTACTTAGCTTTTAGAAGTCTTCAAGTAGTATTCGGTAGTAGTAATCTCTGGATCTGACCGACCGGCACTTGCGAACAGCTTCTGCTTGGCGCCACGGCAAGAAAGACTGAGGAAAATGGCGTCGGCTGATGCCTTTATACCCGAAGACCAGCAGAGATGACGTCGGGTGAAGTGCGACATCAGCCGAAGCCGGACCCAGACTTTGGAATCCGGCCGACCGAAGGGCTGCCTGACGACAGGACAACCCATTTGTTATGACTGCAGATGCATCCATGAAGGACATCCACAGGATGAGAAATGAAATGACTAACCTCTCAGCATTTGATTATTGTCTGCAAGTTGAATACTTTACAACATAAGCAATATTCCACTTTTAGGACTTGATCAATATACTATGACTGAAACATGTTTCTATATCTTTAGTTATGTAGCTTGTTGGTCTGAATGCACTAACGTATCTTTTGGTTCAGTGAAGCCAGATCATGTGACTTGCCAACATAATACCCAGAATATAACTTCATTTCTGTTGGATACAATGAGCTGCATCATTGGTTGGAAATGAGCCATCATCATTACTAAAGTCCTATGTGTCACTGTGCATCGAGAGACATTGTACTGAAATATTCCTGTTACCCCCCCCGCCCACAGGGAAATTTACATAATCTCCCACAATGCCTTGACAAAGGGGATTGCATCTTTGTAAAACACATTTAACATTTATATGTCCTGACAAAGTCTTTCTGCTTGGATTATCTTTGCATTTCTCAACTCCTAAGAACTCACTTAAGTTTTATAAACTGCTATGTTTAAGAAAGCGGAGAAATCCTATACCAGAAATGTTACTGAAAATGACTGATGTAGCATGCATTTGTTTAAGGTTGTGAGCGGTTAGTAGGCTACTTCCTATGTTGAAGGGTGTGATTCCCTCAGCCTTCATTTGTCTTCTATGACCTTGACCAAATCACCTAACCAGACAGTGCTTTGGGACAAGTGGGAATTTAGGGCAGCCTCTTTAACGGTCTCCTGGAACTGGATGTCGAACAACTACTACTTTTAATCTTTTGCACCAACGACCACCCCACCAGTGCACATTCGGCTTTGAACTGGGGAACCTCTTGACCTCCAGTCCAATGCTCTCTCCCCAAGCTACACCCTATGTCATGCTGCAGCATCAGACTTCCTTTAACATGTGATGGTCCTACTGATAGCCTCTGAAGTTTTATTTAGTAGTATATGTGAGATAAGTGATCAAACTTTAAAATGGAGCATAATGGAAAATAAGTGCACCAGTATTTACACTACTACAGGCTACTACTATAAGTTATTTATGTATTAACATCTCAGTACGCTGCGTGCACAAATACTTTCTTCCCTGAAGTGTTGTGAAAAAGACATGTAATTGCCTCAACAAGCTAAGAAGTAAGGAACTATTTCTCCAGGTTTCTCGAGACATGATGGGAGTTAGACAAACAACATGCAGTTACATTAATGAAAATGTACAGAACTTCCAGAGGCTTGTGCTTGACTAAACAGGAGAACAAATATAAAGTCGCAGTTAGTCACAAAACCAAGAAATGAGATAATTCCACAGTAAAAGACCACTGACCAACGAAGTATACTGAAAACTGTCTTTAGGACAGTAAAGACAGTTTTCAGCAGAACAAATATAAAATGCAATCAAAGACAAAATGGAGTAACGGATGAAAGGGTAATAGAGTACAAAAATACAAACCAAAGTATCAGCTGTCTGCCATCTAGGCAACAGACACAGCTATTAACTAAAGAATCTGTAAAATACACAATAAGGGAACAACATAATACAAGTGAAGTAGACAAGATACAAACTTTGAGCCACTCCATGGTGTAAAGGGATAAAGCTCTGACTACGTCGTAGACAATCAGAGTGTGAATAGCAGCCTGGGCGCATGTAAGAGCTGACAGGGAAAGATGTGAGTGAGTCGATACTGCCTGCTTGTGCATCCTGGGGGAAGGAGGCAGCTCTAGCTCATAACATGGGTGACACCTAACAAAGTACAAAAGTCTATCCTGTGGAGTATGGGCCTATCAAGGGCAACTGCACTGTAAGCCAAGGGGAACTCTCAGAGGTGGAGTCTGGGTCTATCAAGTGCAACTGCACTGCAAGCCAAGGGGAACCTTCAGAGGTGGAGTATGGGTCTATCAAGTGCAACTGCACTGTAAGCCAAGGGGAACCCTCAGAGGTGGAGTCTGGGTCTATCAAGTGCAACTGCACTGTAAGCCATGGGGAACCCTCAGAGGTGGAGTATGGGTCTATCAAGTGCAACTGCACTGTAAGCCAAGGGGAACTCTCAGAGGTGGAGTATGGATTTGTCAAATGCAACTGCACTGTAAGACAAGGGGAACCCTCAGAGGTAAAACCAAAAAAACACACAGCTGAAGTCCATGCAAATACTTTACTGCATAAAAATAAAAACACAACGAATGTAAGTGCTTTCGTAAGGCATCAATAACCAAACCTCCTCAAACAATTTACCCTACAACTGCTCAACATTTTATACAAAAAGCATACCCCCTTGATTGTTAAATTAGTTCTAATTGCTAATCACATTAATTATAATAAAAACAGCATACAACATATGCCCCAACACACAGAAAAAATATTAAAATGGGCATTAAGAGAAACCTGCCACCAGGATTCTCTTCCTTCCAAAAACAACTTCCAAGGGCCCCCCCCATCACCTTGTTTAACCTGCTGCAAGACCACACATTTAAATACATGGTCCAGAAATTTCTTAATATGCCTGTACAAGGCATTTCTATCGTCACATTGAAGAATCTCATATAGGTGCTCATATATATGCTGCGCCAGTTTCCGTTGGGTTTTCCCCACATAGAAACTTGAACATTGAGAACATACAGCTGCATATACCACCCCCTGAGTGGAGCAACTAAATTTGCCTTTAATATAAATCTCCCCGTTGTTTATGCCAATTCTGGATGTAACTAAAATATGACTACGCTGGTGACCCATACCACAAGGTACCATTCTTCCTTGTGTAAACACGCCCTTGGCTTTCTCCAATATGTCCTTAATATTTTTACCTCTTCTAAAGACAAATTTAGGGCGTACGTACACCAATAGTAGCCCCCATGGATGGTTCACTAGTTAGGACAGACCAGTTCTTATTAACAATATCCTGCATAAAAAACTATCATTAGAAAAGGTGGAACCAAATGGGCATAAGGGTTCCTCACCCAACCTAGGTACCCTAGCTGTTATGCCATTCCTTCCCGGTTGGGTTGTATCCCCCACTTCTGGGTTACTACACATAGCTGGACCAATCCCAACACCTGCCATACCCAAGAGGCTGTCCCCAAATTTACTCAAAATAGGTTTATAAAACCTTTTTGTATGTTTATCAAGCAGCTCCTTCTTAATGGTATCAATCAATTTTAAAGTATACCCCCTGTCCATGAACATTTGACACATGAAATCACATTCCTCCAAAAAAATCTAACTACTTGCACACCATTCAGGCAGCTCTTACTAATTGTCCTTTAATTATGCCACGTTTAACATGCATAGGATGATTACTACTGAAATGCAGAATACTGTTAGAATACGTTGGTTTTCTGTATATTGTTGACTTCAACGTACCATCCTCCATCCTGTGTAACAAAACATCTAGGTAAGGTATCTTGGTTGAGTCATACGTCTGTGTAAATCTTAAAAATGTAGTAGTCCTATTAATATAATCCATGAATTCCAAAATACCCTCCCTAGACCCCTTCCAAACAATAAATAAATCATCCAAATACCTTAAATATAATGCAATGTTGGCAAAATATATAGAGGGAAAAAGGTAACATTTTTCCCACCATGCCATAACTATATTTGCAAAAAGGGGGCCAGAGGGTGTACCCATGGCCACTCCCAAAATTTGTTTGAAATGGTGTCCCTCAAAGTAAATATAGTTATTTCTTAGCACCATGTCCATTAACTGTGTATAAGTGTTATTACAATCCTGTTGCAATCCAAATTCTTCATACAGGAACTCAGAGAACCAATGCAAACCAGTGTCTCGGGGAATACAACTATATAAACCTTTCACATCTATGGTAATAAAGGCAATATTTTCACCCACAGTATCAGAGTCATTACACTTTTCCAAGAAGTGCCACGAGTCACGGCAAATATGTGGGATACCCATAACATTTCGCTTCAGTTTGTGGTCCAAATATTTAGCCAAATAACTAGTTTTGGACCAACTAGAATCAACTATCGGTCTGAGTGGAGGATTGACCCAAGTCCGTATGGATCTTGGGGATCCTAAAAATAACAGGAATTTTGGGCACATCTGTAGACATGTAATTAAACTCACCAATGTCTATTTGATCTTGGGTAAACATATCCAACAGTTCACTATCAATTTTTCTGTAGGCTATATTAACCTCATTCAAAGATGCTTCATTATAGGTGTCACTATAAAGTAAATCAAACATTGTTTGCACATAAACATCCCTATACATCACAACAGCCCCTCCCCACTTTGTCTGGTTGCATGACCCTGATATCTTTGTTTCTTAATTCTTTCAAAAGAAAACTGTCAACATCAGAAAAGTTGCCATCAACATTATTTTTACCTAAAAAATGTCTAAAGTCCATTTCACATACTTTTTCAAAGGCTTTAATTGCATAATGGAGCTCAGGGTTAAAGGTACTAGGCATTCTCGTACACTCATTGCTGACATTAAATGTATCACTGTCATTGCTATGCAAAAATTTTAAATTAAGTTTACGAGTATATAACTTGCGATCACAAATAAGCTCAGCAATATCACTTCTGTTACCAGGTACAAAATTATTACCTTTACAAAGCAAGTCAGCATGGTGTATTGATATACAAAAATCAGTGTAGTTATAAACTTTAAAGTCCTTCCTTAAATTTGTAATGATGTTCAATTGGTTCCCAGGCACCTCAATCACCTCCTCGTTCTGGAGTATTGCCCAAACCTCTGCCCCTGTTGCTTCCAGTTGTTGCCCTGCGGATAGGGGCAACACTGCTGTCGTACCCTGTTTTTTATTTTCTCTGAACGTCTTGGCCCCTGTTCCCCTAAAGGGGCATCCTCACCATTATCATTTTGGACTCCGTTTTCACTGTTCGTTGGTTGGATACGAGATTGCCGATTCCCCTGCAAAGATGGAGGTAAGGGGTAAGCATGGCCTGCCTGGTATGGATGCCAATCCCATTCCAGCTTTTTGCTCTTACGGTTAGCAATAACCGCTGTGATACCATCGACCTGCTGAAAGACCCGATCATATTGTGGTTTGTTCTGTTCCCACACACCAGCCTGTCATATTCTACCATCCAAAACACGAATATCCTCTTGCAATTTATCCAACATTTTATTGTTGTGTTTGGTCATGAGCTCAATGAGCTCACAACCATGACGGTTAAAGAGAGCCAATAGTTTCTGGTGGTACAACGAATGTGGAACAACCCCATTAGGGAACTTCCATATCCGGAGGCCTTTCGGTATTTGTTGAACTCTAAGACACTTAAAAAATAAAAGTTCTCCTGCTGAATCTTCTTGAAATCAAGTAATTTATTCTTAAAATCAACTAAAAGGGAATCGACAAGAGAAAGATCCCCCTGTTGGTCCGTTACAGTTGGTACATTCCCTTTCAACCACCAGTCTAGTGGAATCGATTAAGCAGCCAAAGGGATTCTAGAACAAACCACATTAAAAGAACTGTTCCTATTACTACTTTCACTTGGAACTGAAGTTAATGGAGGCAATTCAGAATCCTCCACAGTTAGACCCCATTCCCTCAACATATGAGGGGTATCCACAAAATCAAGCTCAGAATGAAGCAGCTCACCCTGGGCAACCCAGTCGTTAATCCCAGGAGTTTTAGGCAAGAGCTGCTGTACCAAGACTGTTAGGGTGTGCACTGAATCCTGAAGCTTCTGAAAATCATCATACGATACCACAGTATTTCCCTCAGCCATAGCGGCCCAAAAAAAACAGTAAACAGATGAAAAAACTTCCAACAAGTAAAACCAAAAAACCACAAAGCTGAAGTCCACGTAGATACTTTACTGCATAAAAATAAAAACACAACGAATGTAAGCGCTTTCGTAAGGCATCAATAACCAAACTTCCTCAGACAATTTACCCTACAAGTGCCCAACATTTTATACAAAAAGCACATCCCCCTTGACTATTAAATTAGTCCCAGTTGTTAATCACATTATAATAAAAACAGCATACAACATATGCCCCAACACACAGAAAAAATATTAAACTTTCCATATATTAAATAACCTAATGAAAGTAATAAAATAATACAATATATATGTAAAATATTTTATATATAATATAGAGGTGGAGTATGGCTCTATCAAGTGCAACTGCACTGTAAGCCAAGGGGAACCCTCAGAGGTGGAGTATGGGTCTATCAAGTGCAACTGCACTGCAAGCCAAGGGGAACACTCAGAGGTGGAGTATGGCTCTATCAAGTGCAACTGCACTGTAAGCCATGGGGAACCCTCAGACGTGGAGTATGGGTCTATCAAGTGCAACTGCACTGTAAGCCAAGAGGAACCCTCAGAGGTGGAGTATGGGTCTATATAGTGCAACTGCTCTGTAAGCCGTAGGGAACCCTTAAAAGTTGAGTACGGATCTATCAAGTGCAACTGCACTGTAAGCCAAGGGGAACCCTCAGAGGTGGAGTATGGGTCTATCAAGTGCAACTGTACTGTAAGCCAAGGGGAACCCTCAGAGGTTGAGTATGGGTCTATCAAGTGCAACTGCACTGTAAGCCATAGGAAACCCTTAGAGGTTGAGTATGGGTCTATCAAGTGCAACTGCACTGTAAGCCATAGGGAACCCTCAGAGGTGGAGTATGGCTCTATCAAGTGCAACTGCACTGTAAGCCATGGGGAACCCTCAGGGGTGGAGTACGGGTCTATCAAGTGCAACTGCACTGTAAGCCAAGGGGTACCCTCAGAGGTGGAGTACGGATCTATCAAGTGCAACTGCACTGTAAGCCAAGGGGAACCCTCAGACGTGGGGTACGGATCTATCAAGTGCAACTGCACTGTAAGCCAAGGGGAACCCTCAGAGGTGGAGCATGGGTCTATAAAGTGCAACTGCACTGTAAGCCATAGGGAACCCTTAGAGGTTGAGTACGGATCTATCAAGTGCAACTGCACTGTAAAGCAAGGGGAACCCTCAGAGGTGGAGTATGGGTCTATCAAGTGCAACTGCACTGTAAGGCAAGGGGGAACCCTCAGAGGTGGAGTATGGGTCTATCAAGTGCAACTGCACTGTAAGCCAAGGGGAACCCTCAGAGGTTGAGTATGGGTCTATCAAGTGCAACTGCACTAAAAGCCAAGGGGAACCCACAGAGGTGGAGTATGGGTCTAATCAAGTGCAACTGCACTGTAAGCCAAGGGGAACCCTCAGAGGTTGAGTATGGTCTATCAAGTGCAACTGCACTGTAAACTGTAGGGAACCCTTAGAGGTTGAGTATGGGTCTATCAAGTGCAACTGCACTGTAAGCAGAGGAGAACCATTAGAGAACAGCTACAGTGCTACTTTAAAGAGCAACCACAAGTCAAGTGGGGTCCACAAGGGAACAGTACAGGCTGTCCCACAGGATCAACATGGTTGGCCCACTCTCTATGACAAGACTTTCACCACAAGCAGTACAGCTCATGAGGGGTTACAAAAAACATTCAAGTTTTAATTGTGTTAAGGTAACAAACCTAAAACTAGTTTCATGTGTACAAAAATCCTCAAATACATGAAGTTTAAATCCAGTCCACATAAATCTGCCTTGGTTATCATTACAGGTGTGACTGAGGTACCACAGTGTGGCTGGTCATCCACTTTTTATGACACGATAATTATTAGTTTCCTCAAGTATCTTATTCCAGTCTAAAGCTCAGATACTAGCCTACTGCAATTTCTTTTCAGAAATGTGGCTTTTTTTTCTTTTCAGTAATTTGGCTTTTTTTCTCTTTATGGTACTGCTTGTTATTTTTCTGTCCTTACATCGGGTTTTAACACGTGTCTCACTGCAGGATGCCTTGTTTTAACTGCCCCACAGGAATATATGGTAAGCCAACTAACCTGTTTTACTGTGTTTGAACAGGACTGCTACTGCTAACCTCAAGGACCTTCTGGACAAAGATACTGAAAATCAGTCCCCAGAAGACACCTGCAGCCATGGAGTATTGTTTACCTATTTTTCTTCCTATGAATGGACCCTTATGCACTGCAACTGCACAACTTAATTTAGATCTCTTTGGAGGCTTTACCTTTATCCTACGTACTCTAAATGCTTAGCAACTAGTTTTAGTGTTCATTTACATATCCTGCAGCTGGAATTATTTGGGTTATTTAAATGTGTGTTTGCAAAAGTATGACAGTTTATTTATAACCAAACAGTTTGTCCTACCTACACCTGTAATGTCTGGACTCAGTCAGACTTCACGTTTGCTTCATCCTAATTTGAGTAAAGTTTTTATTGCAGTTGTGCCTTTGCCTGCTCCTTTAACTACTACCCTTAAAACTGCAGACTAACACAACAAAAGGATAAAGATGTGCTAGGGAACTCCTTTCTTTTATTGTTATAGGCTCTAGTTGGTGCTCAGTGTTACCATTATCATCTGCCAACCTGAGTCTCTTCTCTTACACTATAAATTCATTTATTCATCCACACTTATCTTTACTGTTATCATTTGTGTGTGCCATATATTTAAATGTGAGTAACCACCCCCTCCCTTTCACAGGGGTTTCAGTTAGCTTTGCCACAGGCAGCTGGCAGTAGACGTCTCACATAAGCTATGCTCTCCACATGTGAAGCACATTTCCACTACTGTAGTAATTCCTCCTGTATGGGACTGATCTGGCTGTTGCTACACAGCTCTTAACCGCCCCCCCTCACTTATGAGGGACTGGCATTTTGTTTAAGTTTTACGTTTTTAGGACGAGTTACTTCCCTTCCACACTTTCCTTGCCCAGGCTTATCCCTCTACATTATCCCTCACCTCTCCTTCCCATTTTTAATGTTTATCTGTTCATTCACGTCCTGCTCCACCTCACACTTCTCCCTTCTGCAACCCCACTGACCTGACTGTACAACACACCTCTCTCTCTCCCACAGCCCACTCTGGTTTCTGATACTCAGTGGGTTTCGGCCAATGCAGCTCATCAACAAATGACCCTGAACAGCACCCTTAGCCACACCTTAGTAAGGCCTTAAACCTCAAAAAAAGTGCATCAAATGAACCCCCCCCCCTCCTCCTTACAATATGTATTCAACCACAGGGGTACATGCAGCTAAGGCAAAGCTAAGTGAAATAACCCCCTAGCAACAGATGAAAGAATAAATGCATTACAACTAAAGAATTAGGTTGTAGTTGAAAGGGGTCCACAGTGGTACAAGTCCATTCATTTGCTCAAAATAAAACAAATTTAACAAGTCAGAGGTGAGAAATACTAGAAAGCAAGTATTTAGTAAATACCAAGTTGAGCAGA